>NC_089731.1:13998653-14309423 GCF_035083965.1 Branchiostoma lanceolatum
CCGTGGCCCGAGCCCATATATGTTCATTCTATCTCACGGGCGAAAGTCATATCCGGAGATATCGTGGTGTTTTGAGGAATGAAAAAAAACACTTCTGACAAATCTACGCCTAGTCAGAACTCTTATAGATGGTGAATACGGTTGCCACCTAACGATGGCTTCGTACGTCATGAATCACTTAACAGCTATTCTGTTCCGAGAAATTGTCTACGTGATGAGTACTGAGTAAGTTTTACATAAGGGATCGTTCGCGCTTGTGCGTATATTTACATTTTTTATTTGTTTTAAGTACAGTTTTCGTGGGAAGGTTGTTTTCTACTTTGACCCGACGTTGTACAGCCTGGTTTTAAACCGTAGAAATGGCTTCTTCGGCCACAAACGTAATCTAAACCAAAGAAATGTTCATACACAACTCATACGTTTCTCAATGTGTGGCCTTAACAACTTGAAATTCCACTCGCTTTTGGCCCAAAATCTCCGACAATCATTCCATTGAAACCCATACTTGAGATTCAAAGTACGTTACGCCACATGATCCAGCCTATTGTGTGACTTCCAAATGAGTTGGATAAACTGTTTTCGGGGGAAAAGTTGTTTTCTACTTTGAGCCGATGTTGCGCAGCCTGGTTTTCGAACCGAAAAAATGACATCTTCGGCCACAATCGTTATCTAAACCAAAGAAATGTTCATACACACCTCATACGTCTGCCAATTTGTGGCCTTTACAACTTGAAATTCCACTCGCTTTTGGCCCAAAATCTCTGACAATTACTGCATTGAAACCCATACTTGAGATTCAAAGTGCGTTACGCCACATGATCCAGCCTATTGTGTGGGCAGGAAAATAGTACAGTTTTGGGGGGAAAAGGTGTTTTCTACTTTGTCCCGACGTTGTGCCGCCTGGTTTTTGACCCGAAAAAATGACTTCTTCGGCCACAAACGTTATCTTAACCAAAGAAAGTTTCATACACAGCTCATACGTTTGTCAATTTGTGGCCTCGAAAACAACTTCAAATTCCACTTGCTTTTGGCCCAAAATCTCTGACAATCACTCCATTGAAACCCATGATTGATGGATTCTCCTATCGGTACGACAGATGAGTTGGCTCACAAGTCATTTGCCAAGGTGGGTCCTCATGTGGGAATGAAGTCCAATTCGTGACGCATATGAACGACCACAGATGCTACATGGGAAGGAACAGTCTGAGATGGAACGCTGTTTCCTCTTCTCCTTCTTCTCCTGAATAGCATCATTGTTTGGCCTCGAATGTCCTAATTCCTAACGCGCACTGATTTCTCCACAGCGCTCTGTCATGGGCAATAGCTTCCCACCATCGACGTCGATGTTGCAGCTCTTAAGGCTTGTCATTGTTGAAACCCATACTTAAGATTGTTGAAACCCATACTTAAGATTCAAAGTACGTCACGCCACACGATCCTATTGTGTGGACACGACTTTCAAAGACTCAAATGAGCTGGAAAAACTCTCTACTTTGAACATCATCAATTCCCACACACGACATGAAGCCTCTCTACTCAAGCTGCAGCGGATCCTGAACGACACCACGCATCCACGTAGGCAGTTCCTGTCCCCGCACTACCAAAAATAGTTTTTCTTATTTTTCATGTTTTTCCTTGTACAATTTTTTTCTGTCAGCAAGAATATTATTTTGTATACAAGAATCACTGTTTTAAGCACAAACAAGAATCCCTGTTCTAAGCACAAACAAGAATTACATCTTTCTTGTGCTAAGAATTTTTGTCTTTAACTAAGAAAGTTCAAGAAAATTATTCTAGTAGAATGAAATTTTCAAGAAAAAATATCTTAAGGAAAGGATCTGTAAGAATACCACACTTGTCAAAAAAAACAAAAAATCTTATAGTAAGACTGAGAAAGAAAATTCTTCTTATTTTTCTAGAAAATTCATATTGAAGAACATCATACAAGAAATATTTTCTTAACTACAGAAAAAAATTATTTGTGTAAGAGAGTGTGTGTGTGTGTGTGTGTGTGTGTGTGTGTGTGTGTGTGTGTGTGTGTGTGTTTGTGTGTGTATGTATGTGTGTGTGTATGTGTGTGTGGGGGGGGGGGTGCGTGTGGATGCTTATTCATAAATTGTCAGCCTTAATTTCCTTTTTTACTTGGAGATGAGCTTAATCTTTAACAGTCATCTAATCGGAACTCATATCTGATGTTTGCATCGAGGTGAAAAAAGACTGACTTGACTTGATCATGCATCACTTATGAATCTGACACTCTAGCTGCATGGGCACTACTCAGCTACTGGGTGATGAACGGTTCCTTTTTTTGTTGAGCTGTGATTTTAAGTCTACAAAATTGGGTTGATTTTATATCCATAAAAATGTGTCTTTCCGACCATAACACTGCTCCTGTTGTACCCATGTAGAATGCATTTTCTGTGTCTCTTCTGTGACATCTTTCGTGAGGACTCCAACTTCCAATCTTTCAAGCTCTACAGCTGTGATTTTTTGAAGTCTACAAAATTGGGTTGAAGATATATTCATAAAAATGTGGTCTTTTCGACCATAACACTGCCTCTGCTGTATCTATGTAGAATGCATTTTTTGTTGTTTCTCTTGTGTGACATCTTTCGTGAGGACTCCAACTTCCAATCTTTCAAGCTCTACAGCTGTGATTTTTTTAAGTCTACAAAATTGGGTTGATTTTATATCCATAAAAATGTGGTCTTTTCGACCATAACACTGCTCCTGTTGTACCCATGTAGAATGCATTTTCTGTGTCTCTTCTGTGACATCTTTCGTGAGGACTCCAACTTCCAATCCCCCAATCTTTACCGTCTACCCTTGGCTAGTAATGGTCTTAAGGGCCCTGTTACACTTGTGTGTATATTCAAGTGCGCATGAGTTCCGCAGTAACGTTTCTTTTTGGTTTAAGTAAATTTTGAGGGAAGGAAGTTGTTTTCTACTTTGACCCACCGTTGAGCAGTCTAGTTACCAAACCAAAGAAATTACTTCTTCGCTGCAAACTTAACTTAAACCAAGAACGTGCGGGCTTGTATATACGCACAAGTGTGACAGGGGCTTAAGACCTGTCACCTGTGTCTATTTTGGCTGCCACGTGCACGTTGCAGCGGAAGTGGAACACGAACAGTTGAGCGAACGCACGGGGCCTCAGCAGCGTGACACAATTATCTTCGAGGCCCGGTAGAAGCTCCGGGGACTGTAGTCATTATTTTATTTTCCGCAGCGCACATGTTTCAATATTTCTAAAGAGCTATATAGGTTGATGTGCAATGTGTGTGGCGGAAGCCTGGAGGCTAAAAGACATGAATACAAGTCATGTAACCTTTATTTTTGAGTCGAGAATATGTCCTCCACCAAATTAAAAAGTGTTTCTATCCGGTATCGTCACGTTTTCTAGTAAACGTCTTTGTGTTGATAATACGTCACTCTTCTAAATCTTAACTCCTAAGTGTTTCTGTCCTCCAGGTATTTCGGTGCAATTGTGTTTCCACGTATATGTATCAATATCTACGATGATATATGAATGATCTGTACTTCTGCTCCGTGCGGATCCCATGCCGGCGTCAGAAATCAAGCGAACGCCGGCCGAATTTGTAGATCGGCCGGAGCTCGCCGAATTTTAAAATCGCCCGAGTGTCGACCGTATTTTTCGCTGAAAATCTACCCCGTCACAAATTGAACAGAAGCCACAAAGTCAACAGACCAGCTGGTTGATTAACGAAAATACTATGATTTTCAGCGAATGGAAATCTGGTGCAGCTCGTGCGAACGCCGTCCGAGCTTCGGCCGACCGTCGATAAGCCTATCGATGCACGGGCGTGCTTCGGCAGACAAAAAGTATTCTTTCAGTTTTGTTTTTTCGACGTTTGTAATGGATTTTCATTTTGAATCTGGTATTTATTTTCTGGGAAAATAACTTTAGAAAGTCAGGTTTTATTCCACCGATAGATCTGCTTACAGATTACAATCCAATAGCCAAAGGAAACACGTCCTGTATGTCCACATTTCATTTATAGTCAATTATTTTTGATGACGCTTTAACTTTGCAATTGAATAGTCATTCATCATAAAAGTTAGGCAGCATTCATCGACAAGATAAGAAAGTATTCTTTATCAACTTTTGTAATGAACCAAAATATGGTTAAGTTTTATATATAAACAACCTTCCAACAAGGAGTCTTTTATTTTTACAAAACGGACGCCTCCTTGAACCAATGTCACGATAAGCTAACATTGCTATTATTGGTAATAATAACAGTGCACATGAGAGACTGGCAACCTTACCATATTTGGGCCCAAAAAAACGTGGATACTTGGATATGATGTAAACAAGGCCCATTTAGATCTACTTTGCTTTATGACATCTTTACACAATGACGAAATATCGTGCTATGCACAATGCCACCCACAATGTTATAAAAAAACGTATTAATATCATATCTATCTTCAGATCAATGCATACTATCATGTTATATAGACACAAATTTTAAAGACACGTGTTGTAGAATCGACCAAAACAGTAGAATAAAGTCATTTTTGTATTTTTTTCTACTTCATAAGTTGAATGTACCTTAATACACGACATAGCGATATTGTGTATGAATGTGACTTTCTTGTGTCATGAGAACTTTTTGAAATATGTGCACTTCTGACCGCCGTTTTACTAATAGTAAGGATCGTATGTATTCCGTAAACTCGTAGGAATTCCGTAAAATGCGTATGTTTCTTAGTACTGCATGGATCGTATGAATTTCGTACAATTAGTATGTTTCTTAGAAGTTGATCATATGACTTCCGTAAGTCGTATGTATTCCGTAAAATTCGTATATATTCTGTAACACTCGTCTGAATTCCGTAATATTTGTAAGAATTCCGTAAAATTCGTATGTTTCTTAGCAGTGGATCGAATGAATTCTGTAAAATTCGTAATGTATATTTCGTAAAATGTGTATGTATTCAGTAAAACTCGCATGAATTCCATAAAATTCGTGTGAATACTTTGGCACCCCTGGACTCGCACACGTGTCCGCAAAGTCCCGTGTCGGAAGCAGTATTTGATCATTTATATCCACGTTGAAGACTTGTCTTAATCACTATACTCCCTTCAACACCATCTGTCTACATCCCCGTAGAAACTCACTTCAAACGAGGCAGTGACGTAGATGTTGCCATGGCAACCGCTGGTGTTTTCAACAGGATGTCTAGAGAATAAAGATCATTTTTGGCGATTTTTACACAAACTTTTTTTACTCATGTGGTTAGTTTTTCCCGGTCATTGTAACCCGGTCATGGACATGGTCTTGCTTTAGGGCAAGTAGCAAACCATATAAAAGATTTTATATCTTTTCACCAATATACGGTCCAGTAAAGGTGCATATGTTCATATACCCCTCTAATTCGACCGTATATTCGTGAAAGTGTTCATAACTATCGTCGTGGCGAACTCCTACCGCGTCAAAACTACAACCGGCTGCCAAAGTTTACCTCGGCAGTGGAAAGCCCCTTCTGCCCCGAAGAGCGTCCGGCCTAACGACGATAGACTGGATGCCCAGGTTACGGAAGAGTAACCATCACTGATTTTGACTTTCCGCTGACAGAAACGTAAATTTTCCAAATGTTGCATCATATTTGACATCAAAGCAAGAGATTTGATTTTAGAAGACCAAGAAAAACAACTTTCAACAACCCATTTTTTATTTGTTTTCTGTATTCTACTTCGCTTTTTGACAGACAAGGACGACGTGGCACTGCACTCAAGTTTATTTCATCAGTACAGAGAACAATGTACACATTTTTAAACCTGGGTGGAGTGCATGAAGAAAGTCGTGTTAACGCACCGTTCCCAAGACCACAACATCGGTGGCAACATGGGATTCTCCCAACCCACCGCCATGTCGTGACTCACTCATCGTAAAGTTGTAGTCATTCTTTTTTCTTCGCGTCCGCCATGCTTCTATATTTCTGCAAACAGCTAACAATGGTAATTAAAGAAGCTAGCTATACCTCAATACGACAATTGCCCCATGTGCGGCCATAGGACTGTTGGTTTTGAACCATTCACACCGGGAAGGACCCCTGCTCTTTTTGATAAGTGCGGTGGGTTCTTTTAATAACGTGCTCGAGGTGTGGCTCTCCTCAAACACGGGACCGCCATTTAACGTCCTACCCGAGGGACGTCCCTAATCGAAGCTAGGTAACGTTCACTGAGCGTTAAACGTCACCTCAGCTTTTCTTTCATGTCTATGGACCTCCATTTAAAGTCCTATCAGAGGAACGTCCCTAACCGAAGCTAGGTGACCGAACCGAACGTTGAACCTCACTTCAGCTTTTCTTTGATGTCCATGGACATGTTTTCGCACAAACCGGCCGTTTACCCATAAATACACACCCCACTCAGGCACCACAGACTCCATTCTTCGGACAGTATTGCTCAAAACATACAGTCACGTACGGAGGGTAACACGACCCCGTATCAACAATTCCTACTCTCCATAGACCCGACTTATATTACTGCTACCACACAATGCTCCGGCTAAAAGTGTCAACTCATTCTATTTGGGTAATTAAAGGTAAAGCGGTATACCTCGGACTGAGGCGAATCTTGACTCTTTTTTTAAAAGCTAGTAAAATGTGGCCTCGCTACGGCTCGCGGTTTTAGCCAAGCACACCGGGTCACCCCTACTCTTCTCGATATGTGTGCTGGGTACTTTTTACGTTTGACGCTTGAGGGTTATGCCTGAAGCTCCATCATACACAGGGCCGCCGGCTTGAAGTCTGCTGCAATTCCTCTCACCATACCCAAAGGGCTAGCTGTCGTCATTTCTTTATGAAAAGTATAGAACATTTGTAAAGTTACTAGTTACGTATATATGTGCCAATCTTGATGACTTGGGCGTTATCTGATCTAATTCAATTTAATTCAATTTGATTTGATTTGCTTTCATCAAATAACTCTCCCAGATGAAAGTGAGTTGACGTAATGAAACTACGTGTTGTGCCGATTTAGAAGAATCTGTGTACCATGCCTTATGCCCATATTCTGTAACTATTTCAGATTGTGAATCAAGCGGTGTAGCGGAACCCTTGAAATATCATGCTTTGAGGAGGCCACTCGCTGCCTTGCCTGGTAACCATAGAATGGGGAGCCCCTGGTATCTCTACGGCGTTGGGAGTTATTCCGGCCCGCCCAGACAGAATACCACACACGGTGTGATTTAACGGGCTTGGCTTAGTTAGTTCGCTCCCGAAGCTGGAGGCGATAACTCGACATGCCAGCTAAGGAGACAGGCTAACAGAAAGAAGCAAATGCATAGCAGACTTGGCCCAGTAAACCACCCCTAAGCCGACCCGTAGAGACTGGTGGCCAGGTAAGGTAACTGTACACGGCGTCTCTGTATATCCTCGCTAGGATACCTCGGCGATCTGGGACCCTTTCTCCTTGCACGAGACCTTCTGCTTCAAAAAACAAAAGTCTGACTCCAAAGTTGACTGCAACCTCTGCGGCTGACTGCACCCCTAAGCCGTGGTTTACAAAGAGAACACCCGATCCCCCACCGTCTGTTATTGTATTAACTTCTGTGCGCCCTACTTATTTTTGCAACACCTTTCTAGAGTTTCACTCTTTGTGTGAACAAAGAGGGGGAGCAGCACTTGTATAAGCAGTCGCCTTTAAGAAGGGCGCTGATAGATTTTTTCCCCTCGGCTACAAGCACAGATCTACAGACTATTGGCACTAGCACAGGTAAAATAACGTACTTAGATTTTCTTCTATCTTGGAGAGGGCCATCCGTAGCATTCAGCGGACTGGCTACAGCGAACAAAGTTTAGGACCAGAAAATCTACGGTCGACAATCCTTTGAAATATTCCTGACTTTTTCCGAGGGATTGGTCGTCAAGGAACCTGGTCACGGTGTTGGCAACTTCCGATCTTAGAATGTTAGAAGAATTGTGATGCGATGGAGCCGATCCTCGCTAAGGGAAAACTTTGTTGAAGATCAGTTTTTACTATTTTTCTTCAAGCAAGTTTTGTACGTGTGCTATTTCATGTATGATATCGTTTTCCGTGGGTAAACAACATGGCTGCCCGATGTTACAAGGTTTTCTGTGTAATGGATACATAGATCTTTCCACACAGCTGACGCAGACTTTCACAAGCTACACTTGGGGTCCTCAACACAACGACATAGACACGATTTGCCAAAATCGACTGCCATTTTAAAGGAGGTACCAACGTAACTTTGACTACTGTGGACTTGCTATAACCTTTCCGTCGCCATGACTCTGACTGAGGAGTTTTGTACCATTTTCCGAACCGTTCATGACTTTTACGACAAGCTACACAGACAGAGATGGCTGTCGACCGAGCAACGTGAGCAAGTTTTAGACCTGAAGGGACTACTCGGTCTAGTGGAGGGGACCAGCCTCCAGGAGTTGTTGGAGACCATCGCGAACTCTTTCAAACCAACCCCCATCTTGGTAGACTTCAGAGACGAGGGGCACTTGGAAGAAGAACTTCGACAGTTACTCAATCGAAAGGAATCAGAACTTCCCGCCACCACTTCGCTCCCTGAGCCGAAGGCGACAGAGAAACTCGGCGACTTCGTTAACGGCATTCGGAAGCGATCACGTAAGGGGAAATACGCCAAGAGCCCGGCGGCCGCAGTGGCGATGATCCCCGAGAGATGCCCGGGGGTTCTTCCGAGGACTTTAATGAGATATCAGATTAACATAGCTTGGAACACCGCCACTGGATTCCCCCATGCACTGGACATTTATAAATGTGACATGCCGCCGAGTTACGACATCAGGAGAGCTGCGCTCATGGGGCAAGTTTACGAAGAAAGACACGAAATTCCCGAAGTTTTATCGGTCAAGAAACCGGAATACGTGTGCCCTCCGATCTATACCCGCCTGAAGAACACCAAACCGTTCGGGAAGGACTGGCAAGTCAGTTACTTCACCAAGGGACAGTTTCGGACGGTAGAAACGGACTTTCCGGCCTGGATCACACACGAGAAGTTGAAGGGGTTCTTGGCGTGTGACCACTGTGTGACCAGGTACAACTACCGCACACATACAGGTACGCTCCATTGACATTAATCAGCCGGGTTACATAAATCCGCCACCTTGAAAATCAGTGGGTTTGAGAGATCTCTAGTGCAGCACCCCCACGTATATATGCACAGTCTAGATACAGGTGTGCATTATACTGGGGGATGTTGGGTTGGAGATCTGTTTGGATGTATCTTTTCAGGGTGGCGGAATTATGTACCCTGGTGGAATTATGTAACACACATGACTGATTAATTTGTCTTTTCGTAGATTTGTTTATTTGTTTGTTTATATTGCCCTTGACAAACCATTACAACGAACAAAAACATAATAGTAATATAATTGTACAAGGGAGACTGGAATCTTGGTAGCTTATATGTGGACCACCTTTTATCAAATAAGCAACGAAATATTGTTCTAGAGCAAATGAAATTGAATATCATAAACAACTACATATCAAATTAAAGTCCATGACTTCATACCTTCGCCAAATGATTTGTTCGACTGATGTATTATAAGTGTTTCTCCTTTATCATGCAAATAAGGTCATCATTTGCATGAACCATGTCCACCTTCACGAAGTTTCCAAATGCCACAAGTATGACGAAATTCCAGTTATTTTTCAATATGGAATTACAGTATTTTCTCAATAATTAAGCAAATTAGGCCTTAATTTGCATAACTTCTATCTATCAATGTTCTTCTATTTTTCAGTTACATATGATACATTTTTGATAATCCTATCATGGAATGCAGTGGGTTTATGAAAAGTACAACAAGGGAAACATCAGTGGAAAATTAGCCATATATATGTCACAGTAGAGATTGGAATCCAGTAGAGTCCGGAACTCTACTAGTAGAGATTGGAATTCCAATCTCTACTAGTAGAGACTGGAATTCCAATCTCTACTAGTAGAGTTCTAGATTCTACTAGTTGAGATAAGAATTCCAATCTCTACTAGTAGAGATTGGAATCGGGATCTGAATATTGGGATTCCAATCTCTACTAGGAGAATTCCATATTCTACTCGTAGAGATTGGAATTCTACCAGGACAATCTACAATTCTAATAGGAGAAATTCGGATTGCATCGAAAATATTCTGGAAAATAGACTGAATCATTTCACACAGGACACCTAAGATTTCAGCATAGCTAAGCCTACATTCACCATTACTATTTTAGGTGAGTTACTTCATGTTTTAGATATCTGATAACTTTGACATCAACTTTGGAACTGACTTGGCAGGGGTGAATTAGCTCTTATAATATACCGAGTCACTAACGAACAGGAAAAACTGGTTGAGCATATTGAGTCACTAAGTTACTAACTCATAATGGCCGTATGCAAATGTCTCTCATTGACACACATTATCAGTGGCATTTAAATAGCCATTGACTAAGGTTGGACCAGACGGCTATCCCCATGGTTGCAATGTGTCTTGACAGAAGGTTTATTAGATATCCAAAACATAAAAGTGATTCACCTAAAATAGTAATGGGGAATGTAGGCTTACCTAGTTTGCTAGATTTTAGGTGTGAAATGATTCAGTCTATTTTCAAAAACATTTTGATGCAATACAAATTTCTCCTATTAGAATTGGAGATTGTCCTGGTAGAATTCCATTCTCTACGAGTAGAATATGGAATTCTCCTAGTAGAGATTGGAATCCCAATATTCAGATCCCGATTCCAATCTCTACTAGTAGAGATTGGAATTCCAATCTCAACTAGTAGAATCCGGAACTCTACTAGTAGAGATTGGAATTCCAGTCTCTACTAGTAGAGATTGGAATTCCAATCTCTACTAGTAGAGTTCCGGACTCTACTGGATTCCAATCTCTACTGTGACATATACATGTACATCACTACATTGCAGTGTTAATGTACGTGGTAGATTTTGCTGAACTACGTATTCTAGACGAACAAGTCAAACCCAAATTTAGTGTTAGTATTTAGACTAGAATAGTGACATGCTATATTGTTACCAATTGTCTGTCCGTCGTCTCATGTTACGTGTCCTTGCAGTTAACCCGCGGGCAAGAACTTGCAATAAACTTATATAATAACTTAATGTTACCGCAGTTTAAGAATGTTGTTTAAATGGACTTAGATTGGTAGATATCTATCGTCCTCGAGGTTGCACGTTCCCTGTGTTACGTTACATTATGTCACATCACATTATATATACAGTCGGCTAAAAGAACAAAAAGCAAATCTATACAAACTATGCATATATGATTATTCGTATGTTTAATATACAGGTTTTTGTTATAGCGACATCGTACCAGTAATGCTGTCCTAATACGTGAGAAGACGTGCCTTAGCCTCATTCATTTCCAAATTTGTTCGTCCCCTCAGCAACGTACTTCAGATATAATTAGTCTCTGCTGTCGTCTCGTCTTGACAGGTAATCTTGAGTGGAGAGAGAAAATAGGCTGAATACGGCACGTGGCAGGCTTGATTCTAATCCCACACTTCGTCTTGATCGAGACACAAAACCTGTAGCATAATATTTGACATGACATTCATGTAACGTTACTCCCACATATTCTATTTCGAACATGCATTGGATTGAATTTCAGATTGCAACACCTTATTAAATTAATTATCAACATCCACAGGTCCTTTAGTCAAAGTAAGCTAATAATAATAACTTTATTGCAAGTTCATGCCCGAAGGCTAATTGCAGACGAACAAGTACATGGAGATACATTGAAATCGAAATAGTTATCTAGTCTACTGTGAAAGTTCTATGTTAACTAAGGTTGACTATGGTTGGGTTTGACTTCTTTTTTGAAGGCAGTGGAAAATGAAGAGACCCACGTTTTGTATCGTAAATGGGTTGGTTGATTTTAGTAGTGAGATGGATTTTTGTAAGTTATTCAAATGGTGAAAGCTAGGGGAAGTAACGGAAGCTGTTTTATATAATTCGTTTCTTTCGGCGTCATATAGAGGACATTGACAAATAAAATGTAGGCTTATCAATTCGCATCAAATGTTTCAATTCGAATAGCTATCAATTCGGTTGCGTTCACACCTACATCACGCAAGGTCGCAGTATTTATGCGCGATCCCGGGGGGGGGGGCTATGACGTGGATACATAAAGTATCACGGCCAAAATTCCTGAAGATCTGGTAGAAAGTCGCGTGAGAGAGACAATCCAAGTGTGGACTGCGCCGTATGGTGTGGTATAGGGGTGCGTACCGGTACAGAAAATTCAGGTCTGGTCCAGGTCCAGAGGGTCAGGTCCAGGTCCGGACCTGTACCTGTACCTGTACCTGATTATAGTAGTGTCTCAGTACATCATTTTTTGGAGAGCGATACATTAGTAAAGGTCTATGTGAGTCCAGGTCTTTGTGGCACACAAGAAGGAAACAAATATCGGTTAACTGATTTGTGGTTTGTTTGGGTGTCTTTACTTTGTTTGTAAATTCACTTGAGTGCAAGTATATGCATGTGTCGGATCACTAACGACACATGTCTGGAACGACATAATTTCTTAGGTTCGCACTTTGTCTCAAAATTAACTATACTCTCCTCGCCGTCTGTTGACTCACCCTTTAAGTGTTTCTAGATATGATTCACAGCTGATAACGTCTTCGAAAAAGAGCAACCACGACTCGTTAAATCTGCTGTTTTGTTTTTTCCTTAGACCGGTTATGTGACCGCTTGCTGGTAGCCTGGTAAAGTGAATTTTCTAATCGGTCCATAGGCCGGTCCACTGATTTTTTCCGGACCGGTTTTTTTGACCGGTCCATAACAAAATACCGGTTTTGGACCGGTACACTGTACCGGTACCCACCCCTAGTGTGGTACGGTTTGGTGTGGTGTAGGAATATGTTGGCTTTGAGACTGTAAGGTTTGGATATATGAGAGCAGATTACAACACAATAAGGGAAACATGAGAGGGAAATTAACCATTAATACATTGCTGCATTCACTAGAATAACTTGCAGCATTCATCTATAAGAACAAAAGCAAATCTATACAAACAAGCTGCTAGGGGGGCCAAACCTACACCACTTCTTCATTACATCACAAGCTATCTGCCACCCAAAAATCAAGAACATAGCACGTCCAGGTCAAAAGATACAAAAACGGAAGTTCTGCTGCAGTACCAAGGTCACGTACCAGGGAGCCCAAAATCGACCTCAAATTTTGGTTCCCCAACACCTGCCCACATACCAAATATCATTGTTATCCATCAAGAGGTTCTTGAGTTATGCTGACTATAGTAGTCCGGAAACACAAACACACAGACACACACACACATAGACAGACACACCCAAAACTATATCTCCATTTTTCATGGAGATAATGATGCAGATAGAAAAATTACGTGTGCTTAATATACAGGTTTGTCCTCTCACGATGTAACATCTAGACCACCAACAGAATCCCACCGGGGTACATAATTCCGCCACCCTGAAAAGATACGTCCAAACAGATCTCCAACCCAACGTTCCCCAGTACAATGCACTCCCTATATGTGCAGACCATGTGGGTGATGTACTAGAGATCTCTCAAACGCACTTTTTTTCAAAGTGGCGGTTTTATGTAACCCGGCGGATTGATGTCAATTGGGGCTAGTACTAGAAATGATGCCATACGTGAAAAGATCTGTCTTATGCTTCGGTCCCATTTCCAATCCGGGGCCCGGCCGGGCTGTTTGCGAAAATGAAAAAAAAATGCATACTAAGAAAATACACAATATATGGTTTGGAGTAATTTTTTTACGTTTTGTGTCTTTTGTTGTCTTTTATATCATATTTTCCTTCCCACAAGATGCTAGGCCGGACCCCGGATTGAAAATGAGCCCAACCCATTAATCTAGCTACAATCATTTACAAAGTCAGTTTGCCATCGCAGCAACGTTGATATAACTAGTTTCTACTGTCGCCACACCTTGCGTCAAGAGCGGAGAAAAACATCTTTCATGAAAAAAATATGGCACACTTTGACAAAACCGTCTGGTTGCTGGTTGAAGCGTGACATGACAGAACAACGTTACATGTATTCCCATGGGTTCTATTTTGGGAATGCAATGAATGGAAAAACTTCAAGTTGCAAGCTGAAACATTCTATTTTGTAATACATGTACCTTATAAGAGTTTACCAGTGTGCCAAAGAATGTGTAAATACTGTACGTCCAAGGCGGTGGAAGACGAAACACATTTTATTTCCAAGTGTCTATTTAACAGTGACGAAAGAACCGAATTATTTAAACAAGTCACCACGAAGTGCCCCTACTTTTACACACTCACGGATGAACAAAAAGCTACCTTTCTCTTGAAATCACAGAACCCACAAATACTAGAAAAAGTGGGACTTTTCGTCTTCCACTGCTTCCGAAAAAGAAGTCAAACCCAGCTAGTTTAGATATAGCCAACAGTTGTATTTAGTACCAGTAGCCTATAGTTACAGCAAAGTCAGACACAGTTTACTGACGCATGTATGTTTTTCTCTATGTTTTTACCATGTATTTGCAATTAGCCCACGGGCATGAACTTGCAATAAACTTCATATTAGCAAATAAATGGTCATCCATCGGTCCTTTTGGCCGAAAAATAGGACAAAGCTACTAATAGACCAGGTTTATTATGTAACATTCGGGAGATCGAACAGGTGTTCCTCATACAGCAACTTTCTTTTACTTATGAACCTCACAAATGAACAATCAGGTATCCCCTCCATTCAAGCTGTAAAGTTCTATTTTGTAATACTGTACCTTATTAGCAAATAGATGATTGTCCACAGTTCCTCCGAACGAAATACGCCTTGCCTATAATTAGGCCCCCATGCCACGTACCTAACGTACCTTTGTGGTAGCCCTTCCATTCAAGCTGTAAAGTTCTATTTTGTAATACGTTATAAGGCCACAGAAAGTAAGTTTTATGGATGACATCCTCCGCAGACTCCAAAATTAATGAGATAGGGCGAAAAAAAAACAAGGCGGGCCAAAAAAAACAAGATTCCTATATCTTAAAACTTTGAGATCATAAATCTTGTTAAACAAGAATTGAGGCGACGAAATATGATATCATGACCAACAGGTGTTTTAGTCCTGTATTCAACCAATGTATTAGTCCTGTATTCATTCATAAATAATATAAAACCTCCTTGATTCAACAGTAAACATGTCCTTGTAGATGTGTATTCATCTCAATAGACTAAGTACAACAAATGCTTGTTGTACCATCATCTGAAGCAACTACACTGGGCATTCATATGCAATGAAACACCTTGTGTACACAGCTCAATTTACTAGGACCCTCCCCCCCCCCCCCCATTATTTATATAATGTCCTTGCTAGAACAAATGCAGAAAATAGCTTGTTATTATATCATCATGGTCAGGAACTACACTGGGTATTCTTATGCAATGAAACACCTTAGACTGTCAACGTTTACGACATATTTGCCAATTTTTGGCATGTTGGCCACCGTCAAAGGGCAAAGAAATTTCTTGTTTTTTATTTCGAAATCAGGCGAAAATCAATGAGCGCGCTGATGTCATCCATAAAAATTAGTTGCTGTGGCCTAATTAGCAAATAAATAATTGTCCACTGGTCCTTCGGACGAAATACACGGTGCCTATAATTGGACCCCCATTCAACTAAACGGCGAGCTGCGGCCTTACGTGCATTTGCGTAACCGTTGACTTCATAATTGGACGTTAATGCAAAATGTAAGAGCAAAAGTATTATATAATGTCACTGGCAAAGGCTAAAAACATGTAAAACTTACAAAGACTCGAGCTCGTTTTTTTATCTAACGTTATGAAATTCGTGGAGCGCTCTGCCAACAATATCTCTGTAAAAAAAAGCACCCGTAAATTTGGGAGATTAAACTACATTCAAGTACTCATTATCCAGCAAACTTTCTTTCATCTATCAATCTTATACAAATGAACTAGAGTTCAACGAGCCCATACCTTCGCCAAAATGTAGATATTAATGTCATGTGATTCAAGGCTGCTGATGGCATAAGACTTCTTTCACAAACTCCTAGTAAAGCTACTGTCACATTAAACTCATGTCGTACCTGCGATGGGGTTTCTTCCGTCATGACAGCGCCGTTTGGAAAAAATCGGGTGCAATAGTTAAGATATATAAAGTCGCGATTTGGAAGCTGATTTTTACCTGCGATTTACCTGCGATCATCGTGCGTTGTACAGGAAATGCATCGTAAGTGTATCGTAGGTGCATCTTACGTTTAATGTGACAGGGGCTTAAACGGTGACTCCTGTTTCCACCAAGTCACCGGTTCTGTCTGCCCTTCTCCCTTTGTGTTTTGAACACTGTATGACCCCTGGGAACAGGCCGTGGTAGGAACAGAATATTTGCCCTAATTTGTCAACTGTCATGTTTTCGCCTGGTTTCACCTGATTTACTTAATTTCCAAATGCAGCAATAACGGAACTTCCATTATTTACCACCATGAAATTAAAGTATTTTCTTATTAGCTATGCAAATTAGATATTCGTTTTGCATGCATAATTGTTTTCTATCGATATTTCTCTCTTTCTCATATGCATATGCCACATTCTTGGGAGTCCTATTATGGAATGCGGTGTATTTATAACCTTTCCTCATGAGTTATGCAAATTAAATTCTTATTTGCATAATTAGCATATATTCATGTCAATCATCACTCGAGCTACAGTTCAGACGTCTTTTGTTGGCCCATTGCTAACGTTCTGCAGCAATTTGTACCGTAAATGCTAGGCTTGCATCTTCAAACCGGGTCCCAACCGGGCAGTTTTCTTGTGAACTTTAAAAAAAACGATTGATAGTCATGAGCATAACTTGTGTATTTCTAGTTTTCGTTTCCACAAACAGCCCGGCTGGGTCACAATTTGGAAATGTGATCCTAGCATAACGAAGACGTTAGCGATGAGTAATAAGATACAACTTGTTGTTGTCCCCACCCAGGCGCCACCAACGCCCTGTTCCTGCTGCTGATCCGAGACGACACGTACCGACGGGCCGGACATGCGTCATCGCCCAACGGGGTGCGTGCGCCCAAGGAGCACGTGTTCGCCAATCTTCCTTCCGAGTTCCAGGTACATTGCAATTGTCTTGCTGAAGTACTAACGTCATATCCTTACGGCGAAAAGAATAGGTGTTGACGTCATCGCTTGTAGGAGCTTTTATGCACCTGTCGTCGTTTCTGTGACTCTCTAATGATGACGTTTTTTCCCGTTCGCCTTCCTCTAAAGCCCCGTTTACACTTGTGTGTATAATTGAAAGTACGGATTTCAAGTCGCGCTTTAAGGGCCCTGTCACACTTGTGCGTATATTCAAGCACGCGTGAGTTTCGCATTAACATTGTTTTGGTTTAAGTAAAGTTTGCGGTGAAGAAGTTGTTTTCTAGATTATAATGAAAGCTCATCTGTGTTGGTAGTAATCATAATACAAGGCTAAACTTTCTTCCAACACTAAGGTATTGACGGATCGAATGATCCTGAAGAAGGCGACAGTGGTCGTCGAAAATTCGATCCGTCAATACCTTAGTGTTGGAAGAAAGTTTAGCATTGTATTAAGTTGTTTTCTACTTTGACCCACCGTTGTGCAGCCTAGTGATCGCATCTAAGAAATCATTTATTCGGCATTGACCATGACGAAAGAATCGAATTGTTTAAACAAGTCATCACGAAATACCCCAACGTTTACACACACACGGACGAACAAAGATCCACTTTCCTCTTAAAATCACAGAACCCACAAATTCTAGGAAAAGTGGGACTTTTCGTCTTAATAAAGGAAGCCAAGCCTAGCTTGTCTAGATATAGCCAACACCAGTATTAAGTATGTTCACGTCAGTCGCAGCGCACTTTCAAATGTATGTTTTTCCCAATATTTCTACAATGTACCTGCAATTATCCCCGGGCATGAACTTGCAATGAACTTGTTTTATATCCCCTGAGTGATGTGATATATATGAGTGATGTGATATATATGAGTGATGAGATATATATTAGTGCTGTGTTGACATTTCTTTGGTTTAGGTACAATTTTTGACCGAAGAAGTCGATTCGTCGGTTCGATAACCGTACTGCACAACGGTGGGTCAAAGTAGAAAACAACTTTTTCTCTGCAAACTTTACCTAAACCAAAACAAAATGTTGGTACGCAACTCATACGGAAATAAATTTACGCACAGAGTGTGAACGGGCCCTAACGTTAGAGGCCCATAAAAAAAGGCCGACCGATACATCTATTAATGAATTAGAGTTGACAATCGTCTGCTGGAACTTGTATTGAGTTGGATCAAAGGCTATACAACTGTCAGAGTGATATATTTCTGTTAAAAATAGTGAGGTGCTTCAAAAAGGAAATTTATAAAGACTGACAAGAAGAGAAAGGAAACACATTTGTTCCTAGTTCGATGAAGTACTGGCGTGTACATCATCAGTGGTAAAAAGTACAATGATGGTTGAGTTGCACACTGTATCGTACAGAATCATGAACACGCCATTTTTAGAGATCGGCCGATGTTCACATGTCAACGAGCTCCGTCCAACGTGCACGTGTGGTACGTAACTTTTCAGGCGAAAGGTTTCTTGACATCTTCAAGTTGAGCGAACCTCTGTCAAAATACGATTTGATTTTTCAGCAACAAGAAGCACTTGTCTGGCGTAATGTTTCGAAGAGTTCAATATTTTGGGGCTCTTAAAGTGTAAAAGTGAGGGCTTCTATTTTTGTAGATAGGTCATCTTTTGTGTGCATGCTTTATTCCCGGTACAATGAACCTATAAATACTGTAGACAGCGCCTTTCTTCTCTGTTGCGACCAATGGAAGAGTGGCTTAATTTATCCTCCGTTGCAGTCCTTCCCACTAGCGATTTTTACCTTTTTTTTTTCCATTTTTTTTTTGGGGGGGGGGGCGTATCTGCTTGAGGCCCAGTATCTTCTTGGGATTCTCTTAGACACAGGATCACACAGCGGTGACAGGATCACAGCGGTAACAGAATCCCAAGCAGATACGGGGCCTCAAGCAGAAACGCCCCCCCCCCCAAAAAAAATGGAAGAAAAAAAAATCGCTAAAAAATCGCTAGTGGGAAGGACTGCAACGGAGGCTAGGCTTAATCAATATCCAGATCACTTGAGCTAAATCGGTTTTGAGACACGTGAGTTTTTATTCAAGTGCTATCAATGGGTCAAAGGTTGTTGGAAGTCGATATCGCCCCCCGTCACGGTTAAGAGGAAGCTGGTACGCCTTGATGTCTCCTTTGCTCCTCTCACAAGGTAGTTTTCTGTATCCATAATATCAATACCCTCCAGCAGAACTGTATTTGTGCGGAAGACTGGGAAAAACTGTCGAAAATTCAGTTCGGTGAGTAAATTTCTTTGAGTAGGAGAACAATATCATTCTTCATATTTTTTGTCTATCTTTTTATTAAAGGTGTACGTGGGGACGGCTGAGCGGGGGACCTTGGACCGGTGGGTGTACGGGAGGAACTCTCACTGTAACGCCATCTGGAATTTCTACAAGCACGTCAACCAGCTCAGGGAGTGGAAACCCTACCCGGGGAAGATCACCCTTCCCGAACTCTCGCTCGCCCTCGCGAGAATGAGGGGACAGGACTGCGCGCTGTTCGTCATCAGTAACCATAGCAACGCCAAAGACTTGACGGACGAGGCTGCTAGGTTGATCAATCACTACGAACTCGGACCGTTCACGGACATGAGGTTTGGCATGAACGAAAAACTCAAGCAGGCCGTGGGCGTGGTGCCGACCAACAGTCGAGAGGTATCGTCCATCTTGACTAAAACATGGTGACACTCATTAATATTCTGACGTAATGCTCCTGTCACACTGTCGACGAGCATCTGCCGTATTTGTTTATTTGTCAACATCAGCCATGATTCGAGCGTATTTTTCCTTCAAAAATCTACCCTATTATGCTTAGGTCAAAATTGGTTCACGGACTGTTTCTTGACACTTTCGGGCGTGACCCCTACGTGGCTGCCCGGCCGGGCCCGGCCGGGACCCTGAATCATTTTAACCCGGACATAGAATCAACGCGGGACCCGGGCGTAACAAATAGACGCCGTGAGCTAATCCTGCGAGCACCGAGGGGTACCCCTGTACCCGGCAGTCCACCGGGATAAAATTTTTGGCTCCGGGGCCCGGTCGGAACTACACCCCCTACGGGCACCGGCGCAATTGGGACCTAAGCATTACATCTACTCTGTCTCATTGACCTGTGAACGTCGACCGATCCCTGAAACCGTACACATGTATGTATAGAGATAGAAATGAAGCGCAAATGATATTCTTACTGTGTTCCTCGAATCTACTGAAACAGTATTCCTCGAATCTACTGAAACAGTATTCCTCGAATCTGCTGAAACAGTATTCCTCGAATCTACTGATAGACCGTCCGAAAGCAAGTACCAATTGCAAATTCCATGAAATTGATTTAGTTAAAGGGCA
Source organism: Branchiostoma lanceolatum (assembly GCF_035083965.1). NCBI lineage: Eukaryota > Metazoa > Chordata > Leptocardii > Amphioxiformes > Branchiostomatidae > Branchiostoma > Branchiostoma lanceolatum. Next base: position 14,019,154 of record NC_089731.1, read on the forward strand.
TTTTTAGTACTATGGGGCACTTATATGGAACAAATTATTTCTAGAACACAGATAACATACCAGAACAATTGCTTTCAAGAATAGACTGCATTAGTAGCAGTATTGTTTTGATAGATGACATTTGCTTCATCAATGTGAAAGTTTATTGTGTATCATTATGTTCTTGTAGTTTTTATGCATTCGATACACGGAAAATAGGTCACTAAATCACTTTGGAACACCGGCTTACCAGAACAATAGCTCTCAAGACTTGACTCTACGAATAGCAAGTAGATATGAATATCATTTGCTTGAATATCTAACATAAGACGGATTTTTCACTGATCTTATTATGCCGAATTGCGCCATGTTTGTTGCCATTGACTATGTTGATAAGAATTTTCTATTAAAACCAAGTCCATGCACACAGCTGTCATTTGTATTCAATACATACTTTTACATACTAGTATTCTTTTTTTTCTTTTTTTTTGAAAAACAGAATTTTAACAATAATGTTGCTGAATAAAAACAACCAAGAGATTTATTCCACCGACGTTTCGGTGAGCATCTGTCACCTTCTTCAAGGCAATCTGACTGGTTCACATAGTAATGCAGCACAGGTGTTGCTGCTTATACATAATGAGATACATTCCCAAACGGTGTCGTTTTTTCGTAATGATTTTGTTAGTCGGGCCGCCGCATTCGTGCATTCAGTCCGTTTTCTCTATGTCAAAACATGATCTGGATTGCGCTAGATACAGCCCTCATCACGTGAGACGAGAAGTACACAAAATCACAATTATACTGTAAAAAAAAGCTGAAAAATCATAAGTCCAATTTTACTTACTTCTTACTCAAAGTCATCACCAACTTTTGACTGAAGAGAGCAAATTTACACAAGCATTAAGGTGCACTGTATTAGAAGTACAAGGTACACTCACAGCGTTATAATACGGAGCGTGAAGGGCTCATGAACACTATGAATGCATTTCTCATCCAAGTATGTTCTGTAGATGAATGTGTGCAAAATTTATTCAACAAAACCTGACCACTCTCTGGCAACTAGCGATGGAGCGCCGTGAGTTCGAGCGCGTGAAAAAACGTGTTGTACTTAGGGACCCTAGAGTTTTTATACGTCCGGTTCTTAGAGTTTTTATACGTCCGGTACATGAAAAACAGGATACAGGTGTGATATGTTTCCACGTAGCTAAACATCATCTTTATTTCATGTTCATTCCCCAGGGGGATAGATGCACAGGAGGCCGTATATGGGGTGATTGAGAAAATAAAATAATAACAATAACGTTAAGTTAACGTCTAATACAATACTAAACACTATACCAAAGTACTACCATATATCTAAGTTCTAGTGGCTTCTTCTCTCTTTTTAAAACACATGGCGACATAATTACATACTTCGTCCATTACATAAACATTTGTGCATGACATCAAGTATTCAAAAGTATCCTGCTTTGATATTGTCTTACATCTCTTGTCAATCTGTATTGATTTGAACAGAGATTCGAACAGAGACGCTCGTTTTAATACAATACACAGTCTATACAAATGCATTTCATCTTCAATACGTGAGCTATTACAAAATTTACAGACAATATCTTGTAGAGGGGTACGGCTATGCCTGCCAGATTCTACATGTAAGGGATGGTCACTGTACTGATACGAAACTTACACATGGCTCTACGATTTTTGAAATTTGGAATGTTTAGATATGGTACTTTGTCATATATCTCTTTGAATATCTTGTATGTCCTTAAATGCAACCTAAGCAATATTAGGGCGCTGAAAGTCATATGTTCAAAATCATTTTTTTCTGATTTCTATCCATAGTAAGTTTAGATAACACTATATCATCACTAATCGACCATCATGGAGCAAAAACGTGATGTCGTTGTGTGGTGGGAACTCATTGTCGGAAAATCTGAGCACTTCGAGGCCAGCCATCATTTAAAATCTTCCGAACATGCACGATTCTGACCGATAAGTCCCGAACGCATCCGAAGAAATAATCACGTGATCATGGCTCAATGTCCTTGGGCATTGTGACGTCACGCGGCCGGAAGTTACCGAAAATTGTCGACAGAAAACGGTTACGGCTGGATTCTGGGCTGATTTTTGGGGGACCCAATAAATAAAATACTCCTTTTGTGCTATTTTTAAACGCCCAAAGTCTGAAATAATGATGCAGTTGTGGTAATATGGGGAAGCAAATGTCAATTTCTACCTCACAAAACAAAATTGTTTTCCCCAGAATATTTCAAGTCTTACCCCCTGAAATCGCTTAGGGCACCTTTAACTTGTTGCCTTGATTTCCTTTCTGGCCCTTTGTTTGTAATGCTGAATAGACAGGAGTCTGGACTGGTCATGCGCACGTGCGTTGTACGATGATGCACAGCTACAGATACAGAAGTAACATTTGCCAGTAGGACGTTCTTCTTGGAATTTTGCCTCCTTATGTTCTGGCCTGAGCACATAGGCAGGTTGTGCCTCATTGTTTGGTGACGTGCGGCGAGAAGATCAGGAAGAAAAGAACACGAACTTCATTCCCATCCACTAATCAGTGAAAACCATACCATGTACACACCGCGGCGTGTTCTTCTAGTCCCCGCATACATCATTACTCAGGTTGCCTCCTTTGGTCATTATCGCTAATTGTGTCACATTAGAGCCACCACTGCATCGATGTAACAAAGAGCTTCTGCTCAAGAGAGCAAGGTATGTTCACTTGTAAGTGTTTTCTGTATTTTGCAGAAGGGAAAGAGAGTTTCAAGGTTTGTTAAAGAGTATTCCAAAAGAAGGTGTTCTTTCTTATGGAACCTGTTGACATACATGTATATACATGGAGAAAGAAAGAGGGTAGGGGGGTAGAGAAAGAGAGAAAGAGAGAGAGAGAGAGAGTGAGAGAGAGAGAGAGAGAGAGAGAGAGAGAGAGAGAAAGAGAGAGAGAGAGAGAGAGACAGTGAGAGAGAGAGAGAGGGAGAAAGAGAGAGAGAGAGAGAGAGAGAAAGAGAGAGAGAGAGAGAGAGAGAGAGAGAGAGAGAGAGAGAGAGAGAGAGATTGCAATCTGTCGGAAACTACAGGTACGCAGAGATCCTAGTCGGATTCTCTGTCGAAAGATACTTCATTCAGGGTGTTCAGGTCTTCTCCCATCAATAGATTCTAAAATTCAAGTCAATCCGTTGATCTAAAGGGATATGAAAATTCCCACGCCACAAGAGTGTGATGACACGCTTCTCTCACGTCATGCAGGTATGCTGGAAACCCCTTAGTCGTGTTGGGGCATTCATTTGGCAGGGGCAGAAATTTGGCTTCACACCGGCCGCAACGCGGTTCTTACATGAAACGCACTTGTCTATTAAATGACAAGCCTGCACACGTCACCAGTTCATGACCTTAGTGCTGAAATGGAATCCCACAGTGTTCAAATTTGTACCATTCGTAGGGCGGTGGCACCTTATTTTTTTCTGTCCCGACTAGATCTAGTACGCCTTTCCTTTATTTTTAAGTATACGCCGTATGCTTCCAAATGCTGGAAAGCATATAGAGGAAATACGTAGCCTCCGTTGCAGGCTTTCCCACGGCGATTTTTCACCTGATCGGGGCCAGATTCTTTGGCGGGGGGTGGGGGGGGGGGGTGGGGGTCATGGACGTACCTGCTTGGGGACCGTACTTGCCGGGGCCCCGTGCATGTGTACACAAGTTGAAAAATGGCCATGGGAAAGCCTGCAACAGAGCCTAGGAAATACTACTAGTAGTATTTCATGCTATAGAACATCTATCTGGGCCGTCTCTCAAATTCTATGGTCAGTGGGTGGGCTATTGGTTGGCCAGAAATCCTACGAAGCAAACAAACAAACAAAAAATACATATACACAGATGAGGTAGGCGTAAAGGGATATATGTAGTTAGCGGGGTACTGACTGTGACATCTGAACGTGACGACCTGTAGAATTAAGGTCATAATGGTAAGAAAAACAAACAAACAGACAAACAAACAAACATCTAGTTTACCACGGCTCCCACACTCGCATTCTTACAAAATATAATGTGCGGCAGCGAGTATGGGACCCACCAACACTCCACCCCCCCCCCCCCCCCCCCCCACCCTCCGTAACGTTATTTCAACTTGCCAGGGTTATGATTTTAATAAATGTTTTTAAAAAGTTGATAGATGAACGAGTAATAGAGCTAGATCAACACCTCACACTTTGGATCAATGACCCTTTTGTTTTGTTTTTAATTTCCATTTAGCAGAAGATTTTAAGAGAGAGCTTGAGTTCCGTGAAGAATGTTGTTTCACCGCATTGTGGCCACCGCCCCCTCCCACTGTAGTTGTGTCCTGTCCACGTGCCCTCATGTGTCGTCTGCAGTTTTATCAAAAATCGCCAGAATTCGCTCTTAAGAGATGAATCAAATATCATTCCAAGGTTTTGTCACCAGTTTTGTAAGCCCGATGATATAAACATTATCACAACACAACTATTACGTTATGATATGATAATCTTAGTCCCAAAAATTATGATAAAGCTGATATTTTTCAATTCAGTGAAAAAAGAATTTGCTTGGTCAGCTGACTACCTCGATCCGGGGACTTTCCTCAGGTCACGTGACATATACTGGGTAGCCATCTTGAACTTTTTGTTCTCGTGTAGAGCGATAAGCAAGCGTCTTGCAGCAAAAACAGGTACAGACAGCCCTTTTCCTCCAAATGTACGACACTCAGGTGGTGTAATCGTATCTAAGGATGTTTCTACACCTCGTCAGTGAGGTATCACGGCGGGAACGTGGGTAGTTACGCCGCGAGAGGCCATGCTTATGGGGGTTGCTTGCTCAGCTGAAACTCAGCGAAAACTTGATGCCTTGCGACAACATATGAAATATTTTTGGATCTCTTCGAAAATCACAACTTTAAATCCTTGTAAAACGTCACCAGACCGAATCCTAGAGTGATTCTGATCTGTTAACAGTATAATCTAGGTTGTGACAGTGAAATATATGGATACGATTTGCCAGTTTTCTATAGTGGCGGATGTCTGATCATATGGGGGGTGGGCAGGGCTAGGATCCTCCCAGATTTTTTTATGTAACTTCCACCAACTATCTGAGCTGATTTTTATGATAAATCACACACACAACTCCATATATCCATATCCCAGACCTATATATTTACAGTCAGATGATGTATATACCAGGAAGAGTATGTACAGGTACATAAAACCAGGTAAGGTGCGTTTGCATGCAGGTGAAAAGCGTCAACAACATATACTTTAACTCTCTTCTTTGACGAGCTTCAACTTCAAGTTTGGTCAGTTTTTCTCATATTTATGTTTTTGAAATCCTATCTAGCTTGCCACCAACATGTAGCACACCAATTGTTTCATATCATATAGTATAATCATAATTTCTTGTTCCCTCCACTGACATGTGAAATGGTATGTCTCTCATGACTATTCAAAGTTAATCTTTTTCTGACCTAGTAATTATAGTGTTTTCAAGAAAGCATATTTGTATATGTATAACTATGATGTAGAATTTTAAGCAAATGTGAAGAAAAGAGAATGAAAGTTCTCAAGAAGAAGATGCTACAATGGTCTACAGGTATGCAGATGACAACAATTTACACTGACAATGATCCTCATGAATAAGAATAGTAGCACTGGCATTTGTGAAGAACTTGACAATATTGCGTGTCTTTTGTGTGAACTATTTGTGTACAAATGGTGAAATTAAAGCATTGTTTTTTGCTTTTTATCCACGATATTAGTATTAGAATGAGGTGATGTACCTATGATATTGTATACTTTCACATCTCGATTTACATCATAATTGAGCTGAAATAATACAACAACCTTAAAGTTAGAGTTGAATGTATAGGAATCTTTGTTCAACAAGCCATGAGTTATCAGGTAATTTATGTAATATAATGACTATATCTATATCTTCTAGTTAACTTAACTGTGTTGCTTTAGTTTGACATATATAAAAAGCTCCATTGAAATTGGAGCAGAGAGTTTTTTTTATGTCTTTTAAGTTGTGATATGTTCGGCATGTATTTATTATAAAACAAAAACAGTGCTCTTGTTTTGGGTACAAACTCTATATACACACATACAAACTATATATACACATCAGTGTTCTTGCCAGGCCTTTTCAGCATAGGGGCCCCCTATGCTGTGATTTGGACCCCCTATGCTGTGATCTGGACCCCTATGCTGTGTTTCAACCAGCATAGGGGTGTTTCTTTCTGGGACAAACCTTGTGACCCTTCATAAATCTTATGAAAAGTTCATATTTGGCTTTAGAATGAGGCTGTGACAGAGGAAAAATTCTACTTCACAAAATTTATCCCTCAAAATGCATGAAATAATGTCTCATTGGGTCATGAAATTACAAATTTTCCGGGGGAACATGCCGGACTCCCTGCTCTGGTCATGTCTTCAGCACTCCACGCGTGACTTGCACCGCGTAAATTTGGCCTTCTGTACCTGACCCTTATGCTGTGAAAAAATTCTGGTGAGAACACTGCACATCATGTCACCGCATTATGTTGTATGAAACTGATATGTATGCCCCAACTTCTTGAAGTATATGTAAGATATACACTTAGATGTTTAGTCAAAAGCTATCCTAATCTTACATTGTTTGATATTGTTTAAGACATGCCCAAGCATGTTCGAAGACAGGTTTAAGTATCAATTAAGATTGTTTCAAAAGATAATGATCTTGGCAAACACAGTATTCTTTCTGGGCAACGTTAAGTAAAAGAGCGAATACGGAAGATTGATTGATTGATAGACAACACAATGCTGGGGTGCTACACGCTTTTCAAACAATTACAAAACTGCTGTCGTCAGCTACAAAACCTTTGACAAGTCAGAGTGCCCTTTGTTACCACAGGTATTCGTTAATCATTAAGGCTATTAAAAGCACATGCCTTAGCTAAATTGTAACTATGTTTTAGCCTCTACCAGGCTCTAAACGTGGCTCTACCAGGCTCTAAAAGAGTAGAAATCGGCCAAATAGAGGAGTTGGCCAGCTAGGCGTGTTTGACTTCAGCCAAACGTGAAAAGCGGTAACAGAAAGGTGTTTGATTTTGCTGTGGTTTTTGACCTGTACATTTGTCGGTTACCAATTCCCTGTGATAAACTGGAAACAAAGAGGGACTAAAGTCCTCACAGTGCACACTAAACCACAAAATTGGCCCTTCGTAATCCAGGTAAGGGTGATGGTGATTTGATGATGCCAAACTTTAATGCTGTTTGGGTCGACCTAGAAGAATCAAACCATGGTAGCAAGGTGGTATTGTAAACACAAAAATGTTCGCGGTGGTTTTATGTTCGCGGTTTTCGCGGTGAACTTTCAGCACGAACTTAAAACCACCGCAAAACTTTCTGCCCACCAATGACTGTAGCGCTACTATTGTTTCTAACGTGAACTTAAAACCACCGCGAACACTCCGTTTTCTCCGTACTGTGAAACCACGCAAACTAAATGCATTTACAGTATTGCGGTCAGAGTTGTTGACTTAGAATCTAAAGGATCTGGGTTTGAATCCCTTGCAGGCCATAATGTTGTGCCCTTGGGAAAAGCACTTTGCGTCTGTTTCCTCGCTCCACTCAGGTGAAAATGAGTACCCAACTTCAGTTAGGGATGTCTTCTCTAATGGGGTGGAAAGCTGGAGGTTTGAGAAAAGCCACACCTCTGGCATGTTAAAGAATCCACCACACTTATCGATGAGAGTGTATCCAACCAAATTACAAGTTACAGTTTGCTCTCTGGGTTGACATCTTAGAAAGGTGATAGTCACCTAGTAGTATTATGTCAGTCCTTCCACAAATGTGGTAAATCTCCATGAACAAGATTTTTTTTGAAAGCAAGTCCATTTCACACATATACCATAAATTTATGGTAATCAAAGGCCCCTTTTACATGATTACACCAGAGATCATTAGCATGATGTACCTGTTAAATGATTTGTAAATTATAAAGTCCTAAGTGAGGTCAAATGACAATAAAAAGTAAGTTTGTGTGTGTTTATCACATGGAAATGAAGGTCACAAAGCTACGTTGAATATTAGTCCATGCATCCATCAAATGTGCTTTGGCACAAAACCACTTTATTATATTGTTATAGTCCAAGCTGTTAAATTTAGAAAGTAGCCTTTTTATGGGAGCAATTGCATGAAAGCATTGGTTATTGTGAACAACTGAAATTACATGGAACTAGCATTGTATGTGATATGAATTATGATGAAATATTCATAGACTTGGTAACTATAAGGTTTGTAGACTATTAAGTATCATCTTCCACCCTGACTTGATGTCAAAATGAAGTAGTCCAGTGTCAATTTTTTATGAGCCAAGATGTTAAAAAAGCTGTGTAAATGCTACCATACAAAGAAGCAAAGGATAGCGTTGTACAAACTTTCTCAGCACACTGAAGACACATCAAAAACAGAAAACTAAGTCCTCTTAAAACCGAAAAAATGATACCTTGTTGCACTCAGTTTATGGAGGAAATACAATCATATTCCAGATATGATGATGATATTGAAGTTTTCCTCCCTGCCCTCTACTTTCATGAATCATGATGTTCGCTTGCTACATTTTCACCTTAAAATGTCTACAAACCAAGGAAAAAAAGTAGTGTGGCCAAAATAAGTGTGTAAAAGTCAAGGCACAGTGGACCGAATTAAGGAAAGACTGAATACAACTGTGGAAATTTTTTTTTGGGCTGTTAAATGCAAAGCCAGTAGATGATATTAATAGTGTGATGATACAGAAGTATTGTGAAGGTTAGTGGCGTAATGGTTAGAACATTGGGCTGTCAAGCAAGGAGACCCGGGATCAATCTGGGGTTGCCCCCAGACATGTCTGGACATGAGCCCCGACGTTGTGCACTTTACACCATTCACCCAGACGGGAGACCTGGCGCATCCCCGCCTTGTATCAGCCAGCAAAAGGGGATGTCATCCTGTAAGGGGCGGTATAATCCTGACGGTGCGTAAGCACGTCGACTGATTATGATGATGTGAAGGTTACACATGAAGTTACATGTACTATATAAGACTTTAAAAGTGTTGACAATTTCTTTTATCTCTCTCCCACAGCATCATGTCGGAGACACTGACATTCGGACCTGAGTGGTAAGTTGTTACTCATGTTTTCTCCCTGAACTAGGTGTACTTTAGTAACATGTACTTGTCTTAGCTTGTGGGGGTGCGGAAGAGACGCTCATTTGTAAGGACAGGGGAACAAATACTTGTCTTAGCTATTTGTATCATCTTTGATACCATTGTATTATATTATAAACAGAACAACAACTACATGTATGCCTATTACTAGTATTAGAGGCATAAACTACAAATGAAAAGTTGAAAATAAACCATGCGTCATATAGAAATACACATGGAACATTTAAAGAACGCACAGCTCTTTCTTATTTTTCTTCAGTTTAATACTTAAGACATATTATTATAGTTAGCTGGCTTTGCTGCAGTTGTAACCTTGTGAAAATGGAGATATTGTTTTTGGTCTGTGTGATAGTTTTGGAATGTGTCCGTAGTTAATTGAAGATTGTAGAGCGACTGGATAAGAGGCAGAAGATGGTGTAAACAGATACTGGCAGGATTGGAAGCTTCAGCCTTTTCCAGTTTCAAATTTGGTCCCACAGGCTGGCACAGACGGAATTAGCGTGAAATCCACTATAATGAATAAAACAAGAAATTCACAAATAGATGTTTGGTTTATTAACAAGACTAAACTTTTCGTCCAACACTGTAAGAGAAATTGGGACTTACCCCAAATTTTCGGTTGACTCCATCAACCCTGTTCACGAAATGAACCCGGGGGACGACACAAGTTATCTGGCATGTATGACCCGCTACTGCGATCCCGTGTCGCTGACGTCACGTTGCAGTAGCCGGGTTCATTCCGTGAACAGGGTTGATGGAGTCAACCGAAAATTTGGGGTAAGTCCCAATTTCTCTTACAGTGTTGGACGAAAAGTTTAGTCTTGTTAATAATGAATTCTACCAACACACGGGTTCATCTAAATCGGGGAAGAGGGGCGCTGCGCCCTCTTGTTTCAGCCCAGCTACCCCTAAATTGTTGAATTCAGATTTTTGCTTAATCCCCAGCATACAGACTTTCCTCAGCGATAGATTCTTCCATAAATACATAGAATTCACTCCCTTGCCTGTGTGTACTCCCTCTTGTTTAATTTTTCTAGAAAAACCCCTGAACACAGATGAACTTTCATGCTAAGATGTTTGATTTCTTGTATTCTTGTTGCCGCAGGCTTCGCGCACTTTCCAGTGGGAACAGTGTGACTTCACCGCCTCCCTCCCCCGGCCTGCCGAAGTACAAACTGGCGGAGCATCGCTACGGGCGAGAGGAGATGCTCGCGCTCTTCGAGAAGAAGTACTGCACAGAGTGCCCGTCCGAGTTAGACGCCTTCCAGACCATCATCAGTAAAGATGTACTCCTTCCACTCGCTCTGATACCTCTCACAGAGGAAGAACAGGTGAGGAGGTTTCTTAAAGACGTAAGGTTCACGTCTTAGGTAAACATCAGTAAAGATGTACTCCTTCCACTCGCTTTGATTCCTCTCACAGAGGAAGAACAGGTGAGGAGGTTTCTTAAAGACGTAAGGTTCCCGTCTTAGGTAAATGTCTTGGATAGGTCTGTATCTCAAGGTAAATTGTATCATAGGTAAACACATCAAAGACTGTTTCGACTTGAGAGTTACAGTTAGAACAAGCTTCTTGCATATTAAATGACCCGAAAATCTGTCGTTCCTTTCTTCAGTTATTTTCCTTGGAAGATTTTGACAAAAACGGCAATGCAGTTCCACTGTCACATACCAGGGGGCCCAAAATTGACCACCCAACACATACCAAATATTACAATCCATCCAGACGCTCTTCAGTTATGCTGACTTCAAGCATCTGGACACACACAACCTCACACACAAACGCACAAACAAACACGCTCAAAACAATATCTCCATTTTTCATGGAGATAACTAGTTGTGGAAACTGGTGTAGGGAAAAGAAGGTTTTCGTAGTGTTTTAAAAGCTAACGATTGAAACCATTCTTTAGTACAGTAGTACATGGGAAACTTATATTTGCAGTGGAGAGGTCATTGAAAAAAGATTTAAACCTATGAATGTTTCAAGATTCACCTACTCTTGAGTCATTTCGGATGGTGACGTAAAGCCGGCGGCCCCGTGTATGAGGGAGCTTCAGGCATTAGCCTCAAGCGTCAAACCTCTCCACGTAAAAGAACCCAACACACTTATCAAGAAGAGTAGGGGTGACCTGGTGTGCTTGGCCAAAAACGCGAGCCGTAGCGAAGCCGCATTGCACTACCATTAGCTTCTTGAAAAAGCATCATGCTTCACCTCAAATGAGGATGCCTTGAAACGAAAACTAAGAACAAGTCTATTATAGAAACACATGTATGTATTATAAATTTGTGTATAACTGTAACACTGCTGTATTTGTATAAAGTGTTTCTTGTTTTTGTCTCTCCAGCGCAATGCCTCGATATCAGTGAACAGCACAGCCGTTCTGCGGCTCATGGGCAGAGGGGGAGGAGCGTCCAGAGGGGTGCGGGGAGGCGGAACTCGTGGGCGAGGTCAGGACAACTTTCTGTGGATTTGTTTGTTTGTTTGTATGTATCGATACTCAGAAAACAGTCTCGGCGTGACATGGCTGTTCTATGAACTTGAAATTTTTTCCTTGAGTTTTTAGATGATTGAGTTTAGTCTGTTGTAACTTTTAGGTAAATAAAACCTCTATTGACATTTGTCAAAAGGGTTGCATATGTCTGCCATGTTGAAAAACACTGTTTAAGAGAAATCTAGTTCATTTCTACCATGTTTTCACAGTTTAGATATGTAGGAGTGCACTATACTAGGGGATCGGAGATCTCTTTAGATGCATTTTTCAGGGTGGCAGATATACAATGTATGTAACCTGGTGGAATTATGTTAGTAGATATTATAAAACTTTTCTTTTCGATGCTGAGTTTGTTTTCTCTTCACGCAGGGCGAGGTCGCGGGGAGGGAGGCTTTTATCGTGTTGGAGACGACGATGGACCGGGGGGATTCATTCGTCCGAGTTATAGCCGCAGTCAGAGCTGGGATGAAGGGTACGTATGGGGGTTACTGTGTGCCGGTATCCGGGTCTGCATTGGTGAACCAGTGTGACTACATTGTACCCTTCAGTCTAATACACCTGCTGGCTATATGGAATTAACGGACTTTGTCTACTAAGCTTATCTTGCCAGAACAATGTGAGATAGAGAATAAAGAAAAATAAAGATGGGGACTTCTCTTTGAAGTTATACAAAGTTCTTTCAAAATAGCTGTTCGTTCTAGAATGAAGAATTTGCATGACAGAAAAGTTCCTATTTGCTTCTTTTACTGTTAAAATTCTTTAGAGCCTGAGCATTGTTATACATAGATGTACATGTAATAAAGGTGTCCATTGTGCAGGCAAAAAGGCCTGTTCATACTTGTGCGTATATTCAAGTCATTGACATTTATTTGGTTTCGGTTAAGTTTGTGGCCAAAGAAGTCAATTTTTCGGTTCGATAACCAGACTGCACAACGTTGGATCAAAGTAGAAATCAACTTCTTCCCTGCAAACTTTACCTAAACCAAAAATATGTCAAAGTCGCAACTCATACGGACTTGAATATACGCACAAGTGTGAACAAGCCATAACCCTGGAATATGGATGGCTTGAATAGATACTATTAAAGGCAGGCTAAACTTAATTTCGTAAAGCATACTGTAGTATGTTAAATATACCACTAAGACCAGTTCTGACTTCTTTTACATGAGTCCATCATAGATAAGCATTTTTACAACATTTGAAATTCGCGGTGTGGTGATGTAATACTGGCGATGTCCAAAGACCTTTGACCTTTGTGACGCCAGATTCCGAGTCGGCCACACCTGCACCATAGGAATTACTCCAGACGCCATTCCTCCGACTCGGAACTGGTCTTAGTGGTATATTTAACATACTGCAGTATGCTTTACGAAATTAAGTTTAGCCTGCCTTTAAGTTTAAAGCATGTGGTTTCTGATGTGCTTGGTGGCTGTGCTTTCCGGTGTAAACCCCCCTTCTGTTTTTCCCAACATCAGATCTGATGTTGACAATCTCCATTTCAGGGGTGGGGACAGAAGATTTGACAAGAGACCTCCTATGGGTGAGTTCCTTAGAAAAATGACACAGATACATAATTAATCATTCAATGCCTGCCATGTCTCAATATAAAATTTGATAGGATTTGTGCCCATTGCTGATGTTGCATGTCCGAAAGTTCATGTAATTGTTTGATCACTGGAAATCTGCAGTAAGGACAGTCAAACTTTTTTATTTTTTTATTTTTTTGGGCGTTGATACAAAGTTTATTGTGGAAAAAAATATTCAACCATAAGGCCACACCAATTTAATTTCTTGGTTAACGGATTCCTTTTTTAAATTTTAGCAACAAAAAAGATCATGAGAACAAAAGGCCGGGGTGAAAACTTACACCTGACCCTGTTCACTCCCTGAAACTGTGTGCACCAAAGTACAAACTTTCCTCTGAGATTTTGTTTTCCTGAAGATTTTCCAATCTAGCATTTTTTTTAAATTCTGTTAACCAAGAAATTAAAATGGTGTGGCCTAAGCCCCAGAATTGTATGTTTCCCCTCCATTTTGCCAAGTGCATGTTAAATGTGTTCTGTGTTCTTTTGTAGAGAAAGTTTTTAAAGCTTCTGCAATTTTACACCTTTTCCGTGCCAGTGCTAATCAGAACAATATATTACATCCATACAATGGATGAAATATAATAAAGCAGCCTGTGGCACTGGGAAGCTTAGTATAGCCATGTTAATGTCAATCTTCTGATAATTGATTATCAAATTTGTTCATAACGGCATTTATGGCATACTGTATCCAACTACATTTATTATCAGTTTGCATGACTGGTATGAAAGTTGATTTCATATATAGATATAGATATTTTCAATTGCTTTTATTCTTTTAAACCTATCTCATTGATTGATCATAAGCATTTTTTGCCGCAATTTATGTTTCAATTTTCCAATGGTTCATACATGTACATGTGTCGCCTAAAACTTTTTGTTTGTTTGTTTGTTTGTTTTCCTCTCCTCTTGTCCTTTCGCCCGTCCTCCCTCTGATACAGAGCTTGACATGTTTTCTACAGTTGGTCGGTCATTTGAGGAAGGGGGTCCGCCCTCGCCACGGAAATTCGAATTCAGTAGGGGATCAAATAGTGACAACTGGCGGGCCAGAGATCGCGACCGCGCTCTCGAACGAGAGCGAGAGGAGGAGGACGACGAGGGCGGTTGGCGATCGGCGGGACACAGAGGATCGGAAAGATGGAAACAGATGAGCCCTGGTAGGTACCGTCAAAACTGTCCAAAGAAGACCACTTAGAGAACTAGTGCTGTGTACCTAAACTCAGGTTCAGGTCCAGAGATTCCAGTTTAGGTTGGAACCTGAACTCATGGCATATGTGTGCTAGAAATACTTTTTACGGTTACATGCAAAATTGCATGTTGGCACAAATTTTATATGCAATTTGAAAAATTTACATGCAAAATTATGTACAGTTAGTAGTAAAAGAAAAACTCAGAAATTAACACAAAAACAGTAATGTTTTCGTCTTTTTTTCAGCCAAATTTTCATGATCTACAGAAGCATTTTAATTAAAATGGTTTAAAACAAAAAGGAGAATATAAGCCAGAGATTTTTTTTTTTACTTGAACTTAAACGTCTTTACAAGTCCAGTTCAGGTCCATCTAACTCAAAGTTTCCTTGTTTCTGGTTGCGTTTCACCATCTACAGTACTACCCTGCTGTAACATTTCTAGGTAGAGCCCTTTGGTCTCATATAGTTATATCATTAATACACATAACTTGTATGTAAAATCACAAAATGCTTATATTGTTCAAGGGGTAGCTAAGCCTCCTGGTGATTTCATAGGTGGACCAAGAAGCGCCGGTTGGCGAGACTTCAACGGGCGCGGGGAGAGAGAACGGCACTTCGACTTCGATTTCCGGTCTGGCCGCGAGCGGCACTTCAGCGGGGGCCGCCAGCGTTCGCACAGCGGCGACTGGGCGGACGATAAAGAGGATCTTCCCGATTGGTGCATGGACGACAGTATTGAATCGGACGGCGTGGGGACGTTTGACTCGTCCGGAGCCTTCGTATCCCTTAAGGTAATTACCTTCGCCGAGAAGGATATATTTTTGCCAGCGTTTGTGTGTGTGTGTGTGTGTCCGTCTGTAAACAGTATAACTCGAGAATGCCTGGATGGATTGTCTTCACCTTTGGTATGTGGGTGGGTCTTCTTGAGACCTCAAAATGCCTAGATTTTGGGCCCCCTAATGGCTTGCTATGGTACTGCAGCGGAACTTCTGGGATTGATATCTCATGTTCTAGACATGCTATGGTCATGATTTTTAATTGGCAGATGT
The DNA here is from genome assembly GCF_035083965.1 of Branchiostoma lanceolatum. Classification (NCBI taxonomy): domain Eukaryota; kingdom Metazoa; phylum Chordata; class Leptocardii; order Amphioxiformes; family Branchiostomatidae; genus Branchiostoma; species Branchiostoma lanceolatum. The sequence continues at coordinate 14,034,657 of NC_089731.1, forward strand.
AATTATCATATGGCCAATTCAAACTGACACTGACATTGTTCAGAAGTTGAAACCCCATCACTCCTAGGAGTCCTGCAACTAGTAAAAGTGTGCATCATTGGCTATCCATTGATGCTTGGCTTTCTTCTTCATCAACACATTTGGGATGGAGGCTTGTGATTGGTCCACATATTGGGGATGGAGGCATGTGATTGGTCCACACATTTAACCTGATTTACATTGCAGAAGGGAGACAAGGAGCCAGAACCAATAGAAGAAGAGGCTGAAGAGGAACTTGCTGCCAAACTTGATGAGGAAAACCAGGAGGTAGAGACTACTTTCTGTCATGATTTGATGTAAACTCAAATTGTTCGAAATGGTCACAGAGGTTGGGAATTGTTAATACTGAACATGCCCCCCTCCTCCTTGCACTGTTACAGAGAAGCCAAAGAAGTTTGTTAACATATAGAGAAGGTTACATTCCATCATTGTATTTGTCAGATAGACTAATCGCTTTTTAACAGATGAACTACTGTAAATGTAGAAATGTTTGCGGTGGTTTTATGTTCGCGGTGAACTCTTTAGCGTGAACTTGAAACCACAGTGAAACTTTTTTCCCACCTATGAGTATGACTGTAGCGCTGTTTCAATCGCAAGCATAAAACCACCACGAACACTCCATTTTCTCCCTACCGCAAATGAAAACCGTGCAAACCTTAATGCATTTACAGTGTATTGGATAAATCTAATGTACAACCAATGTTTTCTTCAGTCTGTAGATCAATCAAAGGAGCCACCACAAGAGGAAGAGGAAGAATTGGAGGACAGCGGTAGAAAACCCATGGAAACATCTAGACCAGGTGAGCTTTTCAAGATTTCACTTGTATCCCAAACAATGAAAGAGAGATTGAACAATATTGTATGTGTTTATATATTGCGGTGGGCATTATGGAACAAACATTTGTGGTGTGATGATTTTGGGTGGATAAGTTACCATGAAAATCACGAACATAAAACCATTGCAAAAATATGTAAGACTTACAGTATACAGATGCCTGTTTTTTTATGGAAATTGTCTGATTCCAAAAGTGTTTAAAATCACTGATTTGTTCACTGTCCATCAGAAAAGCCCCAATATTTGAAGATATAAACTATTCATATTTCATTGGTTAGCTAGTCCGTTGGTTTTCCTAATTTTGTTCAATGTACATCTAAAAAAATTTGATTTTTCTTTTGTTTGATCTTATTATGTATGTTATATATATAATTAACAGTATTGTTATGATCATAGGTAAATAATCTCAGTTGGGGAAAAACCTTCGAAAAATCTTAGAGGTTTCTCGTCTCCCTTGCATGACCTTTTTCCCAGTTGAAACCAAATGAAATTGTTTCTTTTATGTTCAAATAAATGACAAACAATTGATTTGCGTACAATGATGATATGTTTATTGCAAGTACATGACCAAAGGCTTATTGTAAGTACATAATACATTGGTATAATGGTACAAATAAAGAGCTATTAAGGACTTCGACTAGTTTCTACTACAGTCAACTACTTACTTTTACAATAAACAATCCCTGATTTGTTTATTCTCCATCAGAAGAGCCAAAGCCCCAGACGGCACCCTCTGTCTCTGCCAGGCAGCCACCTCCAGAGAGCAAGCCTATTCCAGAACCCATCCCCATGCCCTCCAAGGAGCCCTCCCCCCCTCCTCGCGAGATGCCCATGTCCGCCCCTCCCCTTGTTGTAAATAGCCAATCCCCCCGTCCCCCCTCCCAACCCTCCCCCAGACCCCCTTCTCAGCCACCCCCCAGGACTCAGGAAAGTGCAATGACTTCTAAACCCCCTTCATCTCAGGCAGCTAACTCACAGGTCAGTCGATGTTTTCATCCCTCAATATTTAAAAAAGAAATTCCGTTATTCACATTTAGGCCATGTTGATTATATGGATGACATCTATGTGCGCATTAATTTTAGTCTGTTTCCAAATTGAAAGTTTTCGGCCATGGACCTACTGTAAATAGTAAAAAGCAGCTGCATAATGAGAAAATACATGCTGTGAATTGCAAAAAAATATTTCAGAAAGAGAGTTATAATGTCCTAGAATGTCAAAGTCAAAGAAGTTTTGAAAGAACTAAAAAATGAATCTCTAATACGGAATACCATATAAAATCTCTGTGTTGAGAGTTGTTCAACCTTCCCGACCAAATTGCCAAATACTTTTAATTATTAACGTGAATTGAATCTTGGTCTAAGACGACCTAGTAAGGAGGCTCTTGGAATGTGGTATTAGATGACAACAAGTGCCAATGAACCCGTTCTTGGGAAGAACAGTTTTTGGGAAGAACACTTTTCAATTCACGCTCAGTAAGAATAACTCTTGGTTAGTTGTCAACATCTGTCCTTTCCTGAGCTAATGTTTGCGTGTCCGTGGCCCAGGTGATGGTGAGTGTGACGGAGAATCTTGTCAATTCGGTGGCAGGTGCCACAGTCCCTACAAGCAATACTGCACCAGTAGTAGACGACGAGGCTCTAGACATTCAGATAGAAAAGGTGAGAGATCGTTTCACTTTTCTTTAATTAGTGCTGTGTACCTAAACTCAGGTTTAGGTTCAGGTCTGGATTCAGGTTCAGATTTATTTAAATGTACACATTTTGTAATCTCCGTTTCCGTTAGAAGTAAGACGTTCCTGACATTAAGATATGCCACATATAAGGTACGCAACTGCCGTTTTTTAAAAGCTAGAAAAGGTTAAAGTCGTAATACCGTATTTCTTCTAATAAAGGACGCACCCCAAATAAGGTGCGCACCCCCGATTTGGGCTTCACCGCAACCCCAATCACGCCAGCTGAGATACTTCACAGAAAAACCTTAATAAAGTGCGCACCCCCGATCTGCCGCCGTCGCTCGGCGCGTGTCTCCAAGATGTGACCACGTCCCGGTATTCGGCACGCTATGAAGTCCTGGTGTCTTTCTTAATCGTTCCATTTTCAAGGAATTTTCGGGAAAACATTACCATTATTTGGGGTCAACACTTAGCCCTCTACTCCGCTCAAATTTTGAGTAAAAAGTTTTAAAGTTTAAACGTCACGCTGAGAACCTCGCGCCAGGATATCTGACCAACTTCCTTGATATTGAAGGACCTGACGACGATCCGCTTGATTTCTACCGGGCTAGTCAAAGACAAACGTGTAAAACGCATTTTGAGATAAAATAAAAGTTCGTCTCTCGGCATTTATGCCGCAAAATACAGCGTTGCATTGACAAATCATTTCATTTCGCCGATCGCCCGCCGCCATTGTTTAAAAAATCTGCTGCCCCAAGATGCATTTCGGGTGTTACGTAATCCTCATCACATGATCGCATTACGCGTCTCTGATTGGTTACTGCTGCAGCTAAAGGCGGGAATTTTGCAGACGAAGTGCATCATGGGGCAGCAGAATCGCGGTCGAAGTTTTTTCTTTGTCTGAAATGTTACACTTGAAAACGCAATAAAAACGCGGTTTTATCGACTACATAGCAACATTATGGTGAAGAAAATGCAAAACCAAAAGATGTTTTCGGGAAAGCATACATTTATTTGCGGATTGATGGTGGCTTTTGCGTAATTTTAGCGATCAATGAACCCGGAAGTGTGCCGAGAGCGGCGTGGGTTTTCGCGTTTTATCCGTCAAAACAAAAACAAAACTCCCGCTGAAGCGAACTCTGGAACATTTCAGATTCTAGCTATTACGGTTTTGATAAATAATATCTACAGATACGCACGATGTGCCCATATTTGCAGCCGTGTGGGTGGTTAGAAAATTATTGACGTCGCAAGCGGCGTAGTACAAGCGGCGTGGGGTACGAAATTATGGCCGGCCCGACACACTGAAATAGTCGCGCGGTTGAAAACACCCAGCGTTATTTGGTGTCTCATAATTTGATATTTAATATCGCTAAATCAATTATTTTTATATCTAGAATACCTTTTCAAAAATATACGTATGATGTAGCATCGTTATCTTGTAAACATAAGAACATGAATAAGAACAGAACATGCATAAATTATCGTTGCGTGTCGGCGAAGTGGTGGGGCTAGCCTGCTGGGGTAATAATCGGTGACTTCCTGACTTACGTCGCGACTTTTCTCGAGAGAAAACCTAAATAAAGTGCGCACCCCGACTTTGGCTTTGACCTGAAGCCTCATCTTGAAGGTTGAAATGTCAAAAAAGTGCGTCCTTTATTAGAAGAAATACGGTAAAAACTACAGTTTGACATCTTATATGTGGCATATCCTAATGCCAGGAACATCTTATTTCGATCGGTAACGGAGATTACAAAATGTGTACATTTAATTGAGAACGAGCATTATAAGTCACAACCTGAACTCATGGCATATTTGTGCTAGAGATATTTTTTGGGGTTACATGTAAAATTTTATGTTGGCTTAAATTTTACATGCAATTTGAAAGATATACATACAAAATCATAATACATACAACATAGAAAGTCAGTAGTAAACACAAAAACAGCAATATCTTTTGTTATTTTCCAGGGCATATTTCACGACATATGGAAGATTTTAGATGATAAAGAATAAAAGGAAAATATAGGCCAGAGATTTCTTGCAAGTCCGGAACTGATTCCCGACATTTAGATGTGTTTTTTACCTGAACCAAACGTTTTAACAACTCCAGTTCCGGTCCCATGTTTAGCACTATCTTCAATCAATTCTTTTACCATGTGAGAAGGCCCGGAGGCCATTTAAAGGCTACAGGTTACATGAATAAATATTAGTGCTCAAAGAAAGCTCAAGTCTGTATCTGTATCGCCTGTATAACCGCCCTTCGGCGTAACACACCAGCTGCTATTGAGGACCATTTGAACAAACGGTTGTTTTTTTCCCACTCAATTTTCACAACCAAAGACTACTTCAGGGTTGCAATTACAGTAATAAGACTGAAATAGCTTGAGACGACGTCGGCTCACCGAGAGTGCGGACTAATAGACACTTGAGTTGTTCTTCCCCAGTAAATTGTTAGGTAAACCGGAAGGCCATATCAATGTAAGGGGTTACATAATGAGGACAGAAAAAAACATATTTTCTCCTTAAGTTAGACATCAATGCACAAGACGTTGATGCACAAGACGTCAATGGCCAAGACGTCAATGGCCAAGACGTCAGTGCACAAGACATCAATGCCCAAGACATCAATGGCCAAGACGTCAATATACAAGACACTTCAATGCACAATACATCAGTGCCCAAGACACGGCAATACACAGAGCTCGAAATACTTTTTGGGGGTTACTTGCAAAATTGCAAGTTGGCCAAAGTCTTACTTACAATTTGAAAAAATTAACTTGCAATATTATAGTCAGCATGTATAACTGCTTTTTCTTCACAAATGTACATACAAAATATACATACTCAGTCTGACAAAGCAACTTTTATAGCATTTTTAGAAGACTTAACATCTAAATATAGAGTAGCTTAATATGTAGCCTTTATTGTTTAGTAGTCAGAGACTAATTTCTCCTCTAGTCACTTTGTCACTATTTTGCGCGGTGCAACTGTGCACTGGGTATGTGCTTACATGATCCACCGGTATTAACTTGCAAAATTGCAAGTTCCTATTATTTTTTACTTACAAATTGCTTGCAAATTGCTGAATTGTATTTCGAGCCCTGAATACTGTAAATGCGTTTAAGTTTGCATGGTTTTTATTTCACGCTAAGGCGAAAATTGAGTGTTCGCTGTGGTTTTAAGTTTGTGGGAACCGACGCTCTAGTCACATACTGCTACGGTATTGGACAAAAATGTTCACGGTGGTTTTAAGTTGGCGGTGAAACGGCCACCGCGAAAACCGCGAAGATGAAACCTCTGAGAATATTTCTGTATTTACAGTACACAAGGGGAGATCAACTCACTGTCACCATCACAATGGACTTTTTACAATTTGACTTTCTTTCTTTCAGGCTGCAGAGAGCCTTGTAGCAACAATGACAGCAGAAGACGATGAAAAGTTAGAAGATACTTCTAGTCAACCAAAGGGCCTACCCATGACACAGGAGACTGCGAACAAATGGTTTTACAAGGACCCGCAAGGAGAAATACAGGGTAGGCCGCTCAAAACAAACCGATACGAAGTTAACTAGGAAAAGTGTTAAGCTTCTTATAAGATTTGTATAGATCATATTTGCGTGAAACATTAGGGCTTAAAGGTACATACTGTAGAATCTGACTGATCTAAATGTTGAAAATAAAGTCACTGAATTTATATATTTTTCTTCATCATAAGTTGAATCTGCCGAATTGCACTGTACATAGAGCATATGAATGCGACTTGAATGCCAATGCTAGAAATGTGCAAAATAACGTTATCATGTTGAAAATTTGTTACAAATCTCAATATCAATGGGGATTTTTACCGTATTACCCGGGACTCAAAGTCGCATTGCATGGGCTTCCATCGAATGATTCACAAACACAGAATGCGTGCGCCAGTTGCACTGTGTCGAAAATTCAGATTCGGACATTAGAATCAATATTGCAACAATTTTTTGTTGGAAGACACAAAGTTCTCTCAACGTCTGGTGCATTTGGCATTAAAATGTGTATTTTTCGGGTGACTATGACATAAATGAAATAAAACACGGTGTATTCTGCATCACCCTTGGTCTCAGCCCGAATCATCCAACGGCCGAAGGCTGGTACCTCAGGTGATACGGAATACACCGTGTTGTATTCTACATTAACAACGAAAGCATGTTGTTTGTATTTGTATTTTTGTATTTATTCACAATGAGACATGTCATTACACTGGGTCAGCCAAGGCAGCTTTTGCTGGTACAAAAATACAGACGAAAGTCAGGGTGCAAAATACTTTTTTGAGCCAGGTTGCCCATGTTGCAACCTAGGGCAAATGCTAGGTTGCACATCCAAATTTCAGGTTGCTCCAGCAACATTCACCGATTTCTTCAAATTAAGCTCGTATGTAGCGTATAATACTACTAATATTTCAAAATATAAATTAGATAGTATTTTGTTCCCATTGACCTAACAACATCTTGTTTAGCCGAGGGCAGTGTGTTTTTGTCTTTTTCAGCTCAAATTCCACGATCTATGAAGGGTTTTGGATGGTTTAAAACGAAAAAGTATTGATTTCTTTATTTCAATTGAAGATTTACCAAATTTTATGAGAGTGACACTGTGTTTTTGTTTTTGTGAGCTTCCAGGGCTCCGATTGAGATCTTTGGCTCAAAATATAAGGTTGCACACTGCGCTACCTGGGTTTGGAATTAACTTGCACCAACCGAAATCTTGTTGCACTGTGCAACGTGCAACCAGGTATTTCGCACCCTGCGAAAGTATAACTTTACCTACAAAGTTTGGGATTGTACCATTTTGTTGAGAGGGTCCACTTTCCCCCCTGCAGGTCCCTTCAGCTCACAGGAGATGGCGGAGTGGTTCACCGCGGGCTACTTCACCATGACGCTCCTCGTGCGGCGTGCGTGCGACGAGCGGTTCCAGCCGCTAGGAGAACTCATCAAGAGATGGGGAAGAGTGCCTTTCATGCCCGGACCTACCCCACCACCCTTGTTGGTAGGTGGAAAAACAGTCTCCCTGCACTTTTTTTTTTTCGGTGTGAAAGATAGGATATAGGAGATTCTTTTTTACACAACCAGGTAATCTCACCTGCTGACGTTTGATTCTATGTTCTACCAACCTGATGAAATTATTTTCGGAAGATGCGAAAGATGTCGGTTAGCTTGAAGATATCAAGTTACCAGGGTATCATGTTACCAGGGCAGTATGCACTGGAAAGGTATGAAAATGAGAACTTCATGAACTTGTGTCATTTAGTCTGTACACCTGAGGAAGCCAACACGGCGAAACTGATCATGACAGACTGAATAAAAGTTCTAAATGGGAATTATGCGGCTCCAAATGTCTTACTGGGCGATGACTGCAGTGCAAAAGATGTCAGTTGAGGAAGGAATCCACTCTATAGCTACTTTATACTTTTTTTGTTTGTTTGTTTCGCATAACCGGTAAACAGCCTTTTAGCAAAACCCAATAGTTTTGTACAGTAAGTACAACCTGTATAAGACTGGATTGTAAGGTTTGATCCACTCACGCTGGGATGGACAGCTTTTCTTAAACTAGTAAAAGTGTTGTGGGATCTTAAACATGCTTGAAATGTGGCTCTCCTCAAACATGAGACTTCTGGCTAAACGTCCAATCCGAGGGACGTCACTAACCAAAGCTAGGTACTCATTTTAACCTGGGTCGAGTGAGGAAATTGGTTTAAAGTCTGTATCCGTATCGGAAATAAGTGTTAAGTGTCTTTCCCAATTATTTAGGACACAACATTGAGACCTGCTAGGGATTTGAACCCAGAACCTTAAGATTCCAAGTCAAGAACCCAAATGTATTTCTCATACATCCTTAAACAATTCATCATATCGTTTTTCTGTACCACAGAACAATCCTGCAGCGAGCTCAGCCTCCTCCACAGCGCCGACGTCGACCAACCCCTCGTCCGCCGCGACCGTGGCGGCGGCCGGCTCTCCGGCCATCGACGCGTCTGTCCTGGAACAGCACATGATGAAACAGCAGTACCTGCAGCAGCAGCTCATGCAGCAGCAGATGCTGTACATGCAGCAGACTGGCTTCATCAGGTTGGTTAAACACTTGATTGGTGATCACTGGTGGAAGATTCAGCTAACTTATTTTAGGATTTATGACAGGATTTGTTGATGATAGTAGTTAGGTTTGGTTCTCGTGAATTAAATGAAATTGTGTTATCTTTGATTCTGTCATAACTTTCTCGGTCATAAAGAATGTACCTCAGGTTTTCCAAATCCCCAGTATCTTTTCAAGTTACCGGTATTAACTGTATCCAAGTTGAGTTTGGATAAGTCCAATTTCTTGTGTTGGAAATTGCAGTTTAAACTTTGATACAGAATGACTTCTACCAACTCAAATGAACTTTCAAGTTCATAGTTAATGTTTTCCTCAAAACAAATTTTAAAGCCTGGCTTTATAACTCTGGAGCTGTGAATCCTGTTGTTATTTTCAAACCCTTATTGCCTGTTGACAACTGAAAATGCCCTGACAGTAAGTGTTGTGTTACACCAGATTTTGTATTGATAACTCACAGTCCTTTTGCCAGGACTATATCGAAGTTCTGCTATTGTAACTACTGAATAGCACCTGACAGTAAGGGTTGTGTTTCCCCAGGGCCCAGTCTCAGCAGCTGCAGCAGCAGTTGAAGCAGCCGGAGACCATGGGGAACATCGGGCTCCAGCAGCATGTGCAGAGGCAGATGGTCGCCCTGCAGCAACAGCAGCAGCAGTTACAGGTACGGTTCTGCACAATGCTTTGTCTGTTTGTTTGTTTGTTTGTTTGTTTCGCATAACCCAAAAACTGCCTTTAGACACCAGTTTTTTACAACTTTCATGAAACCAGACTGAGAAAGATTTGGTCCATTTACACCGAGAAGTCCCCCTACTCTTTTCTAAAAATGTAGTGGGTTCTTTAATCTTTAATGTAATTGTAGTGTGGCTCTCCTAAAACAGGGGACTTAGAGCTTTATGTCCCATCCGAGAGGACATCCCTAAACAAAGCCAGGTATTCATCTTCAGTCGAGTGAAGAAATAGGTGTAAAGTACCTTTCCCAGTCAGTTCAGTTGGGCCTGCAAGGGATTCAAACCCAGAAAATTTAGATTCGAAGTCAACCCAAACCACAAGACCACCTTGGTTTATCGATTGATAGATTGATTGATTGATTGATGGGTATTGTTGATTTTCCTGCAGACCCTGTTCAAGCAGCAGCAGACACAACTGCAGCAGCAGTACCAGCAGCTACAGCAGCAGATGCTGCAGCACCAGAGAAAACAGCAGTCTTCCCAGGACAGGTCAGTCACAATTCATTCCGAGGAAACACCGCTCCATTTCTATACGTTCTCAAACCTTACAATGTAAAATGAAGACAGCATTCCAAAGCAGTTAGACTTCTATTTATTGTCAATTATTTTATTACGTTTTCAAGAATGTTATAATGTTGTCTTTTTACCCTTTGTAATGGAGTAGTAGTGTTTGACGTTGAACTGCATAACTCAAGAAGATATGGAAGGATTGTCATGAAACTTAATTGTGTGGTTGGATCTTGATGGATCTTGGCCGCTTTTCCTGTTTTGTTTTTTTGGCCTTGAGAAAGATTGTATTTCGCCAAGAATGAAGCTTTCACGATGCTGACACTTTCTCTCGCTTATTGAATGATAACAGATCACCCACAGCGGAGTGGTTAGATCTTGATCTATCAAAGAAATGATTAGATTTTGGGCCCCCTGGCCGCTTTCCTGTTTTGTTTTTTTGACCTTGAGAAAGATTGTATTTAGCCACGAATGAAGCTTTCATGACACTGACAGTTTCTCGCTTCTTGTATGGTAACAGATCACCCACAGCGGAACTCCCGCCTCAGCCCAACCCCACGCCTCAGCCCCAGCCCCAGCGGGGTCGTCCGTCGTCCCCAGACAAGGGCACGGCCATCTGGGGCCAGCCCAACGCCCCGGCCGGCGCCTGGATGGAGGGCGGCAGCGTGTGGGACCTGGAGCCGCCCAAATCCTCCTCAGCTTCCTCCATGGACGACATACAGAGAATGGAGAGGGAGAAGGTGGGTTGTTTTTGTACATTAGAATGTAATTAGGAATTAGGTTAGGAATGGGCCAATCACACAACACCAACTGCTGATCAATGTCATTCCAAAATCATATCCAGTTGTTTGAGTAATTGCTTTTTGGCGAATGTCATTCTTTGATTCTTATTGGTTAGGAATGGGCCAATCAGACATTACCAACTGATTCTGATTGGTTAGGAACAAGCCAATCGTACATAAGCAACTACTCACTTTCATTGTTTGATTCTCGGAACAGGCCTATCACTCAGTGCTAGCTACTGATTAGCATTCTTTGATTATGATTGGTTAGGAACAGACCAATCACTCATTTTGAACTACTGATTTGTCATTCTTTGATTTTGATTGGTTAGAAACGGGCCAATCATACATTAGATTTTCAGATTGTCATTCTTTGATTCTGATTGGTTAGGAAGGTGCCAATCACACCTTACCAAGTACTCACTGTCAGTCTTTGAATCTGATTGGTTAGGAACAGTCCAGTCACAAGTGGACTTTGGCCAGTTCAATCGTTCTTGCTGAAATGTCCTCTCCCAATGCGTAATTCATAGTCTTCCTTGCTATAACATCTTGCAAGTCCCAAATAGCACTCTAAAATGATGACAATTGAGACAATGAGAGTTTGATGAAAAGGTACAAAGGCTATGTAGGTAAATAGTAAGGACAACCTCAAGCCAACTGTGCACAGTCACGCCACATCTTCAGAAAAGACGCTATGTATGGATATGTATTGGAGATAGTAACACTCACGCCACATTTTCAGAAAAGACGCTATGTAGGGATATGTATTGGAGATAGTAACACTCACGCCACATCTTCAGAAAAGACGCTATGTAGGGATATGTATTGGAGATAGTAACACTCAGGCCACATCTTCAGAAAAGACGCTATGTAGGGATATGTATTGGAGATAGTAACACTCACGCCACATCTTCAGAAAAGACGCTATGTAGGGATATGTATTGGAGATAGTAACACTCACGCCACATCTTCAGAAAAGACGCTATGTAGGGATATGTATTGGAGATAGTAACACTCACGCCACATCTTCAGAAAAGACGCTATGTAGGGATATGTATTGGAGATAGTAACACTCAGGCCACATCTTCAGAAAAGACGCTATGTAGGGATATGTATTGGAGATAGTAACACTCACGCCACATCTTCAGAAAAGACGCTATGTAGGGATATGTATTGGAGATAGTAACACTCACGCCACATCTTCAGAAAAGACGCTATGTAGGGATATGTATTGGAGATAGTAACACTCACGCCACATCTTCAGAAAAGACGCTATGTAGGGATATGTATTGGAGATAGTAACACTCACGCCACATCTTCAGAAAAGACGCTATGTAGGGATATGTATTGGAGATAGTAACACTCACGCCACATCTTCAGAAAAGACGCTATGTAGGGATATGTATTGGAGATAGTAAAATAACAAAATTAAACCTTTTATTTGACATAATGCAGGAGGAGAAGGATCGCAGAGAAGCTGAGCTACGCCTGCAGAAAGAAAAGGAGGATGACAGTCGGCGGAGACGGGAGGAAGAGGAGAGAAGGAAGACAGACGAACTCAGGAGGCAGCAGGAGCTGGAACTACAGGTCAGAGACGACAAATAGTTCAAGATGTTGTCTGGAAAATGTACAGCTGGTGAAGACTGAGTTTTTACATAAGGCCATGTTGATTTGATTATATGGATGACATCCGCGCATGCATCAATTTTTGTCCGATTCCAAAAATAAAATAAAAGTTTTCCACCATACTGTTTATCATACATATTAGCTGCAAAATGATCAAATATATGCCATGAATTGCAAACGAAATATTGGAAAACGATACTTATGTTGTAGAATGCCAAAATCATTTCCAAAGTCGAAAAAAGTTTTGAAAGAACAAAAAAGAAGAACCTATATTTTGATATGCCATACTCTTTGTGTTAAGTCATTTGTTCAACCTTCCTGACCACGTAGATTTCATAATGAAGGCACTTTTTTTTTGCTAAACGTTTTTTATTCGCACGCTCGCATCAGTTTTGGTGTTCCCAGAGGATGTCATCCATATAATCAAATCAACATGGCCTAATGTTCAAAAGCATGTGCATTTTACCTCCGTAAAAACAGAGATTTTGTACTCAGTTGGTGTGTTTGTCTTGGTGTGCACCCGCAGTCAAGTGAATATTGCAAGAGTGGCAGCATATCAGGTGGAAGTGGTGTAATGGGATACTTGGAGAATTGGAAGTGTGGTTTGGCTAGGGTCCAATAGTGTTGTACTTGAGAGCCAGGATACATGGCTACACCCATGTCATGTCAGGTTGTTAAAGGAAACCCAAGCGATTTTAGGGCCCGAAAATCGGATTTTGAAAGTCAACTTATTTCGTCACTACTATACAAGATTAGTTCAAACAACACTATCACAATGTATAGCGATGTCCATGATGAAAAAAAAAATTGTAGGCTTGCGAAACTGAGGTGATCATCATATGGCACGTTTTTGCGTGGTTTTGAAATGCTCAAAGTATGAAGAATATTACGCAAATGTGCTAAACGGTTTTTAGTGAATGTCACTACCATAAAGATTTCAGCTTTTTTCTATTTCCATTTTTTGGACCCTAATATTGCTTTCAATTGGTTGCCTTTAAGGGTAAGCACTTAGAGCTTGTCACAATGATGTTCAGCAGATTGTATCAGGCTCTTGTTGTGCTAATTACTTTCCCCTCACAGAATTACAGACTTTCTAAGGCTCCCCAGCAGAAGTGAAGTTTGTAATCGTACAGCACAAGTTGAATGTCTTGAGTTTCCTTTCTTAACTGCAGAGACAAGAGGCCGTTCGCAGACAGAAGGAGGAGGAAGAGAGAAGAAAACGGGAGGAGGAGGAACGTAGGAAACGAGAGGAGATCGAACGGCAGAGGGAGATCGAGAGAGCACGCGAGATCGAGCGCCAAAAAGAAATGGAGAGACAAAAGGAAATGCAAAGGCAGCAGGTAAATGCATAAAAAGTCTGTGCAGAATATATTTTCAGCAAAACTGCGTTGTATTTATAGAAATTACAGAAACAACAGATTTTTACATTTCTGTTTTCTTGTGGTGACCTCTTTTCACTTATCACACTGCGATCATGTCTTCCATTGTGTTCCTTCTATTGTTTCAAGTATAAACTCAAAGATACTGCAAACTCTTGATTTTCACGGAGTTGTGAAATTTGGTGCTGTGAATATGAATGAATTAATAATTAAGGTAAAGGTCACATATCTTTTTTGAGGTGGTAGGGACAGTGGGTTATTATCCACTGCGTCTATGGAAGACAGAGCCCATCTCCCTCCATCCACACCTTTTACCTCCCCAACCAAAGTCAGGTTCCCATTTTACACATGGGTGGAGGTCAAGAAAGTCATGTAAAGTACCTTTCCCAAGGTACCAACATCTAGCCAGGAATGCCAGGAATCAAACCCATGACCTCTTGATATCACTAGCCACTCGGCCATTCGATGCCACAATATTTTTTACTTTCTGTTAACACAGGAGTTGCAGAGACAGCAGGAGCTGCAAAGACAGCAGGAGCTCCAGCGTCAGGAGCTGGCCCGACAGCAAGAGCTGCAGAGACAGCGGGACCAGCAGAGACAGCAGCAGGAGGCCCTGCGCCGGCTCCAGGAACAGCAACGCCAACAGATGCAGAACGCCAACCTGGTAAGTCAAGTGTGTGTGCAGAACGCTACCTTGGTAAGTCGTGTGTGTGCAGAACGCCAACTTGGTAGGTCATGTGTGTGCAGAACACTAACCTGGTAAGTCACGTGTGTGCAGAACGCTAACCTGGTAAGTCATGTGTGTGCAGAACGCCAACCTGGTAAGTCATGTGTGTGCAGAACGCCAACCTGGTAAGTCCTGTGTGTGCAGAACGCCAACCTGGTAAGTCCTGTGTGTGCAGAACGCCAACCTGGTAAGTCCTGTGTGTGCAGAACGCCAACCTGGTAAGTCCTGTGTGTGCAGAACGCCAACCTGGTAAGTCGTGTGTGTGCAGAACGCCAACCTGGTAAGTCGTGTGTGCTGAACACTAACCTGGTAAGTCATGTGTGTGCAGAACGCCAACCTGGTAAGTTATGTGTGTGCAGAACACCAACCTGGCAAGTCACATAGGGTTGGTAAGTCACAGCATGTGTGCAGAATGCCAATCTTGTAAGTCACGTGTGTGAAGAATGCCAACCTGGTAAGTCACATGTGTGCAGAACGCTGACCTAGTAAGTCACGTTTGTAGAATGCCAACTTGGTAAGTTACATAGGGGACTTCATTGTGTTCCTCATAGTAATAAGTAGAAACATCTGGGCTACTACATTTAGATGGAACAGGAAATGGTCAGAAATGAGAGGATGTCAATGGGTTTATGGAAGCAATAAAGAGCCAACGAAGGAAACAGTATACATCAACTTTGTACCTACACAGATAAGTTTTCATTCTAAGAAATTAAAAGATAAAACATGATGCAAGAGCAGCAATTGCAAAATGAAATGTATATTTTTTTGTTGTTGTTAAGATTCAAACCTTATGACCTTGGAGTATTTTGGTACAAGGTCAAATGATTTCTATTCCTGTGCTGCAGCTGTCCCAGCATTCCCTGTGGGCGCAGCAGACCAGCTCGGCCCCGTCCACTGTGCCATCTCTTGCCCAGATTCAGCAGATGCAGGAGGAGAAGGAAAGGAAGCAGAGGGAAGAGGTGAGAATGTTCCTTACATTTTACATCCTTCCCTGGTAGAGCTACATGTACAGGACTCGAATTTCATTTTTGGGGATAGGTGCACTGGTGCACCCAACCAAAAAAGTTAGGTGCACAGAAAGAAATCTGGGTGCACAACTTTAAAATAAAGTAGAATTTTAGCACTAAGCCTGTCTTAAGAACTTCAATGCTTTATTCTAGAGCTTACTTCAAAATCTGAAACAAGTAAAAAATACATCAAAGTTTTGCTTTTTCTGATTCTAAGATTTCAAGAAGACATGTATTTTGTATGCTAGTGTACAATGGTATCTTACTCCTATAGCCTACAAAAATATCTAGGTGCACCTGTGCACCCACAGTTAAAAATCAGGTGCACAGCTCCAATTCTGGGTGCACAAAGGTGCACATGCACCCAGTATTTCGAGCCCTGATGTATGTATCTAAACAAATGTACAGGTACAGTACAGGTACAGCAGTTAGTTCAGGTCCATGTACCTAAACAAGTTTGGTCAATTATTTGTAAGTTAAACATGCAGCCAACTGTCTTTTAGTAGTAACTTGTCATCTTTGTATGAGGATTTATGTACACTGTTAGGATCTCGAAACAAGTCTATTTACAAGTTTCCTTCATTTTCAACCATAAGGTTATCAAATTTGCCATCTATGACATGTGATTTACCTACCTTTTACTAAAAGTTTTAGTCTAAAAAATGGTGTCCACTAGTGTTTTAGTTTGTTTAAGTACAGGTACAGGTAAACCAGATGTTAGGTCCCGACCTGTACCTAAACAATTTTAGGTACAAGTCCAGGGTTTAGGTACACAGCTCTTTTCCTAGGTATGCTTTTAAGGGTACAGTTAGTCGAAGGTGTCAATGCCAAAGCCACACAGAGTTGATTTTCTGAATGACTTCCACTTATTATGCTTTGTATGATGCAAAAGAGTAAGAGAAAAACAAGTTCAGCTCATTTTGTGATATATGTTTTTTTAGGACATTTTGTAACATTTCTATGACATTTACAACATGTTTTCTCATTGTGCAGTGCTTGGTAAAATGGTAGATGGTTTACTGCAGCTTGTAGCTTGTTTTAAACTTTCCTTGCTTAGCACTCTGCACTTATATGAGGGAGAGTATGGAAGTTGAACACACTCCACTATTGGTGGACTAGGCCCCTACTGCGGAGGCATGTGTGGCCCGAAGGCAATAGAAATTGAGAAAAGTTTGGGATTTTTACGATTTTAACTTAACTTTTTTTCCCTCAGCGTCAGAAACAGATGGCTGCCAGTCAGCAGATCCAGCAGCAGCAACAACAGCAGCAGCAGAAGATGAACCCAGGCAGCTGGGCAGCAGGGTAAGTCTGGCAAGGAAACAAACGTTTCCATACTATGTCTTCTACAGACTTAATGGATAGTGTTTTACCTTTAGCACACCGAAGTAGCCGTTTGGCATCTGGATCCCTTTTGGTTACAGAGTTAGGCAGCAGGGAGAAGGTTAAACTCAACACTTCTGTGAACTGCTTGCGTCACAGATGTGCTAAGATTCGAATGAGTTTGATGCATTGGTATGTGTGCACATTAATGCTAAGTCCGTTCGCAGTGCACATTTGAATGTAATTGTCATTTGCAGAATTGCATACTCCTCTGTTCCATGTTTCCATATGTATATGTAACAGAAAGAGAGAAAGAAAGCTATGAGAGCTAAGAAGCTAGATGCAGGGCACAGTCAAAAAACATGAACAAGAAAGATTACATGCAACACTAAAGAGTTTCAATTAATAACCAAATGTAGATGCAAAACCCAGTGGATGATGATATGATTATGAGAGCATATCAATTATTGCAGTTTAATGGCGTAGTGTACTTTCCAATTAACAAGTGTTTACAAATGATAAATCATAAAGACTATTGTTAAATATGCTCAAGTTTTACTAGTCAAAGCTGGTCATCCCGGTTGGCCCACTGTTCTAGTCTCAGTCTTGTCCTCCTGTCTAAGTAGACAGGACGCATCTTTTTTCTCCAGCAGGGGCCCCTCAGGTTCCGGCAAGTCCTTCCTGGAGATCCAACAGGAGCAGGCCCGACAGCTGGCCAAACAACAGCAGCAGCAGCAGCAACAAAAACCACATGTGAGCAGCCAGCGTGTTACATAGACGTTATATTCTACATTTTTGTGTCATCCAAGTACTCTACGGTCGCAATTACGCCGGTGCCTATAGGGGGTGTATCCCCAGCCGGGCCCCAAAGTCACAAATTTGACCTGGTAGACTTCTGGAGACTGGGGGCGTGTGGCGGGTACCTTTCGGTGTTCTTGCGATTAGCTTACAACTTGTCTATTTGTTGCCGGCTCCCATGTTGCTTTTAACTCTGAACTCTAGAACTTTGATTTCTTGTCATACTTTTCCATAGGCAAAAGAACGGCATCTATTTGTTGCCTGGTCCCATGTTGATTCTAACTCTGAACTAGGGAACTTTGATTTTTTGTCATACTTTTCCATAGGCAATAGAACGGCATCTATTTGTTGCCTGGTCCCATGTTGATTCTAACTCTGACCTAGCAAACTTTGATTTCTTGTCATACTTTTCCATAGCCAATAGAAACGTGTCACTAATCATGAACCTTATGCTGTATCCATCAAAACCTATGCCGCTTTTTCTGAATTAGTATGATGTTGAACAGGCCAACCTTAGTCTGGGCGCCGCGTCCGTTTGGGGAAACACCAACACGGCGGCCGCCACGGCGTGGGGTAGCGACGGCACCAGCGTGTGGGGCGACCCCAGCTCTCAGTCCAGCAAGGGAGGGTTCTGGGACGAGGCCGCCCACGACATGTCCTCCTCCAACAAACCTAGGTAACTGTCATCTTTGTCTCGTGAAGTATCAAAAACCTTTATAAAATCATTCGGTACCTCACAGTTATAGATAGGGTTTCAAAACCTGTTTTTTTTTTTTTCATGTATTTCGACTTGTACCCAAAGATGTTAGAAAGAAAATGAAGAGAAAAAAAATGTTACTTTGAATGAAAAGAAACACCCAGTCAATACATGACAGTTATATAGAGAGGGTTTCAAAATCTGTTTATTTTCATGCATTTCGACTTGTACCCAAAGATGTTTGAAAGAAAATGAAGAGAGAAAAAATAAAAATAAACACCAAGTCAATACATCACAGTTATAGAGAGGGTTTCAAAACCTGTTTATTTTCATGCATTTCGACGTGTACTCAAAGATGTTCGAAAGAAAATGAAGAGAGAAAAATGTTACTTTGAATGAAAAGAAACACCCAGTCAATACATCACAGTTATAGGGAGGGTTTCAAACCCTGTTTATTTTCATGCATTTTAACTTGTACCAAAAGATGTTGGACAGAAAATGAGGAGAGAAA
Source organism: Branchiostoma lanceolatum (assembly GCF_035083965.1). Taxonomy (NCBI): domain Eukaryota; kingdom Metazoa; phylum Chordata; class Leptocardii; order Amphioxiformes; family Branchiostomatidae; genus Branchiostoma; species Branchiostoma lanceolatum. The sequence goes on from NC_089731.1 coordinate 14,053,409, forward strand.
AATGTTACTTTGAATGAAAAGAAACACCCAGTCAATACATCACAGTTATAGAGAGGGTTTCAAAACCTGTTTATTTTCATGCATTTCGACTTGTACCCAAAGATGTTCGAAAGAAAATTAAGGGGGAAAAATGTTACTTTGAATGAAAAGAAACGCCCAGTCAATACATCACAGTTATAGAGAGGCTTTTATGAATTTTGACTTGAACCTGAAGGGATTTGAAAAGAAAATGAAGAAAAAAGAATTTTACTTTGATTTGAATGAAAAGAAACACCATGACATGAAGCCAGTTTCACGTTCAGTTTCTTTTGCGTATTTTGACCCATGTACATTTTGCAATTGCAGAAAAAGTTCCGTTCCCATTCCACAACCCATGGATCAGGACTTGTCACAGCTAGATTGGTTAGTGCTTAACTTACACAGAAAAAACAACCAATGGGAGACCAGTCTCGTATAACCTAATTATGTCAGACCTGAAAATATGCTGCCACTCAAAAGTACAGATTCAGAGAGCACTTACCATTTAGAAGTCTGACTTTTTGTAGGACAAAATAGGTTACTACAGCTTCGGGCATGTTTTGTTATGTTCAAGAAATGCGTCTTCGTGTGTCTTCAATGAAACAAGTTTTGAGATGTGTATCGTGCAGTATCAAATCTAGAAAAATACTGAAAATTTATGTAGATTTCAGAAACGATATTTGAAAAAAAATTTGTCAAGCTAACAGAATAAACGATATTGTAGACTCAATATTCTGATTCAGAATACCATATTGCAGAAAACTGAAATTAAGTTTTTCAAGCCGCGTTGTTGACTTTCCTTAGTAACGTTAGAATAACTTATATCTCTTTTTCCTTCCAGTGATCCGTATGCCCAAGGTGCAATGATGAATTCAAAGTCAAATAGTAAATCCAGACAAATGAGGGAGGAGGTATGTCATTTCCTAATCTTCTCTAATAATCTTCTTTTTTTGGGGTCAACCGCTGGCAAGGGACAGAAAATTTTTAATCAGACATCTGAGCGAGAAAAACATTGTAGAAACATTTTCCAACATGTTCTCATTTCTGTTGCAATAGATAAAGTGATATAAATAGACCTACCAAACCTAAGTCCCCTTTTGTGACACTCTGCATACTAGTATATCTGTATGATGAAAGTATGATGGTGAAAATACCAGAAAATACTTATGAATTTCAGTTATACATTGTTGAATTATTGTTTTTGTTGGATCAGAAATTGCTTTCTAAAAAAAGGGTTCCTACCTACCGACCCTAAATTTTTCAGGACTGTGATCAGAAACACAACATCGACTTTCCTAGGCCTAATGATAGCGCGTGTGGTCTAGTGGTTAGTGACCCTGCTTCTGGAACTAGAAGCCGTGAGTTCGCTCCCAGCTGTGTCGCTCACCCGACATGCACGCTACCGGAAAGGGTCACAGTCCTTAGGACGGGACGTTAAGCCGTCGTCCACTGTGCTTGTCGAAAAGAGCTAGGGGAATTTCCACGGTACAATGAACCTGTAAATACATGTACTATACATAACGTCTGTCGTCTCTGTTACGATCAGTGGAAGAATAGCTCTTTAGCGAGCTAGACTGGATCAATATCACTGTCTTTCACTAACCGTGATCGCCATACTTCTTTCAGGAAAATGTCCGTAAGCTCTTCCAAGCCAACTATGCCGCTGACGACTTCACCAAATGGTGTGAAACAGCCCTGAGAACAATCAGTGCAGCTTCTGCCATAGATGGTATGTCTGAATGTTCCTTTCTTTCTAACAAGTAAAGCCCCAATCTCACCTGACCCGAGGCTCGTTGGCGGCAGCGCTACGTCCTAAACTGGATTTGTATTACCCTTGACTTAATAATGTGAATATTATACAAAACGTACAACTAAAAAGACAACAACACACACAAAGCTTGAAAAGATAATGTTTTTCATTGATGAAATTCGTTGAGCACATAGTTAAATCACCCAGTCGCAGCGATGTCTCCAACGTGCCGCGGGTCCATTGAGATAGGGGCTCAACCCAATACATTCAGTTCTTGAGAACACCAGGCAACAGAAATGTTGATTATGGAAGTAATTGTCTTATTATAAACATATTTTAAACATTTCTGAATATTAGATAATGAATAAAAATTTGGACATTTTTGTGCCCATGCATGGTCACTTTCCACCTTTGTCCCATACACACTTCCAATTAGCATAACAGTTGGGATGATGTGACTTGGGCTTCAAGACAAAAGATACTGAATTTTACTTCTTTCTTGTATACTTTTTGCATTCATCAGTTTATTGAAATGTTCCTTCCAAAGTTTACCAAAGTGGTACTTGAATCTAAGAGTCATAAGATGCCATTGACAACATCGTAAACAAATCGTTTGTTATATTTTGAAATGGGTGCCTTTTGAAATGACATGTTTTGTGGAAAGTGTGAAAAATGAGGGAAATCTTGACATTATGTAACGATTTTGGCATCCGTTGATACCCTTTGTGGCAGTTGAAGAAAAAGTTCAGATGTCAAAAAAACAACTACATGCTGAAAAAAACCCCGTTATGCTCGGCTTTTTAGTTCTGGAAGATTGTAGAAAAAGTCAGTTTGGTTATCGTGAGTTGTACAAACATATGTTCATCCGCGCAAAGGAAAACAACTTAGGGTCTGTGCACACTTGTGTGTATATGCAAGTCTGTAGAGTTGCGTATTGACATTTCTTTGGTTTAGGTAAAGTTTGCGGCCAAAGAAGACATTTTTTCGGTTCGAAAACCAGGCTGCACAACGGTGGGTCAAAGTAGAAAACAACTTCTTCCCCACAAACTTTACACAAACCAAAGGATGTTAATACGCAACTCATACGGACTTGTATATACGCACAAGTGTGATTGGGCCCATAGTCTCAAAGATGTGGTAAGTACTTAACGGTGATTTTGTTATCGGAGGTCTGAAGACAAGACAAACTTGTGATGAAAAATGTGCGCTGTTGTGTGTGGAGTTGCCGGTTGTTTGTGAGAACTAACCATTGTCGAGCACCACAATGAGACTTGTCATTTTCCCAACTGTTATGCAGGGAATTACCAGTATACTGACTTTCAGACAACAGGTAATTCCTACCTGTTTGTCGTAGCAGTCACATGTACATGTAGTTGTAGACATGTCTCTGTTGTTGCAAGGGAAAAACGACTCAGCACAAAAAGTTCGGAAGCTCACCTTTGATCCATCTTATCTCCATTATTACAGTATCAATTGTTAATGTGTTCTGTATCGCTGGAAATTTATTTCTCTTTACAATGAATATGATTATAAAAACCCAAATGTCATTGTTGAGGGCAATAAAGATGCTTTCCACTGATATATGATACAATACAATGCAGGGTTTGAAATTCATTTTTGGAAATATACTGGTGCACCCAACCAAAAAAAAAGGTGCACAGAAAAAAATGTGGGTGTACCACTTAAACTAAAGTTGAACGTCAACAAAACATAAGTTTGACGCCACTGCTCCTCTTAGAACTTCAATCTGTAATTCTATCCAGATTTCAAATTTCAAACAAGCAATACATCAAATTAAGTACAACAAATTAAAGTTACCTTGCTTTTTCATTTCAAAAATATTCTGTATGCTAGTGTACAAGAGAACATTTACCCTATAGAGTACGAAAATATCTAGGTGCACCAGTGCACCACAGTCAAAAATTAGATGCACAGCTTCAATTTTGGGTGCACACAGGTGCACATGCACCCGCTATTTCGAGCCCTGCAATGCAATTGACAAAGATATGATTGACCAGAATGAAGTTTCTGAACTTTTTCTGTTGAGTCCACTTTGCTGTGTAGTATTGTATGGGATCATTACACATTGGTCAGTTTAGATTTGGGAAGACATTTGCAATTTGAAAAATCTAGTAACTGTTAATTTGAAAGACATGCTTCCTTCATTATCTTTTTATTTTTGCCATAACATTTATTGAGATGTTTTATCCAAAGTTATCTAGATTTTCCAAATTCATAGTCTTTCCCAATTCAAAACGACCAGTGGCTCATGTACAGTGGTACAAGTACTGTGGCCTATTGGTACAGATCTAGATGTTTGTTTCTTGTTCTAGTCTGTTCCTAGGGTCCTTAAAACTTTTTATAAATCACACAGAATTTGGTAGTCTTTCCCAGCTCAAAATGACCAGTGGTACATGTACAGTTGTACAAGTACTGTGGCCCATTGGCACAGATGTAGATGATTGTTTCTTGATCTTGTCTGTTCTTTGGGTCCTTAAAACTTTTTAAAAATCAGACAGAATGTGGTGCCTTGTCTCTGTGATTGTATCAGACATTTTAGGACAAATGGCAGAAAGTTCATGTTGTTATTTGCAGGCCTGAAAAAGAGTTGGGAATCCACAGTTCTGAAATTGTTGTTCGTGTTTTCAATACTAGCCAAGGATGCCTGTATATTTTGTATTTTCAGAGAACGTATGAACAAATTTTGTCAAAACAAATTTTGTCAGAACAGACCACATTTCTCAGTTGGCCTGTGAAACGTGTGTTGAAGTTACAGGAAAGCTGTAAATGGGTTTAAGTTTGCGGTGATTTAGTTTCGCGGTAAGGCGAAAATTGAGTGTTTGATGTGGTTTTGAGATCGTGATGGTGCTATATTCACTTACTGCTACAGGAATGGAAGCGCAGTCGCCTACTAGCGACTTGGCAATGGTGTTACAGATAGAGAGAACAGTCTCCTCCAAATCATAATACTGTACAAAGTATACCCCCCCCCCCCGTACAAAGGGATAGGCTGGCAGAAGACAAAACAACAAAATTTCGAGTTTTGAGTTCACTCAAGAGGTCACAGGGAAAACTGGGAACATGAAACCCACACAAACTTAAATGTGTTTACAGTCTCAAAATTTTATCCTTGAGATCTGATAGTATTGCTGGATTTTGTACTCAACATCATGTTTTTCTACCCTCTGGTTGCAGTGCCTACATTTGTAAATTTCCTAAAAGATGTGGAGTCTCCATACGAGGTAAGAATGTAACACTGCTAACACATATACATGTAGCTAGACATTGAAGTTCATTGAAATTACCCAGCTTCGTTTAAATTGTTGGTTTGTGTTTCTTAGAAGAAATGTAGTTTTCAAAGTTAGTGAGTGAGTGTTTTTTTTTTAATATCAAGATAAAGCTTGTCAGTATACTTAAATTTAATCATTAATATTTACTGTCTCATTTATTACGGTCTTATTCATGTAATCTTTGTATTCCTCTGATTATGATATATGAAGCCCATATTTCTTGTAAGACACAAAATAAATTTCATTCATTTATTCAGTCATTCATTTATTTGTATAGCTTTATGATAAAGCAATTGGTTTTGGATACATTTTATTTCATGGGTATTTACTGTATCAAAACATGTTCTATAAGATATGTTAGCTAGAGACTGACACTCTTCATTCCGATATACATTACTGAATGAATTTCAGTGTGATGTTTTAGGATGCTCAAATCTTGACCATGTCCCAATGAATGTTTCTGCCATCTTCAGGTCCACGACTATATCAAGTCCTATTTGGGTGAGACCAGAGAGGCCAAAGAATTTGCCAAACAGTTCCTGGAGAAACGTGCAAAGAGAAAACAGGTGAGGGGGTAACATCGATTTTGTAACGGAGAGCAAGTCCAAACTAAGACTAGAGATGTAATGTTGTTACCAAAGTACGTTGGAAACAAGCAGTTGAGCAGAATTTACAAATTTGGTAATGTTGTGCTATTGTTGATCCTGCAAAACAGACTTAGGAAATTGAGTATGTCATCTACAACGTCTTGCTGCTGCAGTTTATGCAACATTCTTCTTCTTTGTCTAAAGATTTGACCGTTGGCGCACCACAGAAGATCTTCTCCACCCATCTCAGTTTTTCTTAGTGTTTCACATAGTGTCACAATCTAAGCAAAATTACCTCAACTTAAAAATAGACAAGGAGGTGCTGAGATTGTAACAGTCGGTGCAGCATTGTTGTTTGATTGCTTAGGGAGAGCCCTGATTTTGTCAGATGTCAGTTTTCTTGCATGCACTGATGCAGCCTTCATGTTGTAAAATAGTAGAAAGTTCCCATTGTGATTTGGTTCGGGCCCCCTAGCAGCTAATTCTGGAACAACAACCGGCATTTTTGTAAAAAAAATCTTTCAAAGAGAATACCTCTAGCACACAGAGCAGTTGATTCCGTTCTTCCATTTGAGTAAACTCATTCGTATCCTTGCATCATATACTTAAGATGTGTTTTGGTCAGGGCTGTCTCTAGCTTTTAATTTTTTCCGTCCCACTTATTGTTTGGGAGCCAATGTGTTGAATTTTTCGGGTTAAATTCGTCATTTTAAGCTTACGGAGGTACATTTTCATCACTTTCATGTCATAAAGTTCAGATTTTGGGACGGACAATGTAAAAAAAATTCCCGTCCCAAAAGGCAAATTTCCGTCCCGGGATGGAGGGACAGGTCCTGGAGACAGCCCTCGTTTTGGTTACTCTCCTTGCGTCCGCTCTAACATAGATCCTTTACAATGTTGTTTGTGTTTCCTCGCTTCCCCACCAGGAAATGCCTTGGCCTCACCAAGGTCCACCTACTTCCACTCCATTAGTGCCAGCCCCTACCCAGCAGCCTCTTCAGCAGCGCCCAGGTGGCATGACTGTACAGCAGGTAAATAAGACGTCTTACAAGTCTCTCACAACTTCTTCAAGTTCTTACACCCTTTTTGTTGTACTTTAGAGAAGTGAAATGTTTTTCTATGGAAGTAAAGTTTTTTTTGCAGTTTCTCACAAATTCTTCAAGTTCAGGAAAATCCTTACACCTTTTTGTTGTTACACCTGCAGTCTCTCACAACGTCTTATAATCAAGTTCAGGAAAATTCTTACGCCCTTTTTGTTGCACTTTTGAGAAATGAAACGTTATCCTATTTTTTTTGGACTGCAATCTCTCACAACTTCTTCAAATTTAGGAAAATCCTTACAAACTTTTTGTTGTACTTTATGGAGAAATGAAACGTTATTCTATTGAGGGTTTTTTTTTGTACTGCAGTCTCTCACAAATTCTTCAAGTTCAGAAAAATCCTTACACCGTTTTTGTTGCACTTTGGAGAAACGAAACATTATTCTATGGAAGTTGATAATTTTCTTTGGCACTACAGTCTCTCGCTACTGCTTCAAGTTCAGAAAAATCCTTACACCTTTTTGTTGTACTTTAGACAGAATTCCACCATTATATCAAAAACGTTGCAAATCGTTGGAACAATCACATAGATGTTTTGAAATTGTTCTAAATAAAGATTTTTGTGTAGTTACTTCCACAATATTTCCAAAATATATTTATAAGTTCAAACATGTTCAAACTTTCATTTTTAATTGTTCAAACAATTTAGAACTGTTTTGACTGAAATATTCTTTTATTTCAAATATTTCGAACATTGAATTGGACTTGACTCAGTAATTTTTTTTTTGCTCCAAAATGATGAAAGATAGGTTTGATAGTTGACTGTTGCTCTCGAAGGTTTTTACAAATATTTTTTTCTGCTTTATCTCTTCTCCATACGGTCCATAGATTTTGGTGTGTTTGTTTGTTTGTTTTCCACTGATGTTGTGTCAGTTGAGTTTTCTGTGCATGTGGTGTTGTGATGCATGGTTTTTGTGTTGAGTTTTAAGATGCACCTACAGATTTTCTGTGCACATCCTTATGTTGCAGGTAGCATCAACTGCCTGAGTGAGAATAACGCAAAATATCTTAATATGCATCTTTAGATGGGCACAGTTTTATAACTTTTTGTGCAGTTTCTTTTCTTTTTTTTCTTCTTTTTTTTTGTAAAAAAAAAACTAACTCTGCATATGCTGCATGGACTTGCATTACCCCTTCTCTCCAAACTTTGTGTGCACATTCAGATGCACAACATGTGGTCTTCCCAGGTGCTGGATAACGGTGACCCCAAGCTGAAAGGAAAGAAGAAGAAACAGCGGATGCAACCTATCGACCCAAGTATTCTTGGCTTCTCCATCAACCCGAGCACCGATATCATCAACCGTGGCGAGATCGAAACCGTGGACGACTTGTAAATACACGGGAGCAGGCGCAGAAACCTTTCGCGGGATAAACAAATTTCAGCTTGAGCCAATAGGATCCTAGATTCTTAGAGCAGTGATTCTCTATATGAAGGATAAAAAAAGTCGGCTGTCAGCTCTAGTCAACCTTTGCGAACACTCGTCAACCAGGAGTTTCTTAGGAAAAGTTTTCAATTTTATTGAGTTTGTTACAAACGCACATATGTGAACAATGGCAACAGTGAAATGGCCATTGTCACTGTTTAGGCACTAGCTGCTGTACAAAGAACTAGCCTACAGTCAGTTTAAAGGGTATCGTCACGGTTACAACGTCAACAGTGTGAACGTGGACGTAACACGGCGTGAGGCGTAGCCACACATGCACAGGAGACAAGGAAAGGAATACTACACAAAAGAGTGCCATGTGCAACCTTGCATGTTGTGTTATCTATTGAAGGTTTTAACTGTTATGTGGAATACAAGACTCTGAGCTTGTCTTTCATGGTTAAACTTAAACCAATGCTAGTATTAAAGAACTTTTCCATTCTGTTCAGCTAAGATTTCCCCGTGTTAACAAAGGAAGATGTGAAGTTTCTTGACACGATGTGTATGTTTTTCTTGCAAGATATACTAACACTCCTTGGTAAAAAAAAAAGTACAATCTGTCAAAAAAAATGGATTGTATTATTCAAATGAGGACAAGTCAAGATTGAAAACCAAGGAGGGTGATGCAAGACAGCACAACATTTCATTTGTATTTATATTTGGATGTGGTGACACTTCTTTGCAATGGTGCCTTGCAAAGAAGGAAAGAGTGTTGCATGGCAGGGTACAGAGACTTTGGCATAATTACTGTAGTTTCATACAGATACTGACCATTATCAAGACTACCCAGTACAATGCTAATGATGTGCAACGAGACACATATATATATAGCAAGTGTTACCCAGAATGTGACAGCCACATCATGATTTTCTCAGTTGTGAATTGTAATATTGTATCTAAGTATATGAGTTTAGAACATGTATATTCTTTGTAAATTGATATGTAAATTTGATCATATTGTATGTTGTTATTGTGTTGATTCAAAAGTTACGTACATAAATTTATGAGTTGAATGTTTCTTTAATAGTAGTGTATTAGTAGCATTCAAGTTGTGTTCAGTTATAAACCAAAGTACTTCGTATCGATTCCCCCGAAGGTAGATTACAGCTGTCATTTAAAGGGAAACTCCGAAACGCGAGTCTTCCTTTACGCTCTCAAGTCTACAGCAGTTCGCTGTGTACAGTTTGTGCATGAAGAAAAACCTACTCACATGTGATAGGGAAAACATGATAGGTTCACGTTCAAGTACACAGACTCCATAACATAAGGACTTTCCATAACACGATGTTGTCAACTGACATTTTAGAATAACCCATGATGTATTGTTCTAAACATACCTTGTACAACACAATACAGTAGTCAGATATAAGGTCCCACATTTCCACTGTGCATGTGCAATGATGTGGAAATGAAAAAAAAAACAGGCTCTCCGAAAGACGCCTATGCCCCTGCTGCGTTCTCATCAGTTGTTGCATGGTATCCGTGCCGGGTTGGTTTTTACGAATTGGAGACAGTGAAATGATTGGAAAAGAAGTGTGCTTGCCGTCCTTTCGTAGCCATGTTAGGGCAAGCACACGTGAGTTAAGGGCGCTGTACAGGGTACAGGCTCGGACACCTCAACTGTTATTTTTTAACAAAACATTTCTGAGAGAGGAAATGGCAGAACAGTATGTCGTAATAATGTACTGAGACATTTCAGAGGCAAGAGTGATGTTCTTGACTGTAAAAAAAATGCAGTTACTATGATGGTTATAAAATCTGCTGCAAGACGATGGAGCGTTGTGCCTTCCTTGTGTCGATTCATGTCTGATAAAGTGGCCACACCAATTTAAGTTGCTGGTCATCGAATTTAAAACAAAATGCTGAATTGGAATATCAACACAAAGACAGAGTTTACTTTCAAGGCTGGTTTATTGATAGAACTCTCTTTGGGGCGGAAATTGTATGAAATTGTACCTCTGAATCACAAGGGTTGAATATAGTCAGCTGCAAGGTTCCCTCCTCCAAAGTGAATATCTAAACCCCAAATCTAGTCTCCACGCAGATATAGACTATTCCCAAATCACCTTCATTGCAAAAATGGACTAGTCCCATTAAAGCATGTACAAACTTAAATGGGTATGTACAGGGGGGTTGGACTCCAATGATTGCCCAAATTTTGTGATTTCTGTGGTTATATAGACCATATCCATATTTTGAAGTGCGTATTTTATAAGGTTGGAATTAATACCCCCCCCCCCATTGTAACTTGTTGAAAAACGTTTAAAATGACTAAGAAGCAAAGGAATGAATTGGTGTGGCCACCGACCATTAGGATGTTAGGATGGTTTATTTATTTATTTATTACACTTCTCCAAAACTGGAAGGCATGGCGGAACAGGTGAACCCCCGCAGGGGTCACCTTTTCACTTCCCATACTGTTATATGTGTGTTGTTAACTTGAATGTATGTGTGACACTGTGTGTGGGGGTGGGTTGGTGTACATGTATGTGTGGAGTCGACTAGAGGTTGTGCTTTGAGTTGCTCAAGTGGAGTTTTCCTTCTAGAAAGGGATAACTACTAAAAGGGACACCTGAAGTAACCACTTCGTGAAAAGATGTACCAAGTCAGTTTAGCTGGTGAGTCAGCTATTTTAAACAGACCCTCAACTCAATATGACATTATTGGTCCCTCCTTTCCCAGACCACGCCTCTATGTGAAACGGATGGTCCCTACCTTTAAAAACCTTCAACCTTATGTGAAATGGATGGGCCCTACCCAGATGTGAAAAGTGTGGTCCCTAGCTTTCCAGACCCTTATCCCTGTGTGAAATGGATGATCCTCTCTCGATCCCTCAGACCTTTATCCCCATGTTTAATGGATGGTCCCTCTTCCCAGACCTTTAACCCCATATGATATCGATCTAATCATGACGCAATCTAGAAATTTCCCCATCCAGAAACATGACGTCACATTCCAAGCAAAGCAAGATGGCCCCCATGTGATATCAAATCCAACATGGCGGCGCCTGTGGATGCCAACGAAGTCAATATAGGTTTTGCCATCGCAAACCTGTAAGGTCATTATAGCTATCTCACAAGTGCCACTTCTACAAGTACAATCAAGGCTATAAGACGACATATTTTCCCACGTTTTTCTTGTTATGTTGACCATCTGCAGAGGGAAAACTTCTTCTTTTTTTCAAAATTAATGAGCGCGCTGATGTCATCCATAAAATTACTTGCTATGGCCTTTTTTTTGTAAATTAAAAACTCAGCACCCCCTACCGACACACCACTTGGTATCGTCTAATCGGGATTGCAAAAGGCTCGTCACGTGACCATAATAAACAAACATGGCGGAAAGAAGTGCAGAACTGAAGGCCTCTTAGCCATTCCAACTAGAATCTACAGCCACCACCGTCGTTTCTGTAAGTATTTCTTTACATCTCCTCTATCTCAAGGAAACTAGATATCACGAGCACGCATTTCTTGAAGGTAAGTCTCTTCTAGTGACGATTAAAATACGTGTGTGTCTGCTAAGCTATGTCGGTCCACACAAAAAATTCTGGTCTTTCTTGTTGTGCTCCGAGTAATGCAAGTCACGTTCGGGAAGCACGTGAGGATTTCTTCGATCATTTTTACCCCCAATAACAGACCCGATCGATTGTACAGATGCTAACTAAACATTACGACTCAGATGCGAACCATTTATATAAAATGCAGGGACTTTAAGAGGGTATTTAAAAAGAAACGATGACAAAGAAAGTACGACGTCAGTGCACAGTAGTCCCCGTAGGGTGCCCGACACTCGATACCTTAATTTGCGGCGCCCTAGAAACTATCGCCACAAAAGTCGGAGGGCATTAGAACTCCTACCTTTAAAGAAGAAGAATTTAAGGGATCTTGAGATGGTTTTAAGTACAGTTGACAAGACGCCAACATTGCCAGATGGACGAAGTTTAAAAGAGTAGAGCCCTGTGTCCTTTGTGTAGTCTCTACCAGCCCCTTGGGGTGCTAAAAATGTAGTGAAAATAGGCTAAATAGGGCAAGGGCTGAGATTAACCCCTTGAATAGGTTGGAGAATTTGCCGGAGGAAATAGCTGACCATAGGTCGACAGGTCATCCTATGCCCAGCTACTAAATTTTTCTGACAAATTAATTGGGCAATTTTTGCAGCCCAAGGGGTCTGGTAGAGACTACAGCAACAAAGTTTGTAAACAAGTTAGCAGGCAGCAAATCGAGTTATCAACCAAAGATAGATGTGTTTTGAAATTCATTTGCCATTTTTGAGAGAGCTAAAGACATCACAAAGAATATCCTTGTCATGGTACATAGTTTGTAGCCTGATACTGTAAATGCAGAAATGTTTGCGTTGGTTTCCTGTTCGCGTTTTTTGCATTGAACTCTTCGTCACAAACTTAAAACCACCCCGAAACTTTTGGCCCACCTATGACTGTAGCGGTACTATTGATTCAAACACGATCTTAAAACCACCGCGAACACTCCATTTTCTTCCTACTGCAAAATAAAAACCATGCAAACTTAGATGCATTTACTACTAACAGAGGGCCTGCATGCCCCTTTTGCGTAGAGCGTAATCGGCCGTTTTAATTTTACGTAGAGCGTTGCCGACCACTCCATAATTTAGCGTAGAGCGTAAAGTGGGCTTTCTGAATTTAGCGAAGAGCGTAGGGAGGATTTCTGAATTTAGCGTATTACGTAGCCGGCCCTCCGAATTTAGCGTAGAGCGTTGTCGGGACCCCCCCCCCCCCATGCAGGCCCTCCTAACAGTGCTCCACTGTTTTCTGATGGGTGCTCCACTGTTTTCTGATGGGCCCCTGGTAGCCTACAGGAGGTTAAATTATAAGCTGAACACGGCTGGATATATGGTTATATAGGTAGTTAGTAAGAGCCAGCTGCCATGGTAACAGATGGGATGACCATGTGATGTTGTTCTGTCCAGAGGTCATTCTAGCACAAGGGCATCCTATTTTCTGCATGTTTGGATGGTGTTCAAAATGTTGTTTACATCCGTTCCAATGTTGCATGATGTATGTCTCTCAGGCCTAATCTATTTCTGCTGGTTTGGCATTGAGAGGTCAGTGCGAAAACTGTGAGTTTAAATCGGTGCAAAAATTTCACAGTTTACTGTGTTGCTGTATGTCGGCAATTATAACTTTTCACCATCAAGTACTGTAATTCTCTTTATCTTCACCGTAGCAAAATTTCACGGTGTAAGGAAAACAGACATTTTCACTGAACTTTAACTTCACGGTGGCGGCAAGTGATTTACAGAACAGATTTGTAGAGGAATAAAGTCATAATAAGGTCATGGTACAGAGGTGACCGTGAAAAGAGTGAACATAAAATTACAGTGAAAGAAACAAGAATTACAGTATTCTTTTCGGCTGAAAATCTACCTCGTCTCATTTGACGGGGCTTGGTGACATTTGAACATCGACCAATCTCTAAGAATTGCGCCATGATAAAAAGGACACGGGCCGTTTTTTGTTTCTCGGCTGAAAAAGTTCTATTGAGTTGGCAGACTTGTGGAGGAAGCTACTGTAAATGCAGAAATGTTCGCGGTGGTTTTATGTTTGTGGTTGTTGCGCTAAGCTCTTCGCCGCGAACTTAAAACCACCGCAAATTTTTTCCCATCCTACCCCCTTGTCTACTATTGTCTCAAACGCGAACTTTAAACCACCGCGAACACCCCACTTTCTCCCTACCGCGAAATGAAAACCACGCAAACTCAAATGCATTTACAGTATTTTCCTGCTGAGTGCTGCAAGCCTCAGGCCAAAGCTTCACAAGACTGATTCGTTGGGAAACCAAATCTAATGAGCTAAATTGCAGTCTCAGCATGTACAGTATTGTACCTCTGTGAGCTCAAGGAGCCTTGACACCTTGAGGTGATTGACCTCCCTGTAGACTGAGCTTGCCTGTAAATGTAGACTAATGAATAGCTGAGTTTCCCAACTGCTTTTGCACATGTTGTTGCTCAAAGTCATTGAAAATTTATGACTGTGGCATTCTTAGGGACCATACGATATTTAGCGGGGGGGGAGGGGTGGTGCACTGGAAGTCCGGTCAAAAAATTTTTCCATGACCCTCCCCCCCATTTCAAAAATTTTTTCCATGACCCTCCCCCCCACCTCGAAAAAATTTACCATGACCCTCCCCCTACAGGTATCATGTAAAAATGATAGAAAAACGACCCCCATTTATAAAACAACTACTATATGGACATCGGGCGTCCACTTGGGATAGCTGACGCATGCTATAAAACAAGAACCGGGAACCAGCGGTTGTCGGTACCAGAGGCGATAGCAAAATCAAATTGTAAAGGGGGCAAGACAGTTGAGAAAATTTTGAAATCGGGACCCTTTGAACTGCTATATGAGAGACAAATTTTGCTGGAAGAGTAAGCTAAGTTTAATCAAGCAGATATATAGACATCTGTATTGTAAAAAGAAATACAGCTTGATTTTTTGGGGGACGATACCCTCCGACATATTTTTCGCCGCGGGAGGCGCGACATGCACCCGCAGGAAAATCTAAAAATCTTTAACCATTGAAATGCTATTGCCCGAATTTTGATGAACAAATTTTGCTGGTAAACAAAGTAAGTTTAATGACCCAAGGGCGAAGCCCCCCGGAAGCTCTTGCATTTTTGGGCTATTGAGAAGGCTTCTTTTTCAGTTTTGAGGGTTATATTTATGATAATCATGGTAGTCAATCAACTTCTATTCTCCACAGGACCTTGACATACAATACTTAAGTTTAGGTGAAACCGTGAAAGACAACTAAAATCTCAGAAACAACAATATCAATAGTTTATTCAAGGAGATTTTAACCTCGCTGGTTTATTTAGCTACTCAAAAATATCAATAGTCGATACCAGTTTTCCGTTTTCCGAAGTCGAAGCGCTACAATATCGTCGCTGTCAGAAGTTCTCTTCGGTGCGAAATAAGAAGCGATATTCCTGGTATTCCCACGCTTAAACGCTGACATGTTTCCAGAAAAATCGCCGCCGAGGCGGTCGTCCCTCGGCGACGTAACTCTCTCTGCGGCGAAAGTCCCTTTGTCGGCATAATTTAGAGAACCTTGGCCCGTGTTAATAGAAATCGCGTCACCCCCCTAGATTGCCCAAATATATACGCCGCCGTTCCAGGAAGCCTCCGAAGCCGCTGTTCTGCGTCAAATTGTAACTACTACAGAAAACGTGGAACTGAAAGTTCAAGGAACGTAAAGATCACCGGTCGCCATAAGTTCGCTGGTGACTGCCACACGTAGTTCCAACTCACGTATTTTCCCAGGAAATTGCCGCTGATTGACAGTCGGCAGCCTTTGATGACAGTCGCCAAGGCGCCAGAAAGACTAGATGCCCTGGGAACAAGGAAAGTCGTGGGCGGCGCCACAAATTTGAAGCAGCCCAATCGTCCAATCATGGCGAAGCTTATCAATTTAGTTGAAACATTATCTTCCTACTTTCATTGGTAGAAATGAATTTTCTGTGCATCAATTCGCTGTTCTGGATGAAAAAATGACATAACCTTGCTCCAGAAATTTGTCAGAAATACAGTTAAAAATTAATTCTCTCCCGCACTGACAAAGAAAGGAATCTTTTACGTTATTAAATAACAGCTTCTGTGTTGCTCAACTGCGGACTATCAACTTCCAAATAAGGAGATTACCCGGAATCTGATACATTTACGGCTGTTCTAATAGTCCGGGACCCACCCCGCTGATCGTCACAGAGAGGCGTACTCGGCCATGTCGGCTACTGTTACGTTTTGGCGCGATGCTGCCGGGTGTACTCTCCAAGCAGAGCATGGGTTTCGGCTGGTTTTTGACGTGTTTTTAGGCGTTTTTGCCGGGCTTTCTGCTTTGTCTAGACAAAAAAAAAAAGATGACAAAGTAGAAAGCCCGACAAAAACGCCTAAAAACACGTCAAAAACCAGCCGAAACCCATGCTCTGCTTGGAGAGTAGCCGGGTGGGAGGGGCTGTGAGATAAGATCGGAGCGGTAAGGCGGGGTGCTAATTTAGTATTTGGCACCTCCCTTAGAGCTGATAGCTGGATAGCTTCCTGTGAAACAGTGGAGGCGCGTGCTGGACGTGTGCTTCGGCATGTTTACTACGGTAGTTTTGTATTTTTTCGCCGCTACGCTGGGCATGCATAGCGGGCTATTTACAGCGTCAGTTTGTCGGCCCACAGCATAATGTTTATGCACAACAATTCAACAGATTCGTAAAAAAAAAGTCCATGACCCTCCCCCCCAACCCAGAATTTTTTTCCATGACCCTCCCCCCCACCTCGAAAAATTTTTCCATGACCCTCCCCCCCCCCAACGCACCACCCCTCCCCCCCCCGCTAAATATCGTATGGTCCCTTACAATTTACATACGTAGTTGCGAGGGTGTGGTATAATTCACTGTGCAAGTCTGTTGGCATTTAAATGGAGAAAGGTCATTTTGTTTTTGTATGGATGAATTGTAATAGCTGGAATCGCTGCTATGCGGACTCCTTTTGTAAATTTACACTTTTCATTATCTTCATCTTTGTCTCAGAAATAGTTCGTCTTGAAAGCTCCCCGTAGCAATCTTTGTACGTTGTGTGTAATGATTAAATGTTTGTCAAAAATCTTTGTCTTCATTCTTCTTTATGAAAAATGGAGATTTAGTTTTGGGTGTGTCTGTGTGTATGTCTGTGTATCTATCTGTGTGTGTGTGTGTGTGTGTGTTTGTGTTTCCGGACTACTGTAGTCAGCATAACTCAAGAACCTCTGGATGGATTATGATGATATTTGGTGTGTGGGTAGGTGTTGGGAAGACGAAAGTCAAGGTTGATTCTGGGCCCCTGCTATGTGACCTCAATAGTACTGTAGCAGAACTTCCATTTTTTGTATCTTACTTTTTGTACCTTACTGAATTTATCATTTAGTGTTGCTGGACCTCCTAAATTTACCACTAAGCATAGCCAGCATCCCCCCATGCAGACCCTCACATGAACCTTGTATGTAGTATACAGATAGTGCCAGCTGTATATATACACAATGTATGCAGCCTGTGGCACTTACAATACATTGCACCATGGCTCTGTTCCAAGGTCTCATGAATGAGTCCAAAGTGATTGACAGCACAGATGGATGAACAACAAACCAACTGTAAGAAAGAAACTCCACCCCAATTTTTCATACAGTCAATAAAGTTCCTACTAAAAGGTTAAGGACCCAGAAAGAATGCGCTTACATCACTCAAAGTTCCATGTCCTTGGAAATAGAAAGAAGGGCCACCATTGAGACTTCCTTTTAGAACAATTAAAGAGAAGGAGGTTCCTAACTTGTGGGCAGAAGGCTTTGCAGACATACCAACAAAACAAGTGGTAAACAGTTTAGTGGTTAAGCCCCCCTCTCACTGGACCCGCAGCACGCTGGCGTTGTCACTGCTGCCGATCAAATTGACAAGGCACTCAACGAAGTTCATAGACAAAAAATAAATCTTTTTAAGCTTTGTGTGTTTTGTTGTCTTTTTGGCATACTTATACATTTTGAATAATATTCCTATAAGATTATAAAGTCAAGGGTAACACAAATCCAGTTTAGGACGCAGCAACGCCACCAGCGTGCCGCGGGTCCAGTTTGAAATGATAGATCTAACAAAAAAACATCAACAACATGGGCTCCTAAACAATGAATGAGACAGACCAAAAGATTTAAAGCTTGAGACAGCCCTGTACTGGTACTTTGAATAATTTATATTAGCTTCAAAAGTTGATACATTGTTGTCAGACACTGCCTTTAAATGGCTGTCCCAGGAGTTTTGACAGTTGCCCCTAGACGCCTGACTTGACTCCTAACCTGCCCCTAGGGCCTATTGTACATAATGCTAACAACAACATTACAGCAAGTGGTCAGTAAGGTCACATTAATCATGTCCTTTTTAAATGTACACTACTGTAAATCACTTTAATATAGTGGTCAGTAATTTTAGCAGTTGGGGGAAAGGGGAGTAGTTCACTGCATTTAATTGTAACGGTGGGAACAAACATCACTGTCTCAAATATGAGTGATCAAATATTTGTGATGATGAAATTTAGCGGTTGACTTAAGTGACCGTTAGATTAGCTAAAATTAAGTTACAGTTAACAAATCAAGAATTACAGTATCCAGGGTAGAGTTAGGTACCTAAACTGTTTAATCGTGCTAGGTATTATTTCTAGGAAAACTAAGATGAAAATTTGACTCAGACCTTGCAAAGTACACTGCCACAGTAATTTCATGGTGATTTTATCTGTCAAAGTTGCCATCCCCTGACCTATCATCCTAGTCAGGCTTGAACTGATTAGTACTATGGTACTGTAGTCCAGTACCAGTATAGCAGGGTTCCAGTATTTTGGACCTGTACCTCATACATACAGGTACTGTATGGGTATTTAACCTACATACATACAATCCTCGGGTTTTACCCCTAAGGTTGCTAATTGGAAATTGTAGTCTTTATCTAATTAGATTAATGTGACAGTTTAAAAGTTCATTATTGATGTTGGCTTGTTTGTTTGTTTGAATAGTATTTTTATCGTTGGACAGATTTTCAAGTTGAATTAATTGGCAAAAATTGGTAAAAAATGAAGGGATATGGAAACCCACTTGGGAGTCCACCCCAGGGCTGTCCCCAGGACCCGTCCCCCCGTCCCGGGACAGAAATTTGCTTGTTGGGACGGAAATTTTCTTACCTGCTCCATCCCAAAATCTGAACTCTATAACATGAAATTGATGAAAATGTATCTTCATATATTTACTTAGCTGAAAATGATGAACTTAACAAGAAAAATTCAACACATTGGCTCCCAAACAATGAGTGGGACGGAAAAAAATCTAAAGCTGGAGACAGCCCTGGTCCACCCTGAGTCACATCGTGGTTTCTCCCATCAAAAGTCGTTGGCAGGTCAGGGTCATAGGATTTACGATCTATCGTTATGCATAATACATGCGGACGTACAATAATGTGAAAAACGATAGTCACTGGCACTGGTATCCTCATCAAAAATTTATCTGACATGGGTTTTGCAAAACAAATTGGCCGAGTTCTAACCACAGTCTGCGGGTCTTGAGGTCAGCCCTGGTGTCCGCTGGGTCAGGCTGGGAAATCTTCAGGTACGTTCATTGTGCAACTGCTCTAGGTCAGGTTAGAGTGACCTCCAAGCAGATGTAAGGATCAAGCTCAGTCTTAGACCCCGTTCATGAACCATGTTAGTGAATGATGCCTTAGGTACAGTTGTATTGAAAGGTTCTCATCAGAAACTTTAATATCAGCATCTATACGGAAAATAGCTACAAAGTTGCGCCCAAAATAGTTACTCAAGCAACTGGATAAAATTTTGAAACAGTCAGACGTTTCAGATAGCATCCACTGTCTTTCGTCAGTGACTAAGGATAGGACTGGAAAACCAGGTTTTATACCAAAACTCTGACTAGATGTGTAACTTAATGAGGTTAAGACAATTTTGGATGTCTTGACTAGTCTTCAAAAGAATATCAATTGAAGACAAGGTTGTATGCTAATACATGTAGTTCAATAAGGTACTGTTGTTTTAGTACAGTAAGTTGTGTGTAACTAAATGTTGTTCGTCTGGGGGTGGTGGGTAGTGCATTAACCCAAGCGCCTGAAAGTTCACGCGTAGACCCCCTCTCCTGCTGTGTTTAAGATGGTGGAAAATGACAGAGGTGTAGCCGTTAGCGCTCTTTCTGCAATGTATGTATGTAATTACCTTCGCCAAGAAGGTTATGCAGAGGGTAGCGTTTGTTTGTAGTGGACCACCATAACTCAAGAATGCCTGGATGGATTGTTTTGATATTTGGTATGTTGGTAGGTTTTGATGAGACCTGAAAACAATTAGATTTTGGGCCCCCTAGCGGCTTCTTACGGTACTGCAGCGGAACTTCCTGTTTTGATATCTCGTTGCAGTTTGGTTCCTCACATTTCAGCTACAAAGGTGATCTATGGAATGAAATTCAAACTATAATGAGAATGACGACAATTTTGATCCAAGTCATTTTGAGCATTTTGCGATGAACCTTTGGCACAAATTTGCAAATAGATAAGATTAATTCAGTTCAAAGTAAGTCCTGTGTTAGTACTAGTCCTGTGTGGTAGGATTACACATACATGTAGAGTCAGGATGTTTTTGTTTTGTTAAAGTGTGTGTTTCTCACAAGTATCATTTACTGAAGTTTAACTAAGCTTTGTGAAAAATATCTACCTGCTTGTGTGTAAAAGAACTGGAAGTTATTATGGACAAAAATTGTGTGCAGTTCTTAGCATTCGTGACAGTCATTAAGATGTCTGATATCTATTTTTTGCTTGTATATGCTTGCTAGGGTGTGTTAGGGTATGATTTAGTACCCCAGTGTACTATACCATTAAATTATTCATGGCGCTGTGTCTATCAGAAAAGTCGCTGTGACATAGAATGTAACAGGTGTTTCTTTTTAAGTATTTCCTTCGAAGAAGCATTTTAAAGGACTTAAAAGGTGTAGTATGATGATGATTTTATTAAGTGTAATCAATAAACAAATAAGATATTATATGTTGACGTGTTGTTATTTTGTAGTCATAAAGTTTATAATACTGTTAGTACAGTAATTGTACATTGTATCAAATATAGGGTAAACAAAGAGGTAGTGTGGACAATAATTCTTATTTGTTACATTACATCAAAATCGATGATCACTCCATTTCTGTTATTCATTCAAACCAAAGGCTGTCAAAACACAAGAAATATCTCCACATGCTATCCGTACATTTTACTGGTCCGTGCACGTGAATATATTCTGAAGCCCAACCCAAAATTAGTAACACGGGTCTGCTTTTGTGACATATTACACCTTAGGCGTTTGATCTTGCATTAGATACACAGAGGCGTACTGTAAAGGCATGTGTTATGGTCCAGTTTCCAAATTATACTGTAGATCTTTAAACTTTCACGGTGTTTTATTTTCGTGGTGAACTCTCCATGAATTCATTACACTGTGAATACATTGTATGTCTCCCTTGTATCTTAGTATTGAACAAAAATGTTTGCGGTGTGTGTAAGTTCGCGGTGAAACGGTCGCTGCAAAAACTGCGAACATAAAACCACCGCGAGCATTTCTGCATTTACAGTATTTAGTACAGTACTCCACTACAGAATTGTTTCAAAAACCTCCCTGTCCGTCTTACCGCGAAATAGAACTATCGCAAAAGTTAATTAATCTACGGTGGTTGAGAATATATCACTGTCAGATACCCTCACCTACATGTATGTGCCCAACCCTTCTCCCCAAAAAGGGATACTGTTAATGCAGAAATGTTGGCGGTGGTTTTATGTCCATGATTTTCGCGGCAACCATTTCACATCGAACTTACACACACCGCAAACATTTTTGTTCAATACTGTAGCAGCATGTGACTATAGCGCTGCCGCAAACTTAACAACACTGCGAGCACTCCATTTTCACCTTAGCGCTAAATAAAAACCATGTGAACTTAAAAGCATTTACAGTATTGCTCTCAGATGCCCTCACCTATAGTATATGCCCAACCCTTCCCCCAAAAAGGGATATCACCACACGGGAAATAGCTACAAAGGTGACGAAATGTACTTGTCTATTGTCTGAGTGAATTTATTGGAACGCCCCACAGAAATAGGCTACAGTGTTCTCGCTAATGTTCCCGACCCTGGTACTACCAGGCATTCTTTTGTGCACAGGTGGAACACCATATACATGGGAACAATGTTGGCATTCATGCCTTCAGGCTTGTTGGAGTGACCTTACATCCAGGTAAATCTGACATATCCATTTACAGTCCTTAAGAGTGTCAGGGACCGGCTGAGGGAGGGTAGGCTTCTTTGTTTTGAGAACGATTGCACTAGAAACTATTTTGTGTTGAGTTGATATTTCTGCCTTTTGTAGAGATCTAATCTATCTAGGGTCATAATGTACATATTTTCAGTGTCTACAATTTGAGGCTACACAGGAACTTTTAGTGATGATATGAAAAAAATACCTACAGTATGTTTAAATGTTGTTTTTATTTCTGATTGTTTAATCTGTATTTCAAGTCAGCATTGTGTAATTTGTATATCTTGTTACCTCCTTGAAAAGTAGAGGTATTGTTTTGGGTCTGTCTATATGTCTGTCCCTGTGTCTGCCTGTGTTTCCAGATATTTTTGGTCAACATAACTTTTGGTTTAGTTTATGCGACTATATTTGTCAGTGTGTCTTTTCTGGCTAGTCTAAAACTAAGACATTCTTCCAGTTAAAGGGTGTATTATGTTACACATGTTGTGCAAATACTGCAAGATACATGTGTGGCTGTATTGTGTAAAACAGTCTCCAGTTACTAGCTGTTAGACAATGCAGCTAGATTGAATGGCTTTTAATCTGCATTGTTTTTAATCTACCACTGTTGAAACAGGTTGAAGTGTTTACCGACAGATAGATAAGCTTGGCTCTAGGAGATAAAGTTATTTGCACTCCAGGTTTTATCAGCTTCTTGTGTAATTGCGCTGAAAAGATAAGATACATTGCCAGGCCTGTTTGAAATAGTTGCTGAAAATCATGAAACTTTTGTGGTGGTTTTATTTTCGTGGTGATCTCTCAACAGTCAGGGACACTGTGAATATGCATTTCCAATGTATTACAACTATATACATGTATTGTATACTACAGAATGTTTCAACCGCAGATTTAAAGGACTGTGAAAGCCTCATTTTCCCTTGAACATGTACTGTAAAATAAAACCGCTGCAAAAGTAAATCAATTTACAGTACCGATATCAATGGTGTACATGTACCTCCAAAGCGCTACAGATAAACAGGTTTAGCTGCCAAAGCTGGACATTATCTTTGTTTTTCTTTAAGCTCTTCCAGAAGTAATGCCTTGAAGAACTCTTATAAATCCTTTATATATGATTATGAGTCTATTGTAATTTGTACTATACATTTTGACATTTTTTCATTGTTTTAAAGTTTTTTTCTCTTTCCACTACTTTTTTAAGTTCATGCCCTGTCTTCCTTTCTGTTGCTATGGTTGTTTCAACTGCAATGCTATTGCAAACTCTTTATTTTCACCGTAACATGAAAATTGATTAATCTAACTGCTGGAACTTAGATGAATTAACAACTTATCTAACTTATCAAAAAATCAAATTTTGTTATAGTAGCATCCTGTTTTTCTGAGTACAAATGCTGTTTAAAAAAACTACAAGTAACCATACAAAACTCCAAATGAACTCGAAACATGCTGAAAGACTCTTTTGTTGCAACCTCAGACTGAAAACCACTCGTTCCCAAGCTCCTGAGTAAGTTTACATACGTTGCCATGACAACATTAGCTAGTTTATTTTCGAGACAAAAGCTAGACTGTAAGTGCAGGCTTTTGTACAATAAGTTACAACATAAACACCTGTCAAACTGTCTGCATCCTTCTTTTTGTACATCAAAACCTTGGACTTGTAGATCACATATTTACCTTACACTTACAGCAAGGGGCAGTAAACATTCACTTTTTGGTGATGCCTCAGGGGCGAGCCTTATGGTATAGTGTTGTTAACATCGTTAGCTATTTTCGTAGAAAAAAAGATTGTTATGATTTGTTGACGTCTCAGAAAACATCCCCTTGCATATTTTACAAGTTTTAGATTCCCAATAGGTTCGGTAGCCAATTTCGTATTGCAATTATAGCAGATTTCATAGAATTTTGATGGGTTCAGTCAATTTAGCAATTGTATGAGTACCTTCAGCAATGTAGTAAAAAAAACCACTCATTCTGTGTATAAAACCTAATTTCTAAAAACTGTTATTTTTTCCCCAGTGTGTAAAGACCTGAGAGCTGATATGCAGGATGGATTCCTTAGATGAGACCCTGTTCGCCCTACAGCAGCCCCTCTCGGACACGGTAGTCATGGACTCCGCGCACGAGTCGGAAACAAGCCACAACAACCACAGCAACAATGGCTATCAGCCTCTAACTTCGCTAAACGTAGAAGACACTGAGGAGTTATCATGTATCTGGAGATACATAGCGCTCTGTTTTACCAAAGTGTGGTCGTCCACGCTTGTTCTAGTTATCAGTTTCGTGATACCCGGGTCGCTTCTCTGCGTAGCGCTCTTGGCGTACGAGAAACCGGAGATCGACATCTCCCTCAACGCATTCCAAATCCCCAACCACATTACCTCGGAACGGGAAGACTCGCTGATCGCCGCGCTGAGGGACTACACAAACGCGCAGAGCTCGGGGAGAAGGAAACGGGACGCGGAGGACGAAGAAACGCTCGCAGCAAACAGATTTCTCAGCAAAGACGACTTACAATCTATACAAAATCCAGACTTCGTGGAATCTCTGAGATTACAGAGGTTGCAAAGAACAGAGTCACATCATCAAAAGACAAGAATAGCAAAACATGAAACATCAAATTTTGTAGATCTCATGCAAGGGCTATCGAAAAAATCACCTCTAACTCAAGAAAACAAGCAGCGTGTTAGAAAAAGATCGACTGGGGAACGTTATTACGAACAACACAAGGAAACTTTCAGACAAATATTCAAAGGAACGAGGGAAAAGGAAGAAGAAGAAGGTCTTTTGTCGAGAATAAAGAGGAACTTTTCTCCAGGAGACAGGACGGGGAATACTTACATCACTGCGTACACACAGACACAACCAAGATGGAGGATGCAGATTATATATGTGGCACAGGGGGAAGAGAAGGTAAGAACAAATAAGACTGATAGTCAAATCTTCAGCCTTATTAGCCTATGAAAACTCCCTTTGCCAGTTGGATACGGTCTTTGCCACCGTTAGATCTGTTTGGAGATTAGTTTTTCTCCACTGAGATTTTGCAGATTGTTCTTTGTTGTATTGTACCTATTCAGGGACAAACTGAAATTTATTACTTTATTTCTGCATATTGCAAAGGCATAACATACATGTCATGTAACTTATCAAAAAGTCCTGTACTCTGTGATGAAAAAGAGCATTCTATTTTGAAATTTGTTATGGTCACCTTAAACTTTATTCTAGTTAAGAAGTTAAAGAACAAGATAGCTGAATAGATTTGTGCTTCTTAAAGAAAATCAAATGCAGGACTGGTTGTTAATTACCAGGGAAACAGGGTCCTCTGGGCATCCAGCTGCAAAAGTGGTGTCTAATTTCTTTGTTGTTTTAGTGTAGGGCGTCCAAAAGACGCATGGACGCATAGCTAGCTAATACCTGTTCAAATGTTGTCTTCAGGAGGACCTGAACATCTTCACTCCCGAGCGTCTCAAGACGATCCACAAGGTCGAACAGAAGGTCATGACGCACACGCACTTCCAGGACTTCTGCTGGAAACCCGTTTCCATCCGCGAGGACAAGTCGCTGGAGAAGTACGACAACTGTGCGCCGCCCAACTCGCTCCTCACGTACTTCTTCCCCACCAAGCGCGACGGGAAGGTCTGGTACGACGGTCTGGGCGAGAACCTGGCCAGCGTGAAGGGAAGTCTGATGCTCGCGCTAACTCACCCAACATTTTACTGGTAAGGGGGCAGTCATTTTCATCTAAACTTAAGGTCTACTGGATCCCAACGAGGAAATGTTGTGACCTTGTAGTTCAAAGAAGCTATTTTGATAAACTTGTGAATGTTTTTCTAGTATTGAGAATGAATTCAAAGAGCTTTTTTCCTATATTAGGTAGACATGCATGTTTGTTAGAGAAAACAGAATAATCTTTTGTATTCAATCCACCTTCTCATCTCTTACTGAATGAAACATAATGATGCTTTCTGAAACGTTTTACTCTTTAATTTAGGCCACACCTATTTAATTTCTTGGTTAACAGATTTTTAAATAAATGCTAGATTGGAAAATCAACAGGAAAACAGAATCTCAGAGGAAAGTTTGTACTTTGGTGCACACAATTTCAGGGAGTGAACAGGGTCAGGTGCAAGTTTTCACCCCAGCATTCTGTTTTCATGTTGTTTTTTTTGCTAGAATTGAAAAAAAAATCCGTTAACCAGTGTTCCCGCCAGGCATACCTCAGTGCGTCTTTGGACGCACTTTTTTTGGAAATGAGTGCGTCCAAACAAAATTTTGAAGGGAGGCTAATTTCTGTCACAAGTGGAACTAGAATCTTAGAACAACCGCTCATTTAGTAAGAAAGAAGCCTACGATGTACTTCCAGGGCTCTCTGTTACGCATTGTTAGCAGTCCAGGGCCAGGGGCGGAGCACCGCACGCCTTAAAAACATCAAACTCACGCCGGGCGGCCCTGGCCCCAGTGAGACACGCCCCCGTAAGCTCTAAGATCCGAAGTTCAGCGAAGTGCCGACGGTCCTACGGCCGCGGGGCCAGTACAAGATTCACTCGAACAAGGAGCGCCTCTAAATATCGTGTTGTTGCCCTCATTGTACTTTTTTAATGACAGTCATACAGATATTTGCGGCTCTATTAGTATTTCACAAGCCGTTTATATCTTGATCATGAACTGGGACGAGCTCAGGCGAAAGGTTCGCGCCAAACATGATCATGAAACGCCTGAAGGATGATAGCATCACAACGTAACAAAGCACACGGCAAGCACATCGATACATGAAAAAAATTATGTATGTCCCACAAACTAATACAATTCACTAAAATCACACCCAACTTCTTGTAATCCTTCGATTTTATATAGAGAAATGTCATTGTGTTTATCAACTTACAATGTGATCGTGATTTCCCTCTTTTACGTTTGGATGCGGTGAACACAACTCAGTGCAGCCATCTTGTCAAAAGTTGTGTCGCGATTTCGTTCAATTTGCTATTGGAAAATTGACGCAAAGACCTGAACTCTGGCTCGCAGTATGACTGCACGAGTATGAGCATAGTTTTACGTACATCTAGGAAAAAAAGAATGGTACGTACAGGATGAAGAAAGCATGGAGAGTCGTCACTGTGAGCCGAAGCACGCACGACTTTTCTGTAGAGACACAACTTTCTTTTCCATGGCTGTCGCCTGTAGGACTGTTTGCCTTGCAGCTACGATTTTGCCACTGGATGATCATTGATTTTCTAGGATCGACCCAACATTGAACCGGCCTGGATGTCATGTTCACTTTTGTGACGGTAATTTATGCTTCTTTGACCGACAAATGGATTCTATACTTATCGCATATCGTCCGATAATTAACTAGTTTCGTACTTGGTAACGTTACGAACGTTATGTTTTTTTAATAAACTACGGCCTGCTTGTGAAAATTACTTGTAAGCTCATGTTTACTTACCTTTTCCTGTTAGTAACGTTCACGAGAACTACCGGTGTTAGTGACATAAAAACGAACTCTCCGGTCGAGAACAAACGATCGCCATAAAATGAAAACTGATAGCCGGTTTTATCAAACTAATCAAAGACTTAAATAGTATTTTCCATGCTCATTATCAAACTTGGTCGGTATCCACGTACCTCAAAACACGAATATAGCAGTAAAACAATGTGTCAGAAGTAAACAACAACGGGTGACAACATAATCTACCGATTTCCTGCGTTTTGAAAAGCATATTTTTGGGTCGTTCTCGTTAGCACTGCCACCGATAATGACAATGGCGGCGGTAAAAGGGACCACTGACAACCACTCTCAATGGCATGATTTGTCTCTCAAAATGCGGGAGATTGCGTTTCTGAAGGCTTGAAGATCCAAAATTTCCCGGGGGAGAATCCCCCTGGACCCCCCTACATTGCGACCGCCTTCGGCGCTCCCCCCCCAAAATATAATATGGGGATATTATATTTTGGTGGACGCACTCTTACCCTGGGCTGGCGGGAACGCTGCCGTTAACTAAGATATTAAATTGTTGTGGTCTTAGGAAATGTATCCAGTTGGTTGATTTATTTTGCATTACAACTTGTCATTGGTTAGACATTTGCCTACCAATGAAAATATTGATTGCAGTTGTACAGCGTTTTTGTTGAGACCAGTGAGGATATTAGCATTATGTCACTGTATTTGTTTCTACATGTAGCTTGAAAGAAAAGAAACACAATTTTCTTAGGATTGACATTGAAAGTATCCCTACTTTCCCCAGGTTCGTAGATGAGAGTATGGATGAGAAGAACCTGAAGAGTCAGATCTTGAGGAGCGAGATCACGTTCGGAGCGCCACTGAAGGGTTTCCGCAGCAAGTCGGACAGGAAGGACGAGCAGGACCAACAGTTCAAGGATTGGGTCATCACGTACATCGATGTCCTGGACTCTGTTTCTACCAAGTACGTAACCAGATAATATATAGGGTCATTTTTGTTTTTATCTCCATAAAAGATGGATATATGTATTGTGGGTGTCTTTCTGTCCGAGTGTGTGTGTGTGTGT
The DNA here is from genome assembly GCF_035083965.1 of Branchiostoma lanceolatum. NCBI lineage: Eukaryota > Metazoa > Chordata > Leptocardii > Amphioxiformes > Branchiostomatidae > Branchiostoma > Branchiostoma lanceolatum. The sequence goes on from NC_089731.1 coordinate 14,081,923, forward strand.
GTTTCCGGACTTTTGTAGTTAGCTTAATTTAATAACCTATTGGTTTATTGTGATGATGTTTAGTATGTGGGTAGGTGTTGGCAAGACGAAGGTCAAGGTCGATTTTGGGCCCCCTTGTGTGTAATCTTGGTACTGCAGCAGAACTTCCATTTTTCGTAGGAGCACGAATTGTATGTCAGTTAGAACTTAGAATAAGTGGCAAAAGAAGATACAGTGTTTTTCTAAGCTTGGAAGAAGTAGGCAGATAATATTTAAAGTTAAAGATAAGAAAACCCCTTCAGAGTTTCCAAGAAGTATTTTCTTTACATCCAACAGGTTACACTTTTGAACCATTATTGGTATCAGATGTCTGGAATTAGTCCAAGAGGTTTAAAACTAACAGGCCAATAGCACTTCACACATTTGGCACTGTCACTTCCACTATGTGCCAGCCTACAACAGGCCTTGTTCTTTGTTGTAGGGTTTGAAAAGTTGCCAAGGTTCAGAGAAGCCACACCATCTTTTGTGTGACTGAGTTGTGTTTACAATTATGCTTGCAGGATTTAGCCTGGGTGCCATCCAATTACTGTAATTCTTGATTCTTTCACTGTAACTTTATGTTCACTGTTTTCACAGTCACCTCTGTACGGTAAACTTATCATAACCGTGAAAAAAACTGTTGTTATCATTTATGATTCCTTCACTTGCCGCCACCGTGAAGTTAAAGTTCAGTGAAAATGTCCATTTTCCTTACACCGTGAAATTTTGCTACCGTGAAATACAGTACTACCAGAGCTCCTGCACTCGCTGCCCTTAAAAGATTCCTAGCCAAACTCGCCTAACCGATCCCAGACAATTTTTTCAGGGCAGCAAGTGTAGGAGACTCAGTATATAGTCAGATGGCACCCAGGCTATACAGGTATTGCCTACAGGCAACTTTTCAAACAGATACAAAAGTATTAGGAGAGCATCTTTTTTCTAAAGAGGGAAAACTTGTGTTAAATAAAAGTTAAAAGTTAGTAGATATATATACGCAGGATGGTTTGTTTGTGAGGAATTGTACAAGAAATTTTAGTGGAAAAAATCAAAAGAGAGGAAAAATAATGTCTACCTATAGTAAAATAATGCACTTTAACACTGTAATTCACTTTATCTTCACAGTATTAAAATTTCATGGTGTAAGGAAAATGGACATTTTCACTGAACTTTAACTTCACGGTGGCGGCAAGTTATTTACAGACCGGATGTGTGAAGGAATCATAAAAAATTGCAACAGGTTTTTCACAGTGATGATAAGTTCACGGTACAGAGGTGACCGTGAAAACTGTGAACATAAAGTTACAGTCACTGTGAAAGAAACAAGAATTACAGCACTCCACAAATATCTTTAAAAATCAAATATTATCAATTTAGATAGAAAACTTAGAAATTTCAGTTGATCATCACCCTCATCATTTGATGTGACCTTTAAACAAATCTATTTTCTTTTCATTGCCTCCAAAAAATTGTTTATTTCTGGGTCCACCTGTTTTTCTACCTAATTTACCTGTCTACTGCCCGAATGTTGTTGGTCTCACTTTAAGAGCTGGAACAATAGCAGCCTTTGAAGAAATGCCTGCCTTTTGTCATCAAGTGCTTCTCTCAGGCCCTCTTCTAAATTGTTGACTTTAATTTCATTCTTCACTTGAAAGCTGAAAAGTCATTCTATGATCGTTTTCAAAGCTGGTCAGCTCTTAGCAGCGCATGTAGGGCTACTTTAGTCCCAGCATTCTAAGATAAGGATTTTGCCAGAGGGTCATCAAAGTCTGAGAGGGGATAAGATTACTGTGTAGACTATGGAATGTGGAAATTGTTTGGAAATGGGGTCAGGCTTAGGCATGATTATAAATTGAGGGCCTGCAAAGCTAGATGCCACAATTATAGATTTGTATGAAGTATCATTTTGTCAGTGTTGTAACAAAAACAAATCATGACCATACCAGGTCCAGAAAACGAGATATCGAAACCTTAAGTTTGCCTGCAGTACCGTAGTAAGCCCCCAGAAAACCCATAATCAAACTTGACCATTGTTTTTCTGACCACTAAACACATACCAAATATCACATTCGGATCCATAACTTACAAGTTATGCTTTCTACACACAAACAAACACACACAAATGGCACCAAAAACATAAACCTTGGTGACATAGGAACCATTTGTATCTCAGTCTGTGATGGAATTCGACCGGTTTCGACTTAATTAGTTTTTCTCAAGAATGTTGCCAATGGTACAAATATAATATAATTAACCCTCTGCTAATAGTAAAACCAACAATATTGCTCACAGACCACATGCAATTATTTTACTTTTGGTAAGCTAACTTTTTTTGGTCTTGTGTTTTAACTTTTTTTTTGGTCCACACAAATATCGACCCTTTATTTCCCTGATTTCTCCTACTCCAGGGAAGTAGGCGTGCTGTACGGAGGTCCCGCCATCTTTGACTACGAGGTCCTCACCACGTTCTGGAGCGACGTGAAACTGGCGCTGATCAGCGTCTGCCTCATCTGCGCGCTCGTCTTCGTGCTGACGTCCTTCTCCGCGTGGCTGACGTTCTTCGGCATGTGCAGTATCATCCTCAGCTTCATGGTGGCGTTCTTCCTGTACCGGGTCGTGTTTCAGATCAAGGCTCTGGGCATCCTGAACGGAGTGTCGGCGTTCGTCATCATTGGAATAGGTGAGAAATCGTTGGATAAAAAAACTACAGTCAAACCTGTGCCAGTGACCACCTTATCAAAGGGACTATCTGGTCAATGTTGACAACTGACTGTACCTTTACAGAAGCGAAACATTGTTGTTTGTGCTTTGCTTTTCTTCCTCTTTTTCTTCCGTTCTCGTCAAATAAGATCAACGACCTAGACCTGACCATACATGTAGTTACTGGTTAAGTGGCAGACGCCCTGTGCAGTTCGACTACGTTATGTATCAAGACTTATTGGTAGGATTATGCAACTTATTTGTTTTCAATACTATCGGAAAGATAAATACATTCTGAACTTTAAAGAGAAATTCTATCATACAATGTATATGTATACAAAGTGTATACATTGTGCATATATTGTATGATGGAATTTTTTTCTCAGAACTTCTCTGATGCATTTTGCTTTACTTTCATGCAACCTGCATATTTGAATGTTTTCAATCTGTATACAAGTATGCCATCTGCATATAGTGAATGCATTCAGCAGTCGTTGTGTTTTGTATGCAAATATTTGTTGTATTCAATCTGCGTATAGTACAACTCAAACTGAGTGATAACAGTTTTAGGACTAGTTTTAGGACTAGCTTGCTAGCATTCAATTATCATCCGTTGTAATTCATGTGTGTTGTTAATTGTTTATTATTGTACAGGGGTGGACGACGTGTTTGTTTTCATCAACACGTTCCGTCAGGCGGCACACCTAAAGGACCCCCTGCAGAGAATGGCCCACACGGTGAAGACCGCGGGAAAAGCCACATTCTTCACCTCCTTCACTACAGCAGCAGCCTTTGCTGCCAACATGTTTTCACAGGTAAAAACAGCACCAATATGATTTGTTGTTTTTATCTCCATGAAAGATGGAGATATTGTTTTTGGCGTGTCTGTGTGTGTGTGTCTGTTTGGCTGTCTGCATGTCTGTGTGTTTGTGTTTCCGGACTATTGTAGTCAACATAACTCTAGATGGATTGCGATGATATTTGGTATGTGGGTGGGTGTTGGGGAGACAAAGGTCAAGGTCGATTTTGCCCCCCCCCCCCCTGGTATGTGACCTTGGTATTGCAGCAGACCTTCAGTTTTTTGTATCTTTTGACCTGGATGTGCTATGGCCTTCAATTTTTTTGGGTTGTTTTTTCCCCCAGATTTAAAAGGATAAGGCTAAAATGAACGTCTGACTGCTTCACAATTTTAAAGTTGCTTGTCAAGGAGTAATTGTCATTCGGCGTAAATGAACAAGAGTTGGAAGATCTCAAAAGTTTCTTGTAAGTCTTGTTTAATTGTATGTTTCATTAATTATGCCAATAAGGTTTATCGGTAACATTACATTTGTCTGTCACTCTATGTAGTGAATGTGACTGGAATATAGAAAATTTATAAAAAATATTAATGTGGAAACACAGACAGACAGACCAAAAAGAATTACCTCCCCGTGAATTTAATAGCCTCTTTGATTGGCCACCTGACTTGGATTGGCATGTTTGATTAACGCCTAGCTATACCAACTCTGAACTCTACTTCCTGCCACTCTAATGCCACTCTGTTGCAGTCATCCTCCCACTCACTTCTTAGAGACTAATGACTATGTACACACACCAACATACATGTACCAAATGGACACAACAAAAACAAATCATCTTAGCTAACAAGATCAGGGGTTCATCTAAATCAGGAAAGAGGGGCGCTGCGCCCTCTTGTTTCAGCCCAGCACCCCCTTGTCAAATTCAGATTTTAGCTAGATATCTAGCATAAAGCCTTTGCTTAGCAATGGATTCTTCCATAAACACATAGAATTCACTCCCTCGTCTGTGTGTGCTCCCTCTTATTCAATTTTTCTAGAAAAACCCCTGCAAGATGATGCAAAAAGTTATGAGATTTTTGTTTATGTGTGTGGGCACTGGATAAAGAAACAGGTGGTTAAATTTTAGGAAATATTCATACTGTAAATCAGCTTGATATAGCGGCAGGTAAATATAGTAGTTGGGGGAAAATGCAGTAGGTCACGGCACATAATTTCAACGGTGGGAACAAAAATTACTGTCTCAAATATTAGTGATCAAATATTAGCGATGATGAAATTTTAGCTGTTGAGGAATGACCGTTAAATCAGCTAAAATTAAGTTACAGTTAACAAATAAAGAATTACAGAGTACAGTCAAACTTGGATTCAGCAACCACTAGGGACTGAGGAAAATAGTTGCTGATGACAGGTGGTTGCTTAGGATAGGATGTGGTTAACTATGTAAAAATGGACCAGACTGTTTTAGTGTGGCTTGTGACTGGAGGTGGTTGCCCGGTCAGGTTTGACTGTACAAGACTTATTTTGAAAGTAGAAACGGTCCACTGACTCTCGATCTTCTCACAAGTGTCTCAGATTAAAATTTCTCAGGTCATTGGACCCCAGCCAGCCAAACATCCTCTTTTCACAGAAATTCACCCAACACTTCCCATGTATCAGTGTGATTAAACTGATATTTGGCACAGATCCCAGCTGTAAGGTCTAGAGAAAAAATGTTGTGTTTCCGGTTACTGACCGACCCTAGCCTATTGGGGGGTCGACCTCGGGCAAGGCAGAACTTTTTGATCTGATGAAACAAGTACAGAATGCCAAGTAGTCTCGCAAACTTTCTAACAGTCTTCGTGTTTTGCACTGATGCATTCCAGTTTTGTTAAACTGTATCTGTTGGATCACTCTGGCTGAAATCTAAAAAAGAATCATCACCCACCGACCTCAGTTTTTTTCAGGATTGTAATCAACACAATGTTAATTTTCCTACGCCTAAGAAGTCTGGCTGTTTCTCAAATCCATAAAAGGCCAACCCTCCCCAGATGTTGCATATCACAGTTACACATGATGGGGCAAAGTGTGTTGAACTCTGTTAACTTCCATGAAAATGCTGATTCACAGTTGTATTAGAGTTCCTTTTATTGAAGTTTAACAAAAGAACTTTCAAATTTTGACAAATATTTAAACCTTACACACAACATAAATAGTTTGCTCTGGGAAACTTTCGAGACGAACGCTCTGTCTCTTAATTCTTCAACCTTAATACAGTGTGTTACTTTCAATTTGTTACTATTTGATTTTGACCATGTTTTTACTTTGTACTGCCCATGATACTGATTGGTTGTGCGATTGACTTAATTATATGTACATGTTTAATTATTTTAACTTGCATGCAGAGCCGTATGAGGACTGAATTTTGCCTCTGGTTGTAACAAACAAAAAAGTTGGCATTTATAGAATGTATACCTGTATCTGCAACACAATGATTGTACCATGTGGCATTTGAACTTTAGGACCTGCTTGGGATTTAAACCCATAACATCATGATTCTGAGTGAACAAGCCTAACAAACAAAAAAGATTGCATAGATTGATAGAATGTGTGCTTGTATCCTTGACATAATGATTGTACCATGTGACATTTGAAAGTCGAGACCTGCTAGGGATTGGAACCCAGAACCTCTAGATTGTGAGTTATTCTACCCTAGCTAAGTGGCCGTACTATGTAACTTGCATCTTCAGCACAATGACCAAACCATGTGACGTTGCTATGTTTCCCTTTTGTGGCATCGGTAGGGTGTTTCGCCTAGAACCGAGAGGTCCCGGGTTCAAAACCACTGCTATGCCCCGATGTTGTGCCCTTGGGAAAGGCACGACTTTCCTCACTCCACCCAGGTGTGAATGGGTACTTGCCTCCGGTTGGGGAAGGTCGTATTGAGGTCACCTGCTGGCGCCGAATGGCAGCCGCCCAGACCCTTGCGACAGTTCCACAAAGTGCAAGTGTGGAGCAAATATGTATCTGTTGTGTATTATGTGATTGTAAACCCTGCAGCAATTCAGCACTCAGTCTGGTAGTCATTGCACATGTAATTTCTGACCAATAAACCATTATTATTATTATCATTATAGATCCCAGCTGTGCATGACTTTGGACTGTTCATGTCGCTGATCGTGAGCAGCTGCTGGTTGATGGTGGTGTTAGTCATGCCCCCCACCCTCAACTTCTGGCACAGGCTCTTCTCATCGTGTGAGGCTGCATGTTGCACTGGGTACGTCTGCATTGCACCGTGAGCCTTGGGTAGCATGTACATGTGTAACAGTGTGGTTTAAGTGGCACTTACTGACCAGTCTAACTGGTTCGGACCTTTTATTTTAGTGGTAAGTGCGTTGGGTTTGTGCGCTGGCGGCCCGGGTTTCATTCACTGGAGCCAGGAAACTGTACTAGCCGCTGTTACTGGTGTGGAAACGTCATAAGGGACATCTGAAAAGTAGGCAGGTGGTCCTCTTGTAGAGTAGGTCATTGGAAGTAGTGGAACATACAGGTTTGGCTGTATATGGTTAATGATTGTGCACTGTGGCTATTGTCACCTAAACTCATAGAATATGAAATACTAGGTACAAATACACGCGTAGATGATTCTAAGCATATGGACTTTTGGAATAAATGTTGTTAGCACTGGAGAATTTTTTTTACCCACATCTTATTTTTCTACCTTAAGGCTTGTAAACATTAAGTAAAAGTACTGTGTTGTTTGGCATTGGCTCCTCCCAGGTGCTGTAGGTGCAGCTGTGCAGCAACAGACAGCCTTCAGCTGCCACCTGATGTGGAGTGCTTCCTGTCTTCCCATGATCCTCTGCAAAGGAGCGGCCGTCAGGACAGCGAGGATGACATCCCCATGCTGACTATGGAGGAAGTAGGCCTGGAAGAAGGTAAACATCATCATCATATTCCATCAGCGTAGGTCTGTCTCTTCAAAAGCTTGATGAACTTATGTGGCATCATGTGGCGCAATTGGTAGGATGTTTTGCCCACAACCGAGAGGTACCGGGTTCGAAACCACCGATATGCCCTGATGTTGTGTCCTTGGGAAAGGCACTTTAAGCGACTTTCATCACTTCATGAGTACCTACATGTAGCTTCGGTAAGGGACGTCCCTCGGATAGGACGCTAAATGGAGGTCCCGTGTTTGAGGAGAGCCACACTTCGAGCACGTTAAAGAACCTACCGAAAAAGAGTAGGGGTCCTTCCCGGTGTGAGTGGTTCAAAACCTACAGTCCTATGGCCGCACATGGGGTAATTGTCGTATTGAGGTCACCTGAGTTAGCGCCGAATAGCAGCCGCTCCAGACCCTTGCGATCTAGCCCCGCCAATTGTGCGCTCCTCGCAATTTAGCCCCTGGCTGCGAAGAGAGAGTAGTCAGCCTACCCAATAATAATAAAGATAATACATGTAATAATGTGTGGGTACATATTTGTCCTTTAAAACAGGGATGTAAAGTCGGTAGCCCTGTTTATGGGGGAACTTGAGTCATTAACCTTAGGCTTTAGACTTCTGCTTGTGAAAAACCCTATTAGACATTATCAAAAAGAGCAGGGGTGACCATGTGTACTTCGCTGAAAATGCAAGCTGTAGGGAAGCCACAATTTTACATTTAGTCTACTATCAGCTACTTAAAAAAGCATCATGCTTCACCTCAGTTTAGCTCAGAAAAGAACAAAAATTAGTCTTACCTTCAAGTACCAGAGTTATCAACTTCAAAAATTGATTTAGAACTATTCTAATATACAGTCAAACCTGCCCAAGACGACCACCCGGCGGACCGAGCAAAAACGGTCGCGATGGACAGGTGGTCGCCATGAAGAGGATTCCACTCACATGTTTCCAGGTCGAGGTTTTCAAATACAGCACGTAAATGGATGGAAAATTATGTGAATTTAGACAGCATGACCCCCACCAGGTTCAATTCTCATTGACAGAAAGATCCTACAAAAATTACATTTTCCATTATCGTTGTAATAATTGTATACCGCTACATCGTGTACAAATTTTCGTCATAATATTTTGACTACAAACGCAGCCCCCTCCCGCATTCACACGTTACATCAAATAGTATACGCACACAGGCACATCATCGAAGTTTTAAGGCCTAAGACAAATCCCTAGAAAACACCTGCTGGCCCAAGCCTTTTTTGGGGCGCCGACTGCTGGATAAAAGGGGAAAAAAAGTTTTCGATCTGACAACTAAAGATGAAAACGGAACGGTGTGATTTCGTCGCGCCGCGCTGGCGCGGCAAGCTCTGTGCGACCGCATCGAAAGGTAAGTCAGTGCAGCCAGAACGCACAGCGTCCAATAAAGGTTTGTGAGATTCATGGAAATAAAAAGAAAATAAGAATATTAATTTTCATCAATAACTAGAGTATTCGTAAATGTTCATACACAAAAGCATCGTGTTTTAGAAAGGTCAGCGGCACGCCAAATCCGGGCCGCGCCAAATCCAAAATGGCGTCGGGACCAAGGAACAACATTTCTCGCCCGATGTTTTGCCCGCCGCGAAGTCATTTTTCGGCGGAATTTAGTAAGACACAAACACATTTTTGTTGAAACTACAAGAAATAGATAGTAACTTCTGTGAAATCTGACTTTTTGGCGCCATACACTACGTATTCGTTTTGAAAATTGAGTTTAAACCGAACTGAGTTTGCTGTAAACTATAAGATTACGATAGGTACAACAACATCACAAACATTTGTCTTTACAGTGTTTATAGGGGCAACGTTTTATCAAAACACTTCATGGAGGAATCGATGCTATAACATTGCTATTCCATATATTTTTGCCCTTATTTTTGTCCTTCAAAGTCTTGAAAACATTTCCGTGAAATCCGACAGCAAAATGATCCGATGTCACCACACGCTTGAAAATTAGGCGGCCGCCATGGGCAGGGATTGTGCTCTGTGTGGTCCCAATTCGTGGCGGTCGCGGTCGCCTTGGGCAGGCAGCTTAATGCTTGTGCCTATGGGGGAAAATTTCGGGACCGAGAAAAAGCGGTCGCCATGACCAGGTGGTCGCGTTGAAAAGGTGGTCGCTAAGGCAGGTTTGACTGTATATATATATATATATATATATATATATATATATATATATATATATATATATATATATATATATATATATATATATATATATATATATATGGATAGCTTGAAACAACGCTTACAACTAGATGAAAAAGTTAGGTGTAACAGGTAATATAGCCAGCTGCTTCCACACCACATGTCGGAGAAGCTTGCCGTAAGTGTATTACGCTGAAGGGCTGTTATACTGGTTATATAGATACAGATACAGTTGAAGATAAATGATTCATGAATTATACTTTTTCACAGAGGCACAGTCTGATGATGACGTAATGCTCCTGGACATGAACCTGGACATGGCGGACTTGTCCATTCTGCAGCAGGAGGGGGAGAGGCCGGCTGATTCCATTAAACAGGAGGGGTGTCATCTGTCGGTCAGGCTACAGGGTCTCATGTACCACTATGTTGCAGTGCCTGTTGTGAAAGCACGCTGGGCCATTGTAGGTAAGACTGTGTGCTTGTGATGTTTTCACCAGCACTCATTTCTTGCTGTAATGCCCCTCAAACATATCATTTTGGCAATGTCTTAGGGGCGAGCCAAATGGTATATTTTGTAGAGTTAAAAGATAGATAAATAAATTTTTGTAGAGTTGTTTTTGGTTGTACATAACATTAAGAAAAAGGAAACAAGACTTAAAAGTTTCTGTGATTTCCAATAAAAAACAAAAACTGGTGGTGTGCAGTATAAAATTGGGTCCAAAAAGTCCAACATGTATGGGAAATCACAGATAGATCATGCTTAGAATGAATTCTACCAAACGCAGAGGATCTTTCAAGCGACCATGAAACAGGAATTTGTTCCCAACACAAAATAGTGGTCTTACCCAAGTTAGTTTCGTGATACCTGACTAGATGTTTCTTGAAGCTTGTGTGTTACATGTACATCACAACAGAGTCAGTAACTGTTATGATTTGTACTTCTTGACCAGTATAAGGTACAAGAAAATGAATAAGCCTCAGAGATTATTGTTTTGTCCAGTTGATTACATGGCCCTGTTGGTCCTTACTATATAATTGTTGTGTCCAGTTGTTTACCTGGCCCTGCTGACCGGTTCCCTGGTCCTTACTATATATTGTTGTGTCCAGTTGTTTACCTGGCACTGCTGACCGGTTCCCTGGTCCTTACTATATAATTGTTGTGTCCAGTTGTTTACCTGGCCCTGCTGACCGGTTCCCTGGTCCTTACTATATAATTGTTGTGTCCAGTTGTTTACCTGGCCCTGCTGACCGGTTCCCTGGTCCTTACTATATATTGTTGTGTCCAGTTGTTTACCTGGCACTGCTGACCGGTTCCCTGGTCCTTACTATATAATTGTTGTGTCCAGTTGTTTACCTGGCCCTGCTGACCGGTTCCCTGGTCCTTACTATATAATTGTTGTGTCCAGTTGTTTACCTGGCCCTGCTGACCGGTTCCCTGGTCCTTACTATATAATTGTTGTGTCCAGTTGTTTACCTGGCCCTGCTGACCGGTTCCCTGGTCCTTACTATATAATTGTTGTGTCCAGTTGTTTACCTGGCCCTGCTGACCGGTTCCCTGGTCCTTACTATATAATTGTTGTGTCCAGTTGTTTACCTGGCCCTGCTGACCGGTTCCCTGGTCCTTACTATATAATTGTTGTGTCCAGTTGTTTACCTGGCCCTGCTGACCGGTTCCCTGGTCCTTACTATATAATTGTTGTGTCCAGTTGTTTACCTGGCCCTGCTGACCGGTTCCCTGGTCCTTACTATATAATTGTTGTGTCCAGTTGTTTACCTGGCCCTGCTGACCGGTTCCCTGGTCCTTACTATATAATTGTTGTGTCCAGTTGTTTACCTGGCCCTACTGGTGAGTTCCCTGGTCCTGACTATATCATCTCTTGTTGTGTCCATACAGTTGTTTACTTGGCGCTGCTGACCGGTTCCCTGGTCCTGGTGACCCAGCTGACCCCAGCGTCTCACCCCCCGGAGCTGTTCCAGCCCAACACCAACCTCCAGCGTCTGCTCAACATGAAGAACAACTTCACCGAGGCTCTCGGCTGTACCGACTGCTCTGGGCTGTTCAAGGACAAGAACAAGGTCGTGGACAGCACTTCAGACAGGGTATGGAACATTCCATGTCAAAACGTAAAATGGGAATAAATTTAATTCGTCTTGTAAGGCCACACCAATTTTATTTGTTGATTCTCAGATTTTTTCAGAAAAAATTGGAGCGACAGGGAAAAAAAAATAGATAAGGGTTTACAAAACATGAAAAATAAGAGGATTATTCAAGTTTCAGCATTGTATGGCTCATTTTATGCAATGAACCCCTTTCCTTGATCTAGTACTATGCAGTAACAAAATTACCTTTTGCTAATAGATGTAATACATGTATATGGATTGATATTGAGATATAGTTTTAATAAACGAAAAATTATAACTTATTATAAAATGTGACCACACTTTTTAGGTACATGAATGTGCAGGCCTTTATAATCTATTTTGGTGGCTATTGAGTTTTACAACTGAACAAGTAGTTAAAGACGTGAGTAAAAATTTGTGAATGAGAAATAGTGACCCTTTTTTTTTCAAAATGGGAAAAACAGGAGAGGCTGTTCCAAGAAGCAAAAAAAAAAATTGGTGTGGCCTAAATACTTAATACAAAAGCTACTCAAGCAGCTGGATGAGTTTTGTCAGATGTTTCAGACAAGATTAGCTGTTGTTCGCCAGTCAATGATGGAAGATAATGGATGCTGTCTAAAACGTCTGACCGTTTACAAAACTTATCCAGTTGCTTGAGTAACTTTTGTATTTAGTATCTTATTACCTTAAACGATGTATCTGTAGATACATGTAAATCATCAGATTGGTAAATCAATGTACACTCAGTTCCTACCTGTAGCTACACAACTCAAAAGATTGAGAAAGGCACCCAAAAGTGTACCAAAATGTCTGCAGATGAAATTTCTTTCAAAATTGTCTTGCAGCTAAGTAAGACCCAAGTTTCCATGGTGACTGAAAGAGAAATCTAAATACATATAGAAACAGTCCAACAGCCATAACAAACAGTCGTGCAAAAGAATGCTAGCATCTGCTAAGACATCTTTCCTTTATAGTGTTTCCATGCTTTACATGTACATGATTACACTGCATATTCTGTGCTAGTTTATGAACAAGCTTTGCCAGTTTTGGAATGATTCTAACAAACATAACACTATCTTAAACATGGTGAATGAATGACTGAAGTGACATTTTCCTCACAGGTGACCAAGGCCTTGTCACTCGATAACCCCGCTCCCATCCACGGACAGCAGAAGGCGTTTACTGAGGTCAGACAGATGAGCCAGCAGCAGCGTGTCACACCAGCTCCACCTAGCAGCCACATTGGTACTGCAGGCTTCATCTCCAATAGGTCAATGTCCCCTCCCATGCCTACCACTACCCTTCCAGCTACCACCACTACTACTACTACCACACACAGAAGTACCACTGTTAAAAGGAGTGCAGACAACAGTCATGGTAAGACATAGCACCCTTGCAATGTGTCCCAGCATGATTTTTGATAGTACTGTATTTCCTTGTATTCAACTTATACTTTGGAGGGCTCGAAATACTGGGTGCATGTGCACCCAAAATTGGAGCTGTGCACCTAATTTTTGACTGTGCACCTAGATATTTTTGTACTCCATAGGGTAAAGGTTCTCTTGTACAATAGAATAAAGAATATTCTTGAAAAGTATCAAAAAAAGCAATATAACCTTTTGTTGTACTTTATTTGATGTATTGCTTGGTTGGAATTTGAAATCTGGATAGAATTACAGATTGAAGTTCTTAAAGGAGGCAGTAGCGTCAAACTTATGTCTTGTTGACATTCAACTTTATTTTATGTGGTGCACCCAAAATTCTTTCTGTGCACCTAATTTTTTTTGTTGGGTGCACCACTGCACCTATTTCCAAAAATAAATTTCGAGCCCTGCTTTGGTAGGTATCAAATATCAAGGTATTCATTACAAGTGTCTGTGCGAGGCCGCATTGAACTACCACTAGCTACTTGAAAAAGCATTTTGCTTCACCTCAATTGAGGATGGCTGCTTTACCTTACCTTTATCTGTCCATATACATTTGAAACATAGTATTCTTACTTGCACCAAATCTGGACAGTAATCACTTTTTACTGGAATTGTACATGTAAAATTACCTGAAATCTGATTCAGCATTTCCTGATACATACAATAAATGCTTCAGCAACTGCTTGACATACAACATGACCTTTGATCTTGTTGTATCCTTTGACCTTACTTGTGACCTCTGACCTTCCTGGTTTCTGGTGTGCACGCTATTTTCCAGGCTGTTCTGCTGAGTGCGCCGCGGCCGGCTACAGTTGTGTACGATACAGGAGGCGTTATATATGTGGGTGACTCCAGAGTCTGTCTTTCCATCGTGTCAATCATTCATTGTGTCATCTTAACCTTTACTCTGCTGTGGCTTGACCATTGGTTACAGCTGCAAAAGGGTTAATTATCCACCAATGAAAAGATACTAGTCACTTACTTGCATGCATTAACTGGTGTTTTAAAGGAAAGCTACACAAAAGGTTGAAAATCGGCACGGCATAAGTTGCAAACAGTTGAAGATCCCAGAATTATGACAGACTTATATGTGAAACAACTTGAAGTAAGAACTTGACTTTGGAAAATTGGGATTTATCAAGCATATTATAGTAGGCTTTTCAATTTTTGTGTAGGTTTCCTTTAAAGAGATGGGAAAAGAATCGGTGATAACCTAATGTGCTGGTGGAGATATAGTGTACCATAAAATGTTTTTCTTATTTTTGTGTGATGAATTAAGTTGTTGCATATATTATTTACTAACTCATCAATCACTTCATCTACAGGTTTTAACTGCATGCTGTTTAAGAACTTGACTGTTTCTCTTTTGTAAAGTTTGCAACTTACTTAGCAAGAGAGCCAAGATGTCACGCATCTAGTCTACATGTTTGCCTCTAACAGTGCGGTCTCACTAGAATTTCAAATGGGTTTACTAAGAGAAGTTTGAAAGGGCTCTAGACTGTTTAAAGAGCAGCATTCTACAGGCCATTGACAAATATCATCATGAATAATGTCCAACATATAGGAGAAGACTCAGGCATCTGCATTGTTTGTGGTTTGAAACATCAGTAGTCTATTCTGAAGTTACTATGAATGGAACTCATTGTTATCAAGTACTGTAGGGGCATCCTCACTAAATAGCTTTAAAGAACGGTTGCAGTCAGATGTGAAAAGACTAGCTGTAACAGGCCGTTTGGCATAATATAACCAGCAGCTGCCGTGCCATGTGCCTGGGAAGCTGGTGTGTTATGCCGAATGGTGGTTATACCGGCTATGTAGATACAGAAACTATAATTATGATTGTAGCAGAAGATATATTTTTTGTTGTTCCATCCCATCCCCTAGGTTGCTCCCTCACCTGCTATGGAGGCGGGCGCTGTGTGATCCACAGTGGGAAGCCCCAGTGCCTGTGTCCCCACAGCTGCCCGGAGACCACCAGGGAGAGCGACAAGGTGTGCGGGTCGGACGGCATCGTGTACAAGAGCATGTGTGAGCTGACCGTGTTCTCCTGTCGCTACAGTCTGGACATCCATAAGGACAGCTGGGAAACCTGCAAAGGTAGGCACAAGTCATGTAGCTGTGTTGTACTGTGCACCCGGGACATGTTTGTTCATGTGGATGGTGTTCAGTACCATAGACATGTTTGTGCCCATGTTGTACTGTACACCTGTAACATGTATGTTCATGTGGATGGTGTTCAGTACCATAGACATGTTTGTGCCCATGTTGTACTGTACACCTTTAACATGTTTGTTCATGTGGATGGTGTTCAGTACCATAGACAGGTTTGTGTCCATGTTGTACTGTACACCTGTAACATGTATGTTCATGTGAATGGTGTTCAGTACCATAGACATGTTTGTGCCCATGTTGTACTGTACACCTGTAACATGTTTGTTCATGTGGATGGTGTTCAGTACCATAGACAGGTTTGTGCCCATGTTGTACTGTGCACCTGGGACATGTTTGTTCATGTGGATGGTGTTCAGTACCATAGACATGTTTGTGCCCATGTTGTACTGTACACCTTTAACATGTTTGTTCATGTGGATGGTGTTCAGTACCATAGACATGTTTGTGCCCATGTTGTACTGTACACCTGTAACATGTTTGTTCATGTGGATGGTGTTCAGTACCATAGACAGGTTTGTGTCCATGTTGTACTGTACACCTGTAACATGTATGTTCATGTGAATGGTGTTCAGTACCATAGACATGTTTGTGCCCATGTTGTACTGTACACCTGTAACATGTTTGTTCATGTGGATGGTGTTCAGTACCATAGACAGGTTTGTGCCCATGTTGTACTGTACACCTGTAACATGTTTGTTCATGTGGATGGTGTTCAGTACCATAGACAGGTAGACAGGTTTGTGCCCATGTTGTACTGTGCACCTGGGACATGTTTGTTCATGTGGATGGTGTTCAGTACCATAGACATGTTTGTGCCCATGTTGTACTGTGCACCTGGGACATGTTTGTTCATGTGGATGGTGTTCAGTACCATAGACATGTTTGTGCCCATGTTGTACTGTACACCTGTAACATGTTTGTTCATGTGGATGGTGTTCAGTACCATAGACAGGTTTGTGCCCATGTTGTACTGTACACCTGTAACATGTATGTTCATGTGGATGGTGTTCAGTACCATAGACAGGTTTGTGCCCATGTTGTACTGTACACCTGTAACATGTATGTTCATGTGGATGGTGTTCAGTACCATAGACAGGTTTGTGCCCATGTTGTACTGTACACCTGTAACATGTTTGTTCATGTGGATGGTGTTCAGTACCATAGACATGTTTGTGCCCATGTTGTACTGTACACCTGTAACATGTATGTTCATGTGGATGGTGTTCAGTACCATAGACAGGTTTGTGCCCATGTTGTACTGTACACCTGTAACATGTATGTTCATGTGGATGGTGTTCAGTACCATAGACAGGTTTGTGCCCATGTTGTACTGTACACCTGTAACATGTTTGTTCATGTGGATGGTGTTCAGTACCATAGACAGGTAGACAGGTTTGTGCCCATGTTGTACTGTACACCTGTAACATGTATGTTCATGTGGATGGTGTTCAGTACCATAGACAGGTTTGTGCCCATGTTGTACTGTGCACCTAGGACATGTATGTTCATGTGAATGGTGTTCAGTACCAAGGTCAGGTTTGTGCCCATGTTGTACTTTGCACCTGTAACATGTATGTTCATGTGGATGGTGTTCAGTACCATAGACATGTTTGTGCCCATGTTGTACTGTACACCTGTAACATGTATGTTCATGTGGATGGTGTTCAGTACCATAGACATGTTTGTGCCCATGTTGTACTGTGCACCTGGGACATGTTTGTTCATGTGGATGGTGTTCAGTACCATAGACAGGTTTGTGCCCATGTTGTACTGTACACCTGTAACATGTATGTTCATGTGGATGGTGTTCAGTACCATAGACAGGTTTGTGCCCATGTTGTACTGTGCACCTGCAACATGTATGTTCATGTGAATGGTGTTCAGTACCATAGACAGGTTTGTGCCCATGTTGTACTGTGCACCTGCGACATGTATGTTCATGTGAATGGTGTTCAGTACCATAGACAGGTTTGTGCCCATGTTGTACTGTGCACCTGCGACATGTATGTTCATGTGAATGGTGTTCAGTACCAAGGACAGGTTTGTGCCCATGTTGAACTGTGCACTAGTGACAGGTATATTTGTATGGATGGCATTAAACCACAAAAAGGTGTGTGTAGATGGTGTTCAGCACCAAGGACAGGCGTACCATAGACAGGTTTGTGCTCATGTTGTACTATGCACCAGCGACAGGTATATTTGTATGGATGGCATTCAATACCACAGAAAGGTTTCTATGGGTGGTATTCAGCACCAAGGACAGGTTTGTGGGGATGGTATTCAGTACCAAGACAGATATGTTTGCCTGTGTGGATGTTGTTCAGCACCAAGGACAGGCACGTGTCCCTATGTGTGGATGGTGTTCAGCACCAAGGGCAGGTTTGTGAGGAAGGTGTTCAGCCGCAAGAACAGGTTTGTGTGCCTATATGTGGATGATGTTCAGCACCAAGGATAGGTCTGTGTGAATGGTATTCAATACCAAGGACAGGTATGTATGTCTAGTATTACATGTATGTGTGGATGTTGTTCAGCATCAGGGACATGTATCTTTGCCTATGTGTGGAATGTGATCAGCACCAAGGACAGATATGTGGTTGGTATGTGTGCCTATGTATGTATGGTATTCAGAACCACAAACAGGATTACATGGATGGTGTTCAGTACCACAGAAAGGTTTGTGTGGATGGTATTCAGTACCAAGTATGTATGTCTATGTATGTATGTATGGTGTTCAGCACCAAGGACAGGTATGTGTGCCTATGTATGTATGGTATTCAGAGCCATGAACAGGATTGCATGGATGGTGTTAAGTACCATGGACTGGTTTGTGCACATTATAACCCCGCCATGTTGTTCCTCTAGAGCGCAGTGATGGGACGATCTCCGCCCACCCGACCCAGCCGTCGGTCGACCAGGACTTCGACCCCTGCACGCAGGTGGACTGTAACCCGGCGCCACGCCCCATGCTGCAGATCTCCGCTCTCGTGTTCGTCGTCTTCGGCATCAAAGGAGTCGACAGAACCAACGTGACCGCGGAACATGTGTTACAGGATCAGGTAATGTAGGGTTTGTCTAAACGGGAATGGGAGGGTTCATACTTTTTGCATGCACCCTTGCATTGCCCTCATACGGTAACTCTGAGAAGTTTATCCTGAGAAAAATGACTACTGCATGTGCATGTTTTTTTCAAAGTGTTAGAAGTGTTTTGTTTAATAGTAATTTTGTGCTTGAATGTAGAATTGATACTAGTTTTACAATTAATTGTCTGAAAATTCTACTTGTACATCCTTAAGGCACTTCTGTAAGGTGTGATAGACAAGACAAAGACTGTAGACATAGCTAGGATTAAGAATCACAAGAAATGTGCCCGCATTTTCTGTCTATTCATACAGGATGGTCTGCAAAATCTACTGTACAATGGTTATGCAATGGTTTATTTATTCAGTGAGGATCATGTGAGCAACACACCCAAAGTTTGTTCAAATTGCAGAGGGAAAAACTGTATTCAAGCAATAAAAGAATGCTTTTGACAAATATTTAAACATTACACGCAACAGTAATTGCTACTTTGGGGAGCTTTTGAGAAGAACTCTGTCTCTTTATCGACCCGGTAAAGAGACAGAGATATAAGAATGTAATTAAAAGAATGTTCTTTGTAGTGAAAGGTGATGAAAATGTGGAACATACTGTCTTGCAGGGAAAGGTGATCTATGATGAGAACTTTGAGGTGCTGTCAGGACAGACCATAGATGAGCTGTGTAAGATGTGTAAAGCCATAGCAAACAACAGGAGACTGGTCAAGCCTGGGGGGGCACAGTGTTTCCCTCCTGGTAAGATCATTAGTTTTTAATCTTACAATTGGATTGCGTTTAGATGTCATCATTGCAGTGTTATATACATGTAGATATTTGATACCTAGTAGACGTTTTATACTATCTTACAGTCATCTTTTCTTCAAAAACTTGTGTGATGACACGGAGGCTGAGTTTAACTGAACATTTGAGTATAGATAACAGTTGTCCTGGTTTGAGAAGTGTCCTTCTTAGAGTGCTAAGATGGACATTGAGACATGTCGTATTTCCACAGCATTTCTATTGATGTCTTTGAACACTTAGGCCTTTGCTTGTGATTTTCTTGTTGAAAGTATAGAGTATCAACTTGCGAGCTGGCAAAATGTGAAGTTTCAAGGAGTGTTTTGCCTAGATAGATATACTTATTTATTCTATCACACCGAAAGAGAGGCTGATTAGGCCATACCATCTTAATTTTATGGATGACATCCTCTGGTGTCCCCAAAACTAATGCGAGAGGGCGAAAAAAAAAAAATCTAGCAAAAAAAAAAGATGATAAACCGGAGGACGACATAGCTGGTATTGCGAATTACTACTGGGCTCATGAGGGGCGGCGCCCTCTTCAATTTGCTCCTAGTCACATACATAACAGTTGTGTTGGACAATGTGAGTGTATATAATGTATTACGACAAGCCGGCTCAATGCTGCCCCTTTGCGGCGATATGAGTCTGCAAGTTTCGGAGCCTCTTCGGAGGTGATTTTTTTTGTTTTGTTGAGAACAGGCGAAAATCAATGCGCGCGCGAATGTCATCCATAAAACTAAGTTGGTGTGGTCTTACACGATATTTTGATTGTCACTGATATTCCTAAACTAACTATATCCGTAACCCTACCCCCCCCCCCCCCCCCAGAGGCGGAGCGTTACCTGCAGACCCTGATGCCTGGTGGGAAGGCGTTTGACCAGTACCCGTCCTGTATGGACCTGCCCAAACCCAACCTGGTGCACGGGGAGAGGACCAAGGCCGCCGTCGGAATCATCGGGTCAGAGGTCAGATGGGTCGCCATGTCCTTCGAATCCGTAAGTTAGACTTTATTTATCTATTTCTGACCACTTCTCCACTTCTGTTTTCTTTAACCAGAGTCGGCCCCCATCTCCATTTCAATTGCCCTTGGGCCACACACTTTTGTGCCATCACTACAGCAGAGGGCTTGTCAACTAGTAGTAGTGTGTGTTTCACTACCATACTCTTTCTCAAATACTGAGTGCTAAGCAGAGAAAGCAGTATGTACCATTTTCAAAGTCTTTGGTCTGATCCTCTCCAAAATACTGTGCATTTTGAACCTATCTTCTTTGCTTTTAAGGTCATTGCTTTCACTGTGACCTCTCATGACACAGCTAGCATTATGCACTGTATTCCAAATATAGTATCAACCAGAAACTCTAAAGATACTGCAAACCCTTGATTCTCACCATACGGCAAAATTGAACTTGAAACAAGCCAACACTACTTCCTGCTATTTGCAGTGAAAAAAACATTTCCTGCCACCTTTCTGATACCTTTGACCTACTGTAGCTTCCTGTCAGTGTGTGTCAGTGTCAGTGCCTAGCATTCAAATGCCAGTTGGGGAACTGTGGACACACACAGAATAAACAAACACTCTTGCTCAAACAAACACACAAACTGATGACAATACCTTCATTTTCACAGAGGTAATGAATTTACAATAGCAACAATACAGGTATGCCAAAGCATGTACAATTTGACAGATAACTGTTACAATGTTGTAACTACATTGTATATCTAACTACCCCCCACCATCTTTTCTCTTCCCTCCAGACCACATACAAGGGCCAGTCGTCTTTCTCTTCCTACCACGACTACCAGGCCTGGGAAGCCTTCCTCAAACAGCAGATAGACAAACTTCCCGCCAACTCCGGCCTCAAGTCGGGCTTCCAGACCTGTGACTACTGGAAGGAGATCTTCATGGAGATAGTGGGAGTGAGCAGTGCCATCTACGGACTGGTGCTGTCTATGGTGATCTGTATTCTGGCTGTGGTGGTGTTCACAGGACACGTCATGCTGCTGTTTATTGTGTTCTTCACCATACTGGGTATGTGGATACAGCTGCATGCAAAATTATTCAACCCCCCTTGCATTTTGGACATTTTGGCAAATTGTGGAACCTTACAGCTGCATAATATTACTAAATCATATAAGTGATGAACAGATATGTTATTACAGTCTGATACCACAGCAAAAGTTAAGATTTTTTTCACAGTCCATCCAAAATAGCAACTTTCACACAAATAGTATGTTGCAAAATTATTCAACCCCTATGAGGGGTTGTCTTTAGTATTTAGTGCAGCACCTATTTATCTGAAAGCTGAATTCACCTGATGTAGACTTGAACGATAGCTTGTCACACTTAGCTTCTGGCAGTGCTCTTTGGGAATTTCAGCTTATTTCTCGTAGGTAATGGTCTCCAGCCCAGCAATTTTCCGAGGTTTACGTGTCGCAACTGCTGTCTTCAGATCCAACCAAAAATTCTCAACTTGGTTTAAGTCCGGAGAGTGTTATAGGTACTCAAGAACCTTCCAGGTTATTTTTCTGACCAAACATATGTGGATGTCGATGTGTGCTTGGGGTTATTGTCTTGCTGGAATGTCCAATGACGCCCCAGCTTCAACTTTCTAACAGAATTGGTAACTTTCCTGGCCAGAATATCCTAGTACTGGTTTTAATTCATGATGCCTTCAACACGGTGGATATTCCCAGTGCCATTAGAAGCAAAACATCCCCAAAGAATCTCAGACCCACCACCATGCTTCACGGTAGGCAGGGTGTTCCTCTCTGCGTATGCGTAGTCTTTCCTGTGCCAAACATACCTCTGACACGGAGGACCAAAGAGGTCAAGTTTTTTTTTTGTTCCGTCAGTCCATATAACAGTGTCCAAAAACTACTGTGGCATTCGTAGGTTATTGTGAGCATACTGGAGGCAACTTTTCTTGGGGCATGGCTTCAGCAATGGTGTGGGTCTTTGGGTTCTGGCCTTGAGCTCTTCAGCATGAGGTGTGCGGTGCACTGTGTCCACTGAAACAACAGTTTCTCCTTCAGCCAAATTGTTTTTCAGGACTTTTACAGTAATCATATGGTTCTTGTCCACCTGTCTTCTAAGAAATATCATTGTGGCTGCTGAAATTCTGGACAAGAATGTTGCCAGGTTCCAGACTTAGAATAAGTTCAGAATTTTGGGTTAGATCTATTGAAAGCTGTTGCGGTACGTAAACCTCGGAAAATTGCTAGCCGGAAACCATTGCCCACGAGAAATGGGCCGAAGTTTCCAAAGAGCACTGCCGGAAGCTTGTGACAAGCTATTGTTCACGTCTACATCAGGTGAATTCAGCTTTTAGATAAATAGGGATGCTGCACTATGCACTAAAGACAACCCCTCATAGGGGTTTAATAATTTTGCAACATACTATTTGTGTGAAAGTTGCTATTTTGGATGGACTGTGAAAAAAATCTTAACTTTTGCTGTGGTATCAGACTGTAATAACATATCTGTTATCACTTATATGATTTAGTAATATTATGCAGCTGTTAAGTTCCACAATTTGCCAAAATGTCCAAAATGCAAGGGGGGTTGAATAATTTTGCATGCAGCTGTATGTAGCACTGGTAGTGTTGGTTACAGGTTTGTGTGGATGGTGTTCAGCACCAAGTATGTATGTCTATGTATCGATGGTGTTCAGCACCAAGGACAGGCGTGCAGGTGCTGATGTAAGGATGGTGGTCAGTACCACAGAAAGGTTTGTGTGGATGGTGTTCAGCACCAAGGACAGGCGTGCAGGTGCTGATGTAAGGATGGTGGTCAGTACCACAGAAAGGTGTGTGTAGATAGTGTTCAGCACCAAGGACAGGCGTGTAGGTGCCAATGTAAGGATGGTGTTCAGTACCACAGAAAGGTCTTCAGTACCACAGAAAGGTGTGTGTAGATGGTGTTCAGCACCAAGGACAGGTGTGCAGGTGCTGATGTAAGGATGGTGGTCAGTACCACAGAAAGGTCTTCAGTACCACAGAAAGGTGTGTGTAGATAGTGTTCAGCACCAAGGACAGGCGTGTAGGTGCCAATGTAAGGATGGTGTTCAGTACCACAGAAAGGTCTTCAGTACCACAGAAAGGTGTGTGTAGATGGTGTTCAGCACCAAGGACAGGTGTGCAGGTGCTGATGTAAGGATGGTGGTCAGTACCACAGAAAGGTCTTCAGTACCACAGAAGGGTGTGTGTAGATGGTGTTCAGCACCAAGGACAGGCTTGCAGGTGCCAATGTAAAGATGGTGTTCAGTAGCACAGAAAGGTTTGTGTGGATGGTGTTCAGCACCAAGGACAGGCTTGCAGGTGCCGATGTAAAGATGGTGTTCAGTAGCACAGAAAGGTTTGTGTGGATGGTGTTCAGCACCAAGGACAGGCTTGCAGGTGCCAATGTAAAGATGGTGTTCAGTAGCACAGAAAGGTTTGTGTGGATGGTGTTCAGCACCAAGGACAGGCTTGCAGGTGCCAATGTAAAGATGGTGTTCAGTAGCACAGAAAGGTTTGTGTGGATGGTGTTCAGCACCAAGGACAGGCTTGCAGGTGCCAATGTAAAGATGGTGTTCAGTAGCACAGAAAGGTTTGTGTGGATGGTGTTCAGCACCAAGGACAGGCGTGCAGGTGCCGATGTAAGGATGGTGTTCACTAGCACAGAAATGTTTGTGTGGATGGTGTTCAGCACCAAGGACAGGCTTGCAGGAGCCAATGTAAGGATGGTGTTCAGTACCACAGAAAGGTGTGTATAGATGGTGTTCAGAGCCAAGGACGGGCGTGCAGGTGCCTATGTAAGGATGGTGTTCAGTAGCACAGAAAGGTTTGTGTGGATGGTGTTCAGCACCAAGGACAGGCATACTGGTGCCAATGTAAGGATGGTGTTTAGTACCACAGAAAGGTTTGTGTGGATGGTATTCAATTATGGGCCCCATGTGGGTTTCAATTGTACTGCAGCAGAACTCCTTGTTTTTGATAGCTTTTGTTTGTATCAATTGTGTTGTGAAGTGAGCTGTTGTGTTCTTGCTTTGCTATGACTTTTTGCAAGAGTTTTTGCAAGATTTGTGGTTGCATCTCTTAGCATGTGTATTTTTTCTTTGTTTTACTGCTCCCTGTAGATCTACCAATATTTATTTGAGAAACAGAAAGCCTGTATGTATAACCCTTATCTGTATCCCTACAGGAGTGATCTGTAGTGTTGTAGCTGTGTTCACTGTAGCCTGTATAACCCTGTACCTGTGTCCCTACAGGAGTGATCTGTAGTGTTGTTGCTGTGTTCACTGTAGCCTGTATAACCCTGTACCTGTGTCCCTACAGGAGTGATCTGTAGTGTTGTCGCTGTGTTCACTGTAGCCTGTATAATTCTGTACCTGTGTCCCTACAGGAGTGATCTGTAGTGTTGTAGCTGTGTTCACTGTAGCCTGTATAACCCTGTACCTGTGTCC
The DNA here is from genome assembly GCF_035083965.1 of Branchiostoma lanceolatum. NCBI lineage: Eukaryota > Metazoa > Chordata > Leptocardii > Amphioxiformes > Branchiostomatidae > Branchiostoma > Branchiostoma lanceolatum. Next base: position 14,106,576 of record NC_089731.1, read on the forward strand.
CTACAGGAGTGATCTGTAGTGTTGTAGCTGTGTTCACTGTAGCCTGTATAACCCTGTACATGTGTCCCTACAGGAGTGATCTGTAGTGTTGTAGCTGTGTTCACTGTAGCCTGTATAACCCTGTACCTGTGTCCCTACAGGAGTGATCTGTAGTGTTGTAGCTGTGTTCACTGTAGCCTGTATAACCCTGTACCTGTGTCCCTACAGGAGTGATCTGTAGTGTTGTAGCTGTGTTCACTGTAGCCTGTATAACCCTGTACCTGTGTCCCTACAGGAGTGATCTGTAGTGTTGTAGCTGTGTTCACTGTAGCCTGTATAACCCTGTACCTGTATCCCTACAGGAGTGATCTGTAGTGTTGTAGCTGTGTTCACTGTAGCCTGTATAACCCTGTACCTGTGTCCCTACAGGAGTGATCTGTAGTGTTGTAGCTGTGTTCACCGTAGCCTGTATAACCCTGTATCTGTATCCCTACAGGAGTGATCTGTAGTGTTGTAGCTGTGTTCACTGTAGCCTGTATAACCCTGTACCTGTATCCCTACAGGAGTGATCTGTAGTGTTGTAGCTGTGTTCACCGTAGCCTGTATAACCCTGTACCTGTGTCCCTACAGGAGTGATCTGTAGTGTTGTAGCTGTGTTCACTGTAGCCTGTATAACCCTGTACCTGTATCCCTACAGGAGTGATCTGTAGTGTTGTAGCTGTGTTCACTGTAGCCTGTATAACCCTGTACCTGTGTCCCTACAGGAGTGATCTGTAGTGTTGTAGCTGTGTTCACCGTAGCCTGTATAACCCTGTATCTGTATCCCTACAGGAGTGATCTGTAGTGTTGTAGCTGTGTTCACTGTAGCCTGTATAACCCTGTACCTGTATCCCTACAGGAGTGATCTGTAGTGTTGTAGCTGTGTTCACTGTAGCCTGTATAACCCTGTACCTGTATCCCTACAGGAGTGATCTGTAGTGTTGTAGCTGTGTTCACTGTAGCCTGTATAACCCTGTACCTGTATCCCTACAGGAGTGATCTGTAGTGTTGTTGCTGTGTTCTTCATCGCTGGGTGGCAGATCGGGGCAGTGGAAGCCATCTCTCTCTCCATCCTGGTGGGGTCGTCTGTAGACTACTGTGCACATCTCATCGAAGGCTACCTACTGGCAGGGAAGAACCCGCCCAGCCAAGCTCTACAGGTACCCGCTATATATGTGTTTCAGTTTTTGCTTTGTAGGATTTTGTCACACTTTTTAGTTACACTGATCAAGACTTAGTCAAATTTGATTATGTGATTTTGCTGTTCTGAAATTCCAAAAGAAAACTCTTTATGCTTGTATGTTATGAAGTAGCAGCATCATGCAAAATGATTTAACTGAATAATGGATAACAAAGTGTTTCAGCTTTAGAAACATCATCATAACTTAGAAACATGAAAAACACTTTGTTTTACAAGAGAGCTGGGCAACAACCATGTTTTATGTATATGATAAACACAATTGTCCACAGGAAATGTTTTCTGTGTTTCAGCTTTAGAAAGATCATCATAGCTTAGAAACATGAAAAGCACTTTGTTTTACAAGAGAGCTGGGCAACAACCATGTTTTATGTATTATGATAAACACAATTGTCCACAGGAAGTATTTTCTGTGTTTCTTAAGTGCCTCAGTATTGTGGTGACAATTTTTTTTTACAAAATATGGCGACAACTTTTTGACAAATTGTGATGACAATTTTTTTAAATCAAACTGTGGTAACAACATTTTTTTACAAATTGTGGTGACAACTTTTTTTACAAATTGTGGTGACAACTTTTTTTACAACGGATGTACTTTGTTTTTCAGTCCAATGCACAGTTACGACGTTGGCGAGCCAAGGTCGCTGTCAGCCACATTGGCGTGTCAATCATCAGTAGCGCCGTGACGACCATCATCGCCGCCATCCCTCTCTGCTTCACCACCTTTGTCCCCTTCTCCAAATTCGGAGAAATCGTCGCCATCAACACTGCCATGTCCATCCTGTACGCGCTTACGGCGTGTACCGCGTTTCTTGCCGTAGCCGCTCCGGCGAAATTCCAAAGCACCTGGAAGGCGTCTCTGAAGGCTCTGATTGGTGCAGCCGTCGTCCTGTCGCTGGCCGTGCTGGCGTGTTACGTCGCGTACAGAGAGGGGGTTATCATCCCCGGACCTGATGGAAACTCGCTGTTCCACTGACAGGGTAGATAGACACTGTCTGGTATCCATCCTATTCTAGCTCCAGTTTGCTCCAAGAATCACGTACACACAAAATAGTCTGCCCCCCTCCCCATTGAAACAGTTGGTCCTTATGTCCTGCCTCATTTTGGGTATTGATTATTTCACACAAGCAGTGAAACGTGGGATTAAATTTCCGAATACCTTTTCGGACACCATTACCATGCCCTTACGAGGACAATGTGACTCGGAGCAGTGTAACTGTGATCAAATTTCAGAATGCCATTTCGAACACCGTTACCGTACAGGACAGTCGTACTCTGAGTCAATCAGAATTCTTGCCAATGTTTTACTGAAATATTCAGATGCCAATTATTCTCCATTAACAGGTGTATATATAGAGGTGATAAAAGAAGCAAACCTGATCTGGAATAGGATTAATACCAGGCTAAGCTAGAGATAATCTCCAAACAGATGGAAAGAGAGGGGAACAGAAAAAAACGCAGACCACTAAAGAGAGATGTTTACTTACTCAAACTATACTAGAGAAACATAGAAATTCAGATAAGGCCACAGAACAAGCCCGACCAATACATCTGCTTGGAGATTAGGTAGAGTATTTTCACAAGAGGACCACTAAATTATGTGTCTACAGGTACTTTTGCGTACTGCTACAGACTCTTCATTCTCTTAGATACTCTTCACTTCACTGGAATTCCACAAGACCACTTCTTACTCCATGTTCACAAAGTACCAAATGTCAGGAAGACAACTGGAGAATAATTTGTTTTGAGATAATGATTTAATGATATGACGATGTTATGTCACACTGTACTTTTTTTTTCTAATTGGTTAAAGGTACAAAGGATTGGAACAAATATACATGTAGTTTCGGGATAGCTATTTTAGAAGTTCATTACTTTGCAATGTAATTCTGGGTGCCCCTATAGACTTCAGTGCACTTGCAAAGGTGTGTACAGTTACCTGAAAAGCAATCTTTGAATCCCTTGAATGAATACTATTATTTTGGAGAGTTCAAACTATTGTTTTTAGGTTGAACATTTGCTTTGCTTACCAAGATAGATTTGGTGAGGGAATAATTGGACCACGGTGGTCTGATAATGTGGATTTATTTTGGAGGAAGCCACAGTGGTAAAACATGCTGCAGGGGTTCTACTATATTCCACACTGTGGATAGTGCGAAATGATGTGAAACTTTTTTTTGTCTAATATTGCTCATCTTTTCCATGTAATGCTCAGTTGACTGACTATCAAATATTATGCACAAAAACCAAGACAAGGGCTACTTGACCCTATGATTACAAAAGTAGATATATCCAAGACCAGCCACTAGATATATTGTACATTTTGTATTGAGGTGGTAAACTTTCAAGTTTATAGCAACAATTTCCTTGTGAAAGCAAAGTAACGTTGTCTTTTTTCTGGTGCATTGGAAGATATTGTGCGAGTGTCAAAAGTACAAGTTGGGAAATTTAGCTTTGCGGGTTTTGTATGATGTAAAATCCAGAGTGTCATGGAATGGGGACATGTGTAGAAATAGATTATGGTACTTAAAAGAGAGTACAGAAAGAGTTTTGTAGATTTGAGGTGTGTGTGATTTGTATGAATGTCAAATGTTGTAAACAAAAGAAGATGTCTATTTATTCTTCTTCATGCTGAATGTAACTTTTGTATGGTACAGGCTGGCTGCTGATTGGTCAGTAAGGCCTAAATGCATGCTTCTTATTGGTCAGCTCAGCTTCATTTGGGGCTTCTGATTGGTCAGCTCAGCTTCACTTGGAGTTTCTGTCTGATTGGTCAGCTCAGCTTGGGGTTTCTGATTGGTCAGCTCAGCTTGACTGGGGGTTTCTGATTGGTCAGCATTTCTTCACTGATTTTGTTGGTACATGTTTAGTTTTGCTTTAGCTAAACGTTCTACTTGTGTGCAATTTGCTGCATTGGGCACATATTTGCATAAGTAGCAGAAAATTTTGCCTAACATCTAGTCAGTATTTCTTGTTTTGCGCGTGGTGTTAATGAAACAGTGTGTACATTTTTGAAAAAAAATTGATAACTTTTAAGTGAATGAAAAAAAAGCAGCTTTCAATGCAAATGATGTAACAAGGGTGAATCTTTGTTAATTAATTGGACTTGTTTAAGAGAATGAATGATTTTGGGTGTCAATTTTGTTGGAAGAATCATGACAATATGTGATACTAGTCCATTTGAATTTGAAATGTATGGGATGTAGGAATAAGGGTTCCTAAAATCTATAATTTGTTCTAGATTGCACGAAAAGCAGTCTTACCACTAATATTACTCTGGTATTTTGGAGTATATTGTTATTTGTAAACAGAATGTATGCACTAATACTTGAATCATGAAGCAGAATCTCAAATTTATGTACACTGTATATCTTGATTTCTAATCATGCTCTTTAATATTGTTATTTCATGGTGCAAAAATTCACTTGATTTCCACAGAAGCTTGCCAAGGACCAAGTGAAACTAATTTCGGACTACCAACACCTTTACGAAGTAATAATGTATTCTGGGATAGCGCCCGTGCCTTTTGTAGCACTACGTGCTAGTATTTGTTACAGTATGCCTCAGTATAGTTTTCAGTACATTCTTTGAAACATGTACAGAGAATGTAACACCATGTTACCCACATTAGTATATATTATAAGATTAATATCCTGATGCAGGTTCAATATTGTTGTGTCCATAGAGCAATGGTATACAATGGTATACTGTTATTCTGATATATTACGTTCCAACATCCACCCGATACATAGCATGTGCATTATGACAGTTCTGGATATATGATATTCCTTTAATTATAGTGTAATTTGTTTGATACACGGTTTAGCTTGTGAACACTTGAAGTTATCTCCTATTGTATGAAAGTTAATGTTTTTTTGTCTTATTTTGAAGCAGCATGCCTTTGCACAATGGTGTAATTTTAACAGTGAAATATAGTCTAGTACTACTTTGTGTTGTATCACAGTATGAAATGTTTCTATAATATGTATTATGCCCGAAAGAATCTAAAATGTCATAATTGCAAACTTTGCTTGATTTCACAAAAGTGTGCCATTGTTGTTAATGTATTACCAGGTAAATGTTTGTTGGGGATTGGAACTGAAGCAACCCTCTTTCCACTGAATACTGGTGAATACTGAAAACTATGTCTTGCTCTGCATAGCAACTCTAAGGGCTGATGCACGGTTTACTGTATACTTATTATGTACCGATTAAGGGGATATTCACAGTCTCTTATGTTCTGTTGTACAGGACTCAAGCTGGATGTAACGGGCTGGAACAAACTCATGCATTTTAATGTAAATACAATGGCAAGGTTCTACTGGTTTTGTGGTGTGTTTTTGTGTGTGCACATTACTTGATGGTAGCTTTTCCTAGTTAAGTTAAAGTTCTTGTGTCACCAATGACACTAAGAATACAACAGTTCCTTACAAGTAACAATAAGTATTGTTCAATGGACAAAGACGTTTGTACAAAATATTAACCCTTCTGATGTTATTGAACATCGAATCTTATAAAGCATACATTTACTTCTGTTTCTTGATTTCTGCTGCCAGGCAATCAAGAGGGTCTGCATGGGGGGTCCCAACAACACTTAACTCTGAATTCAGAAGAACCCCCTACGTATTACGCTAAAATCCAGGAAGGGGATTATGCAAAATTTGGTCGCCTCGCTACGAATTACGTGACTAATAAGACTTTCCCTACGAATTACAAGAGGTAAAAATAGGCTCCTTGCGGAAAAGAGCATGCAGGCCCTCAATCAAGTTAATTGCAGCTCATTACGTCACAGTAAACATTGCAATCTGTTCGGAACCTGGTACCGCGACTTATGAAAAACAGTCTTTTGAGAAGCCAACAGTGCATAATAATGTACATGTATTTCAACCTTTCTTCAAGTTTTCATTCTGCTCAAGAACTACTGAAGGTTTGCTACTTATACGTAACTGTCTACTCATTTAACCAAAGCTAACAGTAAAGCGAGATTTACATCTTTTCTTGAGAAATTTATTACTCTTTGTTTTGTGCAGGTAGGAACCTTAGGTGATGATCAACATTATGAGATGCATTTTATGGAAATGAAGGCCTTATTTACATAATCAATGAGGAAAAGTTGAAATTCCGTTTCAATGTGCTATTTGTGCAATGTCGACTTATCTACGAGGACACCATATGGACATTGTGAATAGGGCTGCAATATGCGGGTCAACAGATGGGCACTGCTTTTCTTGACATACATGATGGGGAATATGAACTGAAAACTGTAACTGACAAAAAGGAAATGCAAATGAGGACAGTTTGAGGACATAATATGATGATGATGATGATGATGATGATTGGTTTATTTCATATCATTAAAAAATATCACAGTTTCGCAGTGCACGCGATGTATATGAACATAATGAGAAAATAGTATAACTCCAATGAGGTAAATGACGGGCCTCATTTGCATAACTGATAAGAAAATACTAGAATAGCCTTCTTTGCCAATATAGTACTCGCTAAACTTCTGTTATTTGGGTAAAGATCATCAACTCATACAACATATGCAACCTTGTTTGCATAATCAATGAGAAATCTTAACGTTTGTAATACTGTAAATGCAGAAATATTTGTGGTGGTTTTATAGTTGCAATTATTTGGCCAAACTCTTCACCGCGAACTTAAAACCAATGCGAAAAGTTTAGCCCGTCTATATCGTCATTGTAGAATCGGAAAAATGCCAGCCAGAGGCTAAAAATCTTACACCTGATCAGTTGGGAGAGAAATATTCTACATTGGCTTGCAAATACCTGTATGGGGGGGCTACATGACCTCATGCGGTGGTCAGCTGCACTGCAGCCTGTTTACGCTGAAGTCTTGAACCCTCCGGAGTCCCCTGGGAAAAACAGATGCCTAACAGATTCTCTTTTTAACATTAGAAAAGCCAGTTACATAAAATGTTATGGCAATTTTATGGACATTCGGTTTGAAATTTCAAAACCCAACTCAGTTCATATTTCGAATTCTTTTTCAAACTTTCTATCCGCACTATTTTTTCTAAGTTCTTGCCTCGCGGATGAATATGTATGTTGTGCGGTGCTTGTTGTTCTGTCCAGACGGCACGCTGTGCAGCTGGAGCCTGAAGGTTTTCTGTGTAGCTACTAGTTTTGTGTCGGTCCCTGTCGACTTAAAGTCGATATTTCCGGAGAAATCGGATACCAGATTCAGCATCAAGACCCGTTTTTATCTGGGATACGTTGAAGGTACGTGCGAGAAGCTGTGACAGTAGATTTAGAGCAAAGAACGCGGCGTGATCGAAATTATTCATGACTTGTGAAGTTTTGTAACTCTCCTTCTAGGTTGGTGGAAGGTAGAAGCTTCTTCTGACCTTCGCAAACAATGATGTGTATTTAGAACAGCATGTGAACATAAATTTGACTCGTCTCTGACTATCAAATTTGTTGATTTTTTCACCAATTCACTAAGGGGAGATTCACTAACTCACTGAGGGGAGATTACCTAACTCACTGTTTGAGGGGAGATTCAATAACTCACTGAGGGGGATTCACTTTTTGAGGCTCACTACCTTATTTTCCCGTACAGAGATATCACAAATATAGTATTATACAAAGAATGGATTTTCTTTGTGAAAACTGCCAGGAATTTTGTTTAGAGAGGGGGCCCTTTTGTAGATTTTTAGGACATGAGAGCCAAGAAAAGGCAAGTTTTCTAGGGGGCCCAGTGGTAAATTGTGATATTTCAACCCTCTAAAATGACATTTCCAGTGTTTGGACAAGATTTCAAAGTAACAATTAGAGACATTCGTTAACATTGCTTTCAAGAGAGAATGCATTGATAATTTTTTTTCGGGTACTGTAAATGCATTAAGTTCACATGGTTTTAATTTTGCGCCAAGGGAAAGATTTAGTGTTTGGGATGGTTTTAAGTTTGCGGCAGTGCTATAGTCACATACTGCTAAAGCCATGGACAAAAATGTTCGCAGTGGTTTTAAGTTTGCAATGAAACGGTCTTCAAAACAACTGCGAAGATTAAACCACAGCGAAAAGTTCTGCAGTTGCAGTACCTCTGAGTATGTAATTGTTTCTTCCCCCCCCCCCCCTGCTTATGGGTGTGCAAATAACAGTCTTATTGGCAGGAAATACAGGAATAGTAATTATACCTTTCTATCAGTAACACTAAACAGCCAATCACAGCGTGGTTCAGGAATTGATAAAGTAGTCGACTTGCAAACGTCTGGCATGGGAAAGGTCATTGGTTCAATCCACAGCCACAACATTCATATTTTTTCTTTGACATCCATTTTTTAATCATTCCAGTTAATTCATTGTTCTTGCTTAGGTTTCTTCAAAAGTCTTTTTTTGCACCATTTTGTAGAATCATCCTCAGGGTAAGGGTTGACAGGATCATGAGGTGTTATTCACAAGGTTATCTTAGGAATCGTTTGACCCTAGCCTCCTCCTTCATGACCTCATTGCAGACTGATATGAGTCAATAAGTGTTTCTTCTGATCTTTACAGAAGTGGTGTTGGCTGTTATCACCATCATGGCAACTAGTGGGATTGGCTCTGATGACGTGGAAAGCAGAAGGGAAGAAGAGTTTGGTGGCAGGATTACGACTGCAAAGCGCTACAGGTGTGAGGAGTGTAGCAAGCAGTTCAGTCAGCTCAGTCATCTGAAGAAACATATGAGGACTCATACAGGTGAGAAACCCTACAAGTGTGAGGAATGCAGCAAGCAGTTCAGTAGGCTGGGTGATCTGAAGAGACACATGCGTACTCACACAGGTGAAAAACCCTATAGGTGTGAGGAGTGTAGCAAGCAGTTCAGTCGGCTGGGTCATCTGAAGAAACATATGAGGACTCATACAGGTGAGAAACCTTACAAGTGTGAGGAATGCACCAAGCAGTTCAGTCAGCTGGCTCATCTCAAGACTCATATGCAAATTCACACAGGTGAAAAACCCTACAGGTGTAAGGATTGCAACAAGCAGTTCAATCAGCTGCCTCATCTCAAGACTCATATGCGAACTCACACAGGTGAAAAACCCTACAGGTGTAAGGATTGCAACAAGCAGTTCAATCAGCTGCCTCATCTCAAGACTCATATGCGAACTCACACAGGTGAAAAACCCTACAGGTGTAAGGATTGCAACAAGCAGTTCAATCACCTTGATACTCTGAAATCTCACATGTATACCCACACAGGTGAGAGACCCTACAAGTGTGAGGAGTGCAGCAAGCAGTTCAGTCAGCTGAGTAATCTGAAGGCTCACATGCGTACTCACACGGGTGAGAAATCTTACGGGTGTGAGGAGTGCAGGAAGCAGTTCAGTCTGCTGGAATCTCTGAAGAGACACATGCGGACTCACACAGGTGAGAAACCCTACAAATGTGAGGAATGCAGCAAGCACTTCAGCAGGCTTGATCTTCTGAAGACACACATGCGGACTCACACAGGTGAGAAACCCTTCAGATGTGAGGAGTGTAGCAAGCAGTTCATTGACCTGGGCAATCTGAAGACACACATGCAGACCCATACAAGGGAGAAACCTTACAGGTGTGAGGAGTGCAACAAGCAGTTCAGTCAGCTTGGTCATCTGAAGACTCATATGCGGTCTCACACAGATGAAAAACCTTACAATTGTGAGGAGTGCAGCAGGCAGTTCAAACAGCTGGGTAATCTGAAGAGACACATACAGACTCACACAGGTGAGAAACCCTACAGGTGTGAAGAGTGCAGCAGGAAGTTCAGTCATCTGGGTCATCTGAAGAAACACATGAGGACTCACACAGGTGAGAAACCACACAAGTGTGAGGAACGCAGCAAGCAGTTCGGTAGGCTGGATTCTCTGAAGACACACATGCGGACTCACTCTGTTGAGAAACCCTACAGATGTGACAAGTAATCTGAAGAGACACATGCAGACTCACACAGGGTGCAGCTCCTAAGACGTGAGGAGTGTAGCAAACCCTATCAGGAGACAGGTCATCTTAAAGCAGATATATGTATGAAATCTTAGCTTGCATGGACATGTATGCTAGTTACAGAATATTTAGTATTCTGAAAGTATACATGTATGTTGTTACCACTAAGAAGTTCTGACAGACTAACATTATCAGATGAACATGCAAATTCACTGTTAAGTAGGCTTCTGTAGTTTTACCAAAGGAAACAGGTGTATGATAACAATCTGACTGATTTACGACAGATAAGTACAAAATAAGGCGTCTTTAACGGGCTTTTCAGGCAAGTGAGGAAGCCATTGACATTGTATAGCGATATGACATAGACAGTTTGTGAGCAAAATCTGTCCTGTCATATGTATGACACCAGTTTGTGTGGTTCATACTTGTCTATTTAGTTCTTGTTATGTAGCTATTAACAGTGTAGAACTGAGAGAAGGCTTTTTTATTAACGCCTTACGTTTTGCCATAACAGCTTTTTATTCTCTACTTAATTTCAAACAGGTAGCGATGTAAGTTGTAACGAAGTAATTTTTAGTAACCTACAAAATATGTTTGACAGTTCTCACTTTTTCTATACAGTCTAGTGATTTCTTTGTAATAATTGCTGTTCAGTCCCTTTTTATTGTACCCATGTTGTTATTTTGTTAATCAGCATATGTTTGATAGTTATCTTTGCTTCTATTCAGTAATGTGTTTTCATAATAATGATAATCTATGTTGTTTTAGATTTAGGCACTCAGTTTGAGTTCAGAATGGTAGTGAAGGGAAAAGTATTGCATAGGCTGATATAGTAAAGCCAGGTTATTACTATTATCCGCCATAATGATATTGCTGTTATGTATATATTCCTTTCAGTTCAGTTCTGATGTTTCATATCAACCTCCTGTTTCTAGTGACAGTTTCGGTTATGTAATATATATAGACCTCGAGTTGTTGCATGAAGTTATTACTGTTTATGTTTTAAATAAAGCTTAGTGTTTGCCGTGCATTTGTCTCATGTATGGAAGTAACATTATATTAGAACAAAGTTTAACATGGTTTATTATTAAGTGTACATGTTTTATTATAACATAACACGAATCAAAACTGTGTGACAATGGACTTACCTACTTCATTGCATCTTTAGGTCACTCTGAGGGATCCCAGTAATTTCTTTTCTAGTTTTAAGAAAAAATACCACCATTTACTAGTACCATGCACCATGAATCAACTTTAGAAATGCTGATAGGAAAAAAACGTATGTTCATGCATCAAAAGTACAAAATTTATTGTGTGGAATGTTAACCAGCCTCGTATTACTATCGTGCTATATCAATTTATCATTAACCCCTGCTGAAGAATCGTTTTGGCGCCAACTTTGTATTGGATATCAGATTAGGTAGTATGGAGAAGTTTAATAATGCAAATTAGGTTCTATATACATTGGTTTATTATTGGTTTACATAATTGTTGTCTTAATATTTCTCTAAGTTATATATTCTGTTAGTGGGATCAAAACTACACCGCTTTTTCACGAGCCCCACTCGAAGACCACAAATATAACATGTCCAAAACACGAGATATCAAAAACCAAAAGTCCAGCTACAGTACTTGAGAAAGCTGCCAGGGGATCTATAATCTGATCATTTCTTCATTTTGCAAACATATCAAAGATCCATCAGCATCTACTGGAGTTTTAATGGAGAATTGGTTTGAATTTTGATATTCTCCTAAATATTTACAAAAACTCTTATTGGCCCTGAGTGGTACGGTCCTAAATTGTAACGGAATGGTAACGAGGATGAAACAGCTACAGGCATGCAAAAAGTTGATCCCTACGTCTACGAGAAATATCCAATGCCTGGAATATTTAACAACACATATTAAGGCCAAAGGGCCAAAATATTCTGCAGGTACATTTATGAAGGTTAGACATCCAGGTAAACAATATACATGTATAATAAAGACAATTCAAACCCTACAACTGGATAAAATTCGTAGGTTTATTTCCATTCTGCAGGCAAGTGGTCATAGAAGCAGACCAGAGTAGAAAAAGATAGATGCCAGGCTAAGAATTTAAAAACTATTACGCCTTAGAAATGATGGGAGAGAAATATTCTACGTTGGCTTGCAAATAGACTACTGTCTTCCTTGTGGCCCACTTTGCCATCATCGTCACCTCATGCGGTGGTCAAATGTACTGCAGCCTGTTTACCCTGACGTCTCCCTGGGAAAAATGTCTGATAGACAGATTCTTTTTTCACTTTAAGTAAAGCCAATTACATCGACGTTTATGGATATTCAAAACAACATTTCAAAACCCAACTCAATTCTCGTTTATTTCTTTTTCAAACTCTCTATCCGCACTACTTTGTCTGAGTTCTTGACTCGCGGATGAATATCTATGTTGTGCGGTGCTTGTTGTTCTGCCCAGACGGCACGCTGTGCAACTGGAGTCTGAAGGTTCTCTGTTCTAGCTTTGTCTCAGGCCCTGGTCGATTTGAAGTCGATATTTTCGGAGAAATCAGATACTAGAGTCAGTATCAAGACCCGTTTTTATCTGGGATACGTTGCAGGTATGTACTACCAGCTGTGGCTGTAGATTTAGACTAAAAAAACGCGGCGTGCATGATCGAAAATTGTTATTATAGAAGTCAATTTGACTTCTGAACTTTTCTGACTCTCCAGTCTCCTTGCTTTGACACCGTCTGGAGTACAAAACCTATATTTTCTTACTTCCGAAAACAATGTGTATTTAGAACAACAGAATTTTCTCTCGTCTTTGATTGTATCAAATTTATAGCTTGTCAATCGGGGGGGGGGGGGGGGGCTGGGGTTGTTCAGAACCGGAGGTTACTAAACCCTTCACTAGTTATAGATAATTACATTTGTATAATTTAGATAAGCAGCTTTCATACCTATTTTGTACACTGTTCTTTTATGTATGTTATTTGCATTTAGCCTTCGGGCATGAATTTGCAATAAACTTATTATCACTATAAGGTAGTATAAGCCCACATCTGTTTTCCATCATCACTTGATGCCTACTTGTGAAAGAGTCTGGAGAAATTCACTTTTAGGCGAGATTCACTAACTCATTGTTAGAGGGGGGTGTAAAACTCACTGTTTGGGGGGGGGGTTCACTAACTCCTTGAGGGGAGAGTCACTAACTCACTGTTGTAGAGAAGATTCTCTACCTCACTTTTAGAGGGGGGCTTCACTAACTCGCTTATCGGGGGAGATGCACTAACACACTGAGTGGATATATGCTGTTTCAGAGTAAAGGAGAGATTTACTAACTCACAGTTTGGGGGAGATTCACTAGCTCACAGAGGGGATATTCACTAACTGCTTAAAAGGAGAGTAGAGTACTAGTATTACTTACTTGCTGTTTGAGGGGAGATTCATGATCTCAGTGTTTTACAGGCTCACTATTTGATTACCTCACTTACATGTATAGTCATAGGCGACTCATAGCTCTTTATAGAAATCAGCCGATCATTCACGGGCATCAGAAACTGATCAATGCATGGCGGCTACAGACATGCGTAGCTAGGTCACGCCAGGTTTGTCTGCTCTTGGCGATGATTTATTAGAATGGGTAAATTTATTGTATTTTCTCCCAGCCCAGGGTTAACCCTAGAATTAACTATAGCCATTCTCTAGTTGGGCAACCCTGGCTGTTCATGTAACAGCGTGTTCAATCAAAATGCCGAACCAATAAATAGATAAAATAAGAATGGGTAAATCGCCCACACTCCATGAAGGAATGATGTTCGTGCCCCAGGATCCACGGTCCACATGGGGAGCAGCGAGGTTGCGTTATTGCCTCCGTGAAGGAGACACTTCTACATTAAGTTTGACTTTTGCACCATTTTCCAGAATCATCCTCAGGGTTCGGGTTAGGGTTAGACAGAATCATGAGGTGCTATTCACAAGATTATCAAAGGGGTTGACCTAGCCTCCTCCTTCATGACCTCATTGCAGACTGATATAAGTCCATAATTGTTTCATCTGATATTTGCAGAAGTGGTGTTGGCTGTTATCATCATCATGGCAACTAGTGGGATCAGCTCTGATGACGTGGAAAGCAGAAGGGAAGAAGAGTTTGGTGGCAGAATTACGACTGCAAAGCGCTACAGGTGTGAGGAGTGCAGCAAGCAGTTCAGTCAGCTCAGTCATCTGAAGGAACACATGCGGACTCACACAGGTGAGAAACCTTACAGATGTGAGGAGTGCAGCAAGCAGTTCCGTCAGCTGGTTCATCTCAAGACTCACATGCGAACTCACACGGATGAAAAACCCTACAGGTGTGAGGAGTGCAGCAAGCGGTTTAATCACCTTAATGCTCTGAAGACTCACATGCATACCCACACAGGTGAGAAACCCTACAGGTGTGAGGAGTGCAGCAAGCAGTTCAGTCAGCTGAGTACCCTGAAGGCTCACATGCATACTCACTCGGGTGAGAAGCCTTACAGGTGTGAGGAGTGCCGCAAGCATTTCAGTCTGCTCAATCATCTGAAGACACACATACAGACTCACACAGGTGAAAAACCCTACAGGTGTGAGGACTGCAGCAAGCAGTTCGGTCTGCTGGGATCTCTGAAGAGACACATGCGGACTCACACAGGTGAGAAACCTTACAGGTGTGAGGAATGCAGCAAGCAGTTCAGTGGGCTAAGTGATTTGATGACACACAAGCGGACTCACACGGGTGAGAAACCCTACAGGTGTGAGGAATGCAGCAAGCAGTTCAGTCAGCTGGGTACCCTGAAGAAGCACATGCGGACTCACACAGGTGAGAAACCCTACAAGTGTGAAGAGTGCAGCAAACAATTCAGTCGGCTGGATCTTCTAAAGAAGCACATGCGTAGTCACACAGGTGAGAAACGCTACAAGTGTGAGGAGTGCAGCAAGAGGTTCAGTAGGCTAGATCTTCTGAAGACTCACATGAGGGCTCACATAGGTGAGACACCATGAAAGTGTGATGAAGGCAGCAAGCAGTTCAGTCGTCTGGGTCATCTGAAGAAACACAGGCAGACTCACTCTGGTGAGAAACCCAACAGATGTGACAGGTAATCTGAGAGACGCATGCAGACTCACACAGGGTACAGTTTAAGATGTGAGGAGTGTTACAAACCCTATCAAAATGAGAGGTCATCTTAAAGAAGATGTGAAATCTTAGCTTGCATTGACAAATGCCTGACACAACAGAAGAAAGTCTGATGGTTTTCAAGATGCTACGTGTACTTACAAAATGTTTAGTGCTTTAAAGTACATGTTGTTACCACTAAGAAGTTTTGACAGGCTAACTTGTCCATTTAGTTCTTGTTACGTGGCTATTAACAGTGTAGGAGTGAGATAAGGCTTTTTTTATTAGCACCCTCTGTTTTGCCATAACAGCTTTTAATTCTCTACTTTATTACAAACAGATAACAATGTGTTTCACAGTTCTCAATGATATCTATCCAGTCTGGTGATTTCTTTGTAATAACTGCTGATCTGTATCCATTTATTAATACGTTTTATGTTGTTATTTTGTAAATCAGCATATGCATGTTTGATAGTTTTCTATATGATTCTATTCAGTAATGTGTTTTCATAATGATTATAGCTCTTAGATCTACATTATTGATTGTGTTAGATTTAGGCACTCAGTTTGAGTTCATAATGGTAATGAATGGAGAGGTATAACATAGGATGATAGAGTAAAGCCAGGTTATTACTAATATCCGCCATAATGACATACTATAGCTGTTACTTAGTAGTTCTACAATCAACTATGTAACATATCTACAGATATATATTTCAGAGTGTACATATTCCTTTCTTTCAGTTCAGTTCTGATGTTCATTATCAACCTCATGTTTATAGTGACTGACATTTTGGGTTATGTAATATATATAGACCTCAAGTTGTTCAAGTAATAATTGTTTGTGTTTGAAATAAAGCTTATTGTTTGCTGTGCATTTGTCTCCTCTACGGAAGTAACATCATATTAGAACAAAGTTGAACATAAGTGTACATGTTTCATTATAACATAACAGGAAACAAAACTGTGCATGTGACAATGGACTCAGCCTCTACCAGGCTCCGTCCTATCGCTGGGAAAATAGTAGAAATCAGCGGAGGTACTCCGCTATACAGGATAGGTCCGCTATACAGTAAAGTTCCATTTCGATGATGGAGCTTCATTGTATAGCGGACTACCCTGTATAGCAGGGTACCTCGGCCGATTTCTACTATTTTGCCAGCGATAGGACGGGGGCCTGGTGGAGGCTAAATGGACTTACCTACTTCACTGCATCTTTAGGTCACTTTGGGGGGATCCCAGTAATTTCTTTTCTGATTTTAAGAAAAAAGATCACCATTTACCATACACCATGAATCAACTCCAGAAATGCTGATAGGAAATGTTGTATGTTCATGGCATGCATCACCTTCACCTACTAGTAGTCCCATCCTCATCTTGAGGGTCGGGGACCATAGTCGCTTCCAGCACAAGCTTTCTCCATCCTTCCCTGTCCTTCACCCTCTGGGTACATTCCGCAAGTGACCGTCCTGTCCACTCCTTTATGTCATCTCCCCATCTCCTACGGCGCTTCTGTTGCCACAGATCTTCCCTTGCAGGATGTGGGTTGAGATGTTCTGCGCTCGATTGACGGCATGCATCAAAAGTGCAAAATTATTGTTTAAAACGTTAACCAGCCTCATGTATTACTATTGTATTACATGTATATCAATTTTTCATTAAACTCACTGCTGAAGAATCCTTTTAGCACCAACTTTGTATTGGATATCAGATTAGGTAATAGGGAGAAGGTTGATTATGGAAATTAGTTTCTACATACTAGTACATAATTGTTTTCTTAATATTTCTCTCTTTCTAAGTCGTATGTGCTATTGGTGGGATCAAAACTTCACCGCTTTTTCACGAGCCCCAGAGCTAGCATATACCACTCAACAACCATAATCATAACATGTCCAAAACAAGTGATATAAAAAACCAGAAGTCCAGCTACAGTATTTGACAAAGCTGCCAGGGGACCTATGATCTGATCATTTCTTCATTTTGCCAATATATCAAAAGTCCATCAGCAACTTCTGGAGTCTTATTAAATAGAGAATTTGCTGGAATTTGAATATTCCAAAAGCTCTGATTGGCCCTGAGTCGTACGGTCCTTTGTAACGGTATGGTAACGAGGATGAAACAGCTACAGGCATGCAGAAGTTTGGTCCCTACATCTGAGAAATATCCAATGCCTGGAATATTTAAAGGCACCCAGAGCGTGAAGACTGGAATATTCTAGTTGCTGTAATCTTTATGAAATTGACATTCAATGCCACTGTTTACCACATTTGCGTGCGGATGTCTTATCAAAAATGCTCAAAAGCTGTACAAAAATAAGCTACATGGTGCTCTTTTAGTTTCACGCACCTAGTGTAAATAGTCTAGACCGGTACCATGGCCCTGCCCACCTCCGTCAAAACGTAGAAATGCAAAATTGAAACATAAAAATGCAAATATTTGACGGACATGCAGTCACTCTCTCATTGGTCGAACCACTAATTGTGATGGACAGTCAGGATCAGTCTATTTGGGCTTGGATTTTCTATCAGTTCTCATCACACAATGACATCGCTCCTTCAATGTCGATATGTAATAGACTAATAGTATAGTGTTATCAGGGGTTTTTCTAGAAAAATTTAACAAGAGGGAGCATACACAGGCGAGGGAGCGAATTCTATGTATTCATGGAAGAATCAATCACTGAGTGAAGGCTGTATGCTGGGGATTTAGCTAAAATCTGAATTCAACAAGGGGGTGCTGGGCTGAAACAAGAGGGTGCAGCGCCCCTCTTTCCTGATTTAGATGAACCCCTGGTGTTATTGAAACTTACTATGTGTAGGAATGACTAGAAATTGGATTTTTTTTATTCAAGTTTCAAGCCTCATTAAATGCTCTGGATGCCTTTAACAACATATGCAAAGGCCAAGGGCCAAAACATTCTGCAGGTACATTAATGAAGGTTACAAATCCAGGTAAACAATATTCAAAGACAATTCAAACTCTACAACTGGATAAGATTCGGAGTTTTTTTCTATTCTGCAGGTAAGTGATCATAGTAGCAGACCAGAGTAGAATAGGATAGATGCCAAGCTATTAAAGAATTTTAAAACGTTTACACCTGAGAAATGATGGGACAGAAATATTCTACGTTGGCTTGCAAATGCTGTCTTCCTTGTGGCCCACTTTGCCATCATCGTCACCTCATGCGGCGGTCAAATGTACTGCAGCCTGTTTACGCTGAAGTCTTCAGGGGAAAAAATGCCTGAGTGACAGATTCTCTTTTCACCATTAGAAAATCCAATTACATCAACTTTAAAATTCAAATTTATATTTCAAAACCTAACTTAATTCTCGATTATTTTTTTTCAACTCTCTATCCGCACTACTTCTTTGGAGGAGGGGGTTCTTGACACGCGGATGAATACCCATGTTGTGCGGTTCTTGTTGTTCTGTCCAGACGGCACGCTGTGCAGCTGGAGTCTGAAGGTTTTCTGTGTAGCTACTACTAGTAGTTTTGTGTCAGGCCCTGGTCGACTTGAAGTCGATATTTTCGGAGAAATCAGATACGAGATTCAGCATCAAGACCCGTTTTTGTCTGGGAGACGCTTCAGGTACGTACGAGAAGCTTGCAAATATACAAATGTAACTGCCTCCTTTGTCAGTACTGAGACTTTCTCAGTACTCGACTTCCTGTACTGGGCAGCTTCAGTACTGGGAACCCTCAGTACTGTCAGGACTGGAAACTAAGTGCTGAGACTCTAACGACCGTCTAAGTTCTAACGTTATTTTCAGGGCTGCATCTCTTCGATGTTTTTTTCCCCACTTCAAAGCTATTGTTTTTGGAAGACGTTCGAATGAAGAAAGAAAAAATACAGTATCACATTCTGTTACGTTTCAACGACGACAATATATCCTTGTGGCTTGTGCCTTTATCGGGAGAAAACGTACACTGTTTTGTTTGTTTGTTTGTTTGTTTGTTTGTTTGTTTGAACCTTTGTTTATTCGTGATAAGCTCAAATCGGCACGCAGGCCGCTTTTCAGTGACTGAAATAATAATGTACTTTATATTTAAATACCTACCAAAATCTATGTCCATAACCAAGGAGGCTTTATATAAAACCTCCTTGCCATAACCAAGGCACAAAGCAGTACTACCTAAACGTTAGTATGTACAAGTATTGAAATGTACAGACAACTAAATCCAAAACTGTCCAGTCGGTCCAAACAATGGATCATCCCAGTACCGTATAGAACGTGAGTACAGGACGCCCAGTTCCGAAATAATTTGAGGTCTCGGCTTCCAGTACTGAAGTCTCACTATTTACAAGGAGGTTAACCTCCTTGCTATTTACTGGTAAATCCAGTACGGAACCAGTTCCATCCGTAAATCGGCACTCGGTTATCCAGTGCTGAATGCCCTTCGCACTGGTTTATAACCAGTACCGAATGACCGTTGACCTAGCCTGAACGCAAATCCGTACTGGAGCCCGAGTGCCGAGAGGAGTTCAGCTCTGGAACCCGAGTACCGAAACAAATTCAGTTCTGGACGTCCAGTGCTGACGAAGCTTCGGTACTGGAATAAAGTCGTTCCGTACTGGAATTCTTGTACGGAACTTCCTTCCGTACTGGGGGCCGAGTATCGGCGCTATTTTCTCCGCGGTTTCCGTATTGGGCGCCCAGTAAGGAGCTGGTTACATCTGTATATTTGCGACAAGCTTAAGACTGTAGATGACCAAAGAACGCGGCGTGATCGAAAATAATTTGTTTTTGTGTGAAGTTTTGTGTCTCTCCTTGATTATTTGACATCGCGATCGTCTGGTGTGGAAACTTCTCCTGACTCCTGACCTTCGCTAAACAATGTTTATCTACAACAGGATGTAATATTGTTCTCTGGTCTCCGATACTATCGAATTTGGATATAGCTCGTCGGGGGAAAATGTTCTGAATCGGAGTTTGCTGCACTCCCACATCTGGGTTCCATCATCACTTGATGCCTAACTCACTGGGGGAGATTCACTAACTCACTAGGGGGATTCACTAACACACGGGGGGGGGGGAGCTAACTCAGGGGAGATTCACTAACTCATTGAGGGGAGATTCACTAACTTAGGGGAGATTCACTAACTCACTGAGGGGAGATATGCTACCTCAGCGTTTACAGGCTAAAAAGGTACAGTCAAACCTGTATTAGCGGTCACCTTTGCATAGCGGCCACCTGCCCATAGTGGTCACTTTTTGTCGGTCCCTTGGATTTTCCCCATTGACATAAGCATTAAGAATTAGGCTATAGCGGCCACCTGTCCAACGCGGTCGCGGCCAGACGATTTTCGGTCCCGCGAGTACAGTAACACTGCCGATAACGGTCAATGTGCGCCGGTGGAAGCTGCATCGCCACCGCACGCCAGGTTCAAAATCTTCATTTTTTCACGCAGTTATCAAGTTTATGTGAACTCAACTTGACAGGATAATAATAAAGAAAACAAGACTGTTTCAATGTCGGCCCAATATTTCCATTTTCCCCGGGAATTCATCGGAAAATGTGCCCAAACACGATTTTCAAAATGGCGGAGCAGTATAAAGGTCATCGGAAGACACCACTGTTCCGGAGGTATAGTGTGTTAAATTTATTTTGCTGCAAACTATCACAGAGGATAATTACTTAACCAAAAGCTTCAAACCAGATATGAATAACATTACTATGATGTAAAATTTGGGCTGTTGTAATTTTTTGAAAAGAAAAAAGCCCTCAACAGAGCGACCTTCCTCTCATTACCCTATTAGCATAATGGTAGAAGCCGATCATGACAAGCAAACAACAACAGACTAAGGAAAATTGTCGCCACGATTTTATGTTTGAAAACGGTCGAATACGAACAGTAAGTGGCAACTGAGCAACATGTATTTTGTTCTTAACTAACTTGGTGGCATTTTGCTGCAAAGGAATTCGTTTCATACGATTAAAACACGTTGGTGACGCGTGTGCCGGCAGCGAAGCAGTCGCGAAGGATCAAGAGTAGAGTATAGCGATGCTGGTCTGTTCAGACATGAAGCTCGAGCAAGCCATGGATTTTGGAGTTGGCAGATACAATGATTCTTTTTTCAAGCTCATAATAGAAGTAAAAGAACAACAATCGAATTTCTAAAATGTGCCTTACCTATGTGATGTTTACATGTGTACTGTACGGTGAATAAATGTATCTCAGTGGGTACTGAAAACATGTGTCACTCGTGGTCAATTAATCAACATTTTCTCCATAGCGTCCACCTGTCCTTAGCGGCCAGTTTTGGCCAGTCCCTTGAGTGACCGCTATAGACAGGTTTGACTGTACTAAAAGGTAAAGCATCCTCGACTGAGGTGAAGCATAGTGCTTTTTCAAGTAGCTGGTGGTAGTGCAATGCGGCTTCGCTACGGCTCGCGTTTTTGACCAAGGACACTGGGTCACCCCTACTCTTCTCGATAAGTGTGTTGGGTTCTTTTACGTGCAGAGGTTTGACGCTTGAGGCTTTCGCCTGAAGCTCTCTCATACATGGGGCCGTCGGCTTTACGTCACCATCCGAGATGCAATCCCGAGCTCGAGTCGACCACTGAGGTTCGAACGCGGGCCCTAGGATCCACGGAATTTGATCCAGATGGCAAAGCAGCGGGGTTGCGTTACGGCTTGCGCCACGGGAGCATTTCTGCTCACTATTTGATTACCTCAATTTAAGTCACAACTCTTTATAAGAAAGGGTAAATCCCCTCACACTCTGTAAAAGAATAGATTCTCTGTAAAAATCAACAACTGTATGGCAGCTTTAGGACTATTGTAACACACCAGGGCTCCAGACTAACTTTTAGGCCTAGGAGCACTGTGCTCCTAACTCTAAAAAGTTAGGAGCTCCAGCAAAAATCTAGGAGCACCACTACAAAAAGTTGGAAGAACAAGCAAAAGTCTTGGCTATACCAAGTAATACTCCTATTAATCAATGTTAACAACAGGGAATGAAGTATTGAATAGATCATAAAAGATAAAAGCCTACATTGATGGTGCAGAACAATTGGCAATTCAATTCATTCAACGCCTACCTAGTACCTACATACTGATACTTGTACGAGGGATTTTTAGAAAAATTTGGCATAGGTTCCCCGGCTGGCCCCTATCCGGGGGCCACGGTGCCTCAAGTTCAACAAGTTGAAAAATACACAATGGTATTTTTTACTTGGAACAAGGCAAGTAATGATTCACATAACCTTGAATGATAAATAAATAGATAACTCTAAAACTTATCTATTGGGTTCATGACCAAAACAAATAAAGTCACATTCCATAATTTGAAACTTCACTGCTGGCATCAAGTTCAACATTTTTACAGGTGTTTCTTTTCTTTTTACCGTCACCCTCTGTCTACAAATAATCCAAAATACTTTAATACCCTTAAAATTCTTGCTCAATAGTATAAAAAGTGATCTGTTTGTGCCGGCCCAGTCAAATATCTTCGGTTCCTTCGAAACGCGCAGTTCAAATTTCGCGCGTCAGGACCGCGCCGCGCCGCCATCCAATGACAGGCTGACCGCATGGAGAAAGCTTTGTGATTCGCCGCTGTGCATTTTAGACCGCAGCAGAATAAAAGTAGCACCATAATGACGGGTAGATAATGAGCTTTGAAATGATACCGGTGACAGAAGAAAAATTTGATATTTTTGGGAATAAAATTTCACTTGAATTGATTCATCGATTTTTTATCGTGAAAATTATCGCTTGAACAGGTGTAAATATGGCCGCAGGAAACAGGCGTTTCATTCTGCTGCGGTCTATTTTTCATAAACATCATGGCCGCCATTGAAAACAGCGAGCGTCCGGCGAGCGCTCACTTTCATCGGCAAACATTTTACACATCAAACAAATGCACCTCAAAGGAGAGAAACCTATATCCTTTATTTCTATGGGTAACTTTGCCACTAGGAACGGATAGTTTTTGTACGGCGGGTGTGGGAACATGATAGAAAATTCACCGACGATATTCGCGGTAGCGTTGGAATACCTATATTTTCGGCTTACCGCTTAGTTCTGCAGGCATTATCCTGGCGCAGGTCTTAATTTTTGATTGTCGCACCGTGCGACCGTGATTTTAAATCTAGTCGCATTCTCAAAAAACTGGTCGCATACATGTTGTATGCGAGTCGCACTCACGAGCGCTGCACACCCTCTGTAATTTCCAAGCAGATACACTTGGGAGGGGTGTGTGAAGTTGTAAGCTTTTCTGGAGTGACAGCATGGGTAAATCTTGTTCAATGCTCCTCTTTTTGATAAATTCTCTTTTCTAATCACTCTAGTTAATTATTGTGGTTCATGATTGTAGGTAAATTTTATTTTTCGCACCATTTTACAGGATCATCCTCAGAGTTAGGGTTGTCAGGATCATGAAGTGTTATTCACAAGATTATAAAAGGAATTGACCCTAGCCTCCTCCTTCATGACCTCACTGTAGGCTGATATAAGTCCATAACTGTTTCTTCTGATCTTTACAGAAGTGGTGTTGGCTGTTATCATCATCATGGCAACTAGTGGGATCAGCTTTGATGACGTGGAAAGCAGAAGGGAAGAAGAGTTTGGTGGCAGAATTACAACTGTAAAACGCTACAGATGTGAGGAGTGCAGCAAGCAGTTCAGTCAGCTCAGTCATCTGAAGGAACACAGGCGGACTCACACAGGTGAGAAACCTTACAAGTGTGAGGAATGCACCAAGCAGTTCCGTCAGCTTGCTCATCTCAAGACTCATATGCGCACTCACACGGGTGAAAAACCGTACAGATGTGAGGGGTGCAGCAAGCGGTTCAGTCACCTTAATGCTCTGAAGACTCACATGCATACCCACACAGGTGAGAAACCCTACAGGTGTGAGGAGTGCAGCAAGCAGTTCAGTCAGCTGAGTACCCTGAAGAAGCACATGCTTACTCACTCGGGTGAGAAATCTTACAGGTGTGAGGAGTGCCGAAAGCAGTTCAGTCTGCTGGGATCTCTGAAGAGACACATGCGGATTCACACAGGTGAGAAACCCTACAGGTGTGAGGAGTGCAGCAAGCAGTTCAGTCTGCTCAATCATCTGCAGGCTCACATGCATACTCACTCGGGTGAGAAATCTTACAGGTGTGAGGAATGCAGAAAGCAGTTCAGTCTGCTGGAATCTCTGAAGAGACACATGCGGATTCACACGGGTGAGAAACCCTACAGATGTGAGAAGTGCAGCAAGCAGTTCAGTCTGCTCAGTCATCTGAAGGCTCACATGCGGACTCACACAGGTGAGAAACCCTACATGTGTGATGAATGCAACAAGCGGTTCAATCACCTTAGTGATCTGAAGACACACATGCGGACTCACACAGGTGAGAAACCCTACAGATGTGAGGAGTGCAGCAATCAGTTCAGTCAACTGGGTAATCTGAAGAAGCACATGCGGACTCACACAGGTGAGAAACCCTACAAATGTGAGGAATGCAGCCAGCAGTTCAGTCGGCTCAATCATCTGAAGAGACACATACGGACTCACACAGGTGAGAAACCCTACAGATGTAAGGATTGCAGCAAGCAGTTCAGTCAGCTGGGTGATCTGAAGAGACACATGCGAACTCACACAGGTGAGAAACCCTACAGGTGTGAGGAGTGCAGCAAGCAGTTCAGTCAGCTGGGCAATCTGAAGAAACACAAGGAAACCCACACTGTTGAGAAACGCAACAGATGTGACAAATAATCTGAAGAGACACATGCAGACTCACACAGGGTGCAGTTCCTAAGACGCGAGGAGTGTTGCAAACCCTATCAGGAGGCATGTCATCTTAAAGCAGATATATATATGAAATCAAATGCCTGACTCATAAAAAAAGAGTCTGATGGCAAGATGCTACTTACAGAATATATACTAGTAGCATTCTGAAAGTACATATATGTTGTTACCACTAAGAAGTTTTGACAGGCTCACATTATCAGTATATTTTATCAGATGAAAATGCTGATTCACTGTGAAGTAGATTTTGTAGTTTTACCAATGGACGCAGGTGTATGATAACAATCTGACTGATTTACGACAGATAAGTACAAAATGAGGCGTTTTTATCTGGCTTTTCGGGCAAGTGAGGAAGCCATTGACATTGTATAGCGATATGACATGCACAGTTTGTGAGCAAAATCTGTCCTATCATATGTATGACACCAGTTTGTGTGGTTCAGACTCTTCTATTTAGTTCTTGTTATGTAGCTATTAACAGTGTAGGACTGAGGGAAGGCTTTTTTATTAGCACCTTATGTTTTGCCATAACAGCTTTTAATGCTTTACTTTATTACAAACAGGTATCAATCATGTAACAAAGTTAGTTTTAGTAACCTACATAATGATAGTATGTTTGACAGTTCTTAATGATATCTATCCAGTCTAGTGATTTCTCTGTAATAACTGCTGATCTGTATCCTTTTAAGTTTTATGTTATTTTGTTGATTACCACATGTTTGAAACATATGGTAATCTTTTTGATAGTTCTCTTTGTTTCTATTCAGTAATGTGTTTCTTAAAGGCACCCAGAGCATTTTATGAGGCTTGAAACTTGAATAAAAAACCTCCAATTTCTAGTCATTCCTAAACATAGTAAGTTTCAATAACACTATACCACTACATATCGACATTAAAGGAGCAAAGATACGATGTCGTTGTGTTGTTAGAACCGATACAAAATCCGAGCCCTTAGACTGATCCTGACTGTCCATTACAATTAGCGGTCGACCAATGAGAGAGTGACTGCATGTCCGTCAAATTTTTGTATTTCTATGTTTTTATTTTGCATTTCTACGTTTTGACGTAGGTGGGCGGGCTATGGTATCGGTCTATTTACACTGGGTGCGTGAAACTAAAACATCACCATGTAGCTTATTTTTGTGCCGCTTTTGAGCACTTTTGATAAGAAATCTGCACGCAAATGTGGTAAACAGTGGCATTATATGTCAATTTCATAAAGATAGAATATTTCCAGTTTTCAAGCCTCATAAAATGCTCTGGGTGCCTTTAATAAATTAGTTTTTATATATATTGTTGTTTTAGATTTAGGCACTCAGTTTGAGTTCATGATGGCAGGGAAAGAAGAGGTATCGCATAGGCTGATAGAGTAAAGCATTATCTGCCATAAAGATATAGCAGCTGCTGTTACTTTGTAGTTCTTCGATCAATTAGGTAACATATGTCCTGAAAATGCTAAAACCACCAGAACGTATGTAGTCTTTTGTTTCAGTTTATGATGTTTCATTTTACTCATAGAAAGTACTAATGATGTCCTTGTTTTATTTCTACTTCCTGTTTATGTAAACTTGTTTAGTTATATTGTTTATACCTTGAGTTCAAGTTATGTGCATTTATGTGCTTTATGTGCATTTGTCTAATCTATTGAAGTAGTATCATTGAAGAAACTTGGATATTAAAAAATGTTTGACTATAGCAGAACAAGAAGCAAAACTGGCTGAAAAACTTCCATCCATACTTCTTGAGGTATGCTGAACGCAAATGCACACACACACATACATACATACACACGCACACCTCTATTCTCTTGCTTGCTGAATAGGCTGACAGCGGTGTATAAAGGATTGATGGACATTCCAGTGTTTGACAAGAATATATACAAAAGCTCTGATTGGCACAAAGTCCTAAGATCCTCTTCATCAGTAAGGTAACGAGGATGGAACAGACATTCTGAAGTAAGATCCCTGATTCTGAGAAGTATTCATTACCCGTAATGACAAGGGTGAATCATTTGATAGAGATGGGTTCAAGACCATTCGGCAGGGTATCGATCAGATCTCGAGACGCAGAGCAGGTTAGAATAGATTGGGAACCAGGCTAAGAATTTCACAACAAGAGTTCCTCGATCCCATATCTTTGTCAAGTAATTTTGTCTCTGCAATGCAAATGATATGCAAAGAAGCATAATTTGTTTGAATAAATTTTCTCATATTTCCAAGTAACATGTTTCAAATATCTTTCCTTGAGGAAGCTTTTATAGAATTTCCTCCCAAAATATGCAAATGATGTGAAAATTAATGTTATCTATGCCTGATGGTAGCACAATCGAAATTAGAGTTTTCAATATCTATGCAAATGAAGTTCTAACTTACATAATTAACTCACCATTAGGTTCTTCTCCAAAGTTACAGGTCAGAACTCATTAAGATTCATTCTTCTCTTCTCAACTTAACCTGTTAAGTGTTTCAAAGTGTTCAACTGAAACATCCCTTGCAGTTCCAAACAAAGCCGCTAGAGGGCCCAAGCCTATGTTGCTTCTTCCCGAGCTGTCTACCAACCAAACATCGTGACCATGGCTTGCATAGAACTCTCTCTCTCTCTCTCTCTCTCTCTCTCTCTCTCTCTCTCTCTCTCTCTCTCTCTCTCTCTCTCTCTCTCTCTCTCTCCCATAGCTTAGTCAGCCATCGGGGCAGCATGGCTCTCAATGAAATAGAACACGAGGTATATAAAGTGGAAGTTCTACTGCAGTGCCAAGGAAAGCAACTGGAGGGCCCTAAAGCTACGTATGTAGTATAAACTTCACAAACGTACATAATCATTCATTGGACAGGACATGACTGAACCACATACTGTAAATGAAGAAATGTTTGCGGTGGTTTTGTTCTCGCGGTGAACTCTTCTGTGATGAACTTAAAACCACAGCAAACTTCTGCCCACCTATGACAGTAGCACTACTATTAATAATGGGAGGGAAATATTGTACGTTGGCTTGCAAATGCTATCTTCCTGGTTGGGGCAAGGAGAGGGGAGGCACTTTGACATCATCACTTCATGCGGTGGTCAAGCGTACTGCAGCCTCCTTACTTTGAAATCTTGGAAACATCAGCTGCCTGTCATGACAGATTTTTCTCTGAATAAAAATCAATTATATAAACTTTTATAGATATTTCAATTGATATTTCGAAACCCAAATTACGAGTTTCGATGACTTCTAGTTTTTAAAAACTCTATCCGCACTACTTCTTGGGGGATGGGGGGGGTGAGCCGCGGATGAATATCTATGTTGTGCGGTTCTTGTTGTTCTGTCCAGACGGCACGCTGTGCAGCTGGAGTCTGAAGGTTTTCTGTGTGTAGTTACTAGTTTTCTGTCAGGCCCTGTCGACTTGAAGTCGATATTTTAGGAGAAATCAGATACCAGAGTCAGCATCAAGACCCGTTTTCATCTGGTATACGTTACAGGTACGTACGAGAAGCTTTGACTGTAGATTTAGACCAAAGAACGCGGCGTGGTCGAAAAATTTATGACTTTGTTTCTGTGTGAAGTTTTGCGTCTCTCCTTGATTATTTAACACGGTCTTGGGTGGAAACTTGTTCTGACCTTCGCAAAACAATGTTAATCTACAACAGCAGGTAATATTGTTCTCTGGTCTCCGATAGTATCGAATTTTGATATAGCTCGTCGGGAAAAATGTTCAGAACACCGGAGTTTGCTGCATTCTTTAACTCACTGAGGGGAGATCCACTAACTCACTCTAGGGGAAATTTACTAACTCACTCAGGGGAGATGCACTGACTCACTGTTTGAGGGGAGATTCACTAACAGTGTTTTGCTGGCTCACTATTTGATTACCTCACTCTTTATAAGAAAGGGTAAATCTTCTCACACTCTGTAAAAGAGTAGATTCTGTGTAAAATATAAACAACTGTATAGCAGCTTTAGCTCTGTAACCATAAGACCCCTTTCATACTAAGTCGCACAAGTCGCATTCAGGCCAAATCGCCCAGAGTTGCATTCAGGCCAAATCGCCCAGAGTCGCATACCTTCACACCAGGGGTCGAACGAGCGCGAGTTGTAAAATCGCATCCAACAGCCAAGTCGAATCAAGCTGCATCCTTGTAGTTTGAACAAGGACAGACACGTAATTCGATTGTTACCACTCTTCCTGTTGTGTTCAATGACCTTCTTGTACTACATCTTGAGATTTTTCACTTTTGATAGTGCGACGTTGCTTCCATGTTTTCACGTACCCCTTTGGGGGTTTTGGTGGGTTTTTGTGCTGCAGGAAGACATCTTGAAATGCCAAAGTGTCAACAAAAACAGCTCGTGAAATTTTCTGTCAAGTTCCTGCGGCTGTGGGTGAAAGGTCACAGAGTCTCGAGTAGTCTCGCTGTCTAGGTCAGTTGACCTTGCATGTAACCTATATCAAATCTCACGAGAGCAGCTGACACCAAAACAACATGTCCAACATGGCGCCCCGGTCTGGAAAATACCAACTTCGATCGTGTTTTGCACCGTTTAACGGTGTATATTTTGGAATATTTTGGACTAATTATACCATGTTTTATAATCTGAAACATTGTCTTGTGGTGGTGCTGGGATATTTTCACGGAGAAACGATCGTTTTCGGGAAAGATTGCATGTGGTACGGCCGCATGTAAGAACATGGCCCAAGTGCGACCAGGGTTCAATCAGCATTTTGGTAAGAGGGCGCAGGCCGGGAGCAAGAGGGTGCAGCGCACCTGTTACCTTGTTTAAACGAACCCCTGAACTGTCATCAATGCGGCTTCGGCGATTTGGGCGACTTGCACGACTTAGTATGAACAGGGTCTAAGTTATCACCTATTGTAAAGCCCACTGTAATCTCCAAGCAGATACATTTGGGAGGGGGGGTGAGGTTGTAAGCTTTCCTGGAATGGGTAAAACTTGTTTACTACTCCTCTTTTTAATCATTCCTCTCTTTAATCGTTGTACTTGATAATTGTGATTTAGGACTGTAGATAATTTTTATTTTTGCACCAATTTACAGGACCTAGCCTCCTCCTTCATGACCTCATTGTAGGCTGATATGAGTCCATAATTGTTTCATCTGATCTTTACAGAAGTGGTGTTGGCTGTTATCACCATCATGGCAACAAGTGGGATCAGCTCTGATGACGTGGAAAGGCGAAGGGAAGGAGAGTTCGGTGGCGGGATTGTGACTGTGGGATTCTACAGGTGTGAGGAGTGCAGCAAGCAGTTCAGTCGGCTGGGTCATCTAAAGGAACACATACGGATTCACACAGGTGAGAAACCCTACAGATGTGAGGAGTGCAGCAAGCAATTCAGTCGGCTGGGTCATCTAAAGGAACATATGCGGACTCACACAGGTGAGAAACCCTACAGGTGTGAGGAGTGCAGCAAGCAGTTCAGTCGGCTGGGTGATCTAAAGGAACACATGCGGACTCACACAGGTGAGAAACCCTACAGATGTGAGGAGTGCAGCAAGCAATTCAGTCGGCTGAGTCATCTAAAGGAACATATGCGGACTCACACAGGTGAGAAACCCTACAGGTGTGAGGAGTGCAGCAAACAGTTCAGTCAGCTGGGTCATCTGAAGGAACACATGCAGACTCACACGGGTGAGAAACCCTATTGGTGTGAGGAATGCAACAAGCAGTTCAGTCAGGTTGGTTATCTGAAGAGACACATTCAGACTCACACAGGTGAGAAACCATACAGATGTGAGGAGTGCAGCAAGCACTTCAGCAGGCTTCATGTTCTGAAGAGACACATGCGGACTCACACAGATGAGAAACCCTACAGATGTGAGGAGTGCAGCAAGCAGTTCATTGAGCTGGGCAATCTGAAGACACACATGCAGACCCATACAAGTGAGAAACCTTACAGGTGTGAGGAGTGCAGCAAGCGGTTCAGTCGGCTGGGTGACCTGAAGACACACATGCGAACACACACAGGTGAGAAACCCTACAGATGTGAGGAGTGCAGCAAGCAGTTCAGTCAGCATGCTCATCTGAAGACTCATATGCGGTCTCACACAGGGGAGAGACCCTACAGATGTGAGGAATGCAGCAAGCAGTTTAGTCAGCTGAGTAATCTGAAGAAACACATGCGGTCTCACACAGGTGAAAAACCTTACAGATGTGACGTGTGTAGTAAGCAGTTCAGTGCGCAGAATAATTTGAAGAGACACATGCAGACTCACACAGGGGAGAAACCCAAGTGACAGATATGAGGAGTGCAGCAAGCGGTTCAGTTTGACAAGTGATCTGAAGAGACACATGACCTCATTCATGACAAGGAGATGTATCAGGAGAGATTTGAAATGTTAGCTTGCATGGACCAATGCCTGACTTAACCAAAGAAAATCTGATTGTTTGATACTGGTTAATGTTACAATACAAACACTGTCACCTATCTTATGAAGCATGAAAGTACAGAGAAAGAAAATATCTATTATTCTTAGTACCATAAGCTTTACTATCACAGCATTTGATTATCTTGATACTTAATTACAAACAGGAAGCAGTGTAACAAAGTGATTTTTTAGCCTACAAAATAAGTTTGAAAATATTTGTTTGATAGCTCTCACTTTTTCTATCCAGTCTAGTGACTTCTTGTCTGTATCCTTTTAAGTTTTATTTTATTTTGTTAATCAGCATATGTTTGATAGTTCTCTTTGTTTCTATTCAGTAATATGTTTTCCTTATATTAATGATATTTTGTTGTGTTAGATTTAGGCACTCAGTTCGAGTTGAGAATGGTAGTGAACGAGAAGTATTGCATACCCTGATAGAGTTAAGCCAGGTTATTACTATCATCTGGCATAATGATATAGCTGTTACTTTGTAGTTCTACAATCAACTAGGTGACATATTTCATAAAAATGCTAAAACTAGCAGAACGTAGTTAGTCTTATGTTTCAGTTCCGTTCTGATGTTTATTTCAACTTCCTGTTTATAGTGAGACTGTAGGGTTATATTATACATATCTAGAGTTGTTCAAGTTACAATTATTAAAATTATTGAATTATTGAAAACTAGAGTTCCACGACCTCATACCTTCGCCAAATGATTTTTGACTGACGTATCATGAGTGTTTCTCATTGATTATAAATCATACCAGTTGATCGTCTTTTCTTCCAAATGACAGAAGCTGTCCAATGTCTTCTTGATTTATGCTGGTCATTTACATACACACATACAAACGCTACCCAAAACATAACCTTCTCGGCGAAGGTAATGATCACAGACTTGCCTGTCAAAATAGCGCTCCTAGCGGCCGGCACGACAATTACCGCCCCCAGCCAGTGAGAGATTGTGTAAAAGCAGGCTAGTAAAAGTCCAGACGTACAGGAGGCTAGACCAAAACTGATATCATTACATTGAGTTTAGGAAACACTAAAAACTGACAGTGACACATTATCTTATGACTATGGATTACATTGGGACCAGCTAAAACTATCATACAAGGAACCGTTCAGGGAGGAAGGAAGAGGTAACGGAATAGATGTGAGGATGATATCAGATAATGGACAGGCATGATACAAAGTGAAACTAAGAAAACCTGAAAATCGAGAAGGATGTAGACAACTGTTTGCTCGATCTTCGGTGGTGCCCCAACGTTGCAATAGTTACACTAAGGATAGATGAGAACTGAATTGAGTTGGTTTCACTTGTGGTGTTTCACATTAAGCGTCAGGAGACCCGTCCAAAACTACGTAATTAGTTTTAAGGAAAATGAAAGTTAAGACTTTGATGCAATAAAACCTTGAATCACCAGACTGCACACCTTCTCCTGGGTTCTAGCTGATACTGTACTAATCATCTCAACTGGGCCTCCTGAGCTGTGATACCCTCAGCCTTCACTAGGCGGCGCTTCAGCATGATCGTGTCACGGTCAGGTGCAGCCCGATTGTGATACTGGATGGAGGTACGCGGCTGCAGTACCTGCATCTGCCACAGAGCGGCGCTTTATTAACACCGTGTTACGTTCAGGTGTGGCCCGTTGAGTTTACGAATATGGACAGATGTAGCTGTGTCTAAGATCGGAGGAGAATGTAGGTTAGTACACAGGAGACAGAACGTTAGAAAGAAAGTCCAAGAGAAGCATTTTAGAGTTAGCTTGTGAGCTTTCATACTAAATGAGAGTCATCTGCAAACGTGTTTGACAGTACGTCAAACATACCGCGACGTTATGTGTGTATCAGGTACCGGTAGTCGGAAAGTTCAGGTTTGTTGACGTTAAGCCCAGGTGAGTCCGCAGACATGTGTTACCTGTGCACGCCTCAGACAGGATTTCTCGATTCCGCGGCTTTTCGGTGCAAGTTTAGAGGACCAGGTATGCAGGTATTTATTTTGTTGTTCCGGTTATGTCGATACATCGAGAGTTATGCAATGCTAATTCAATGTATGTTTTTGTGGATGTCTTATTTTGTTTGTTTAGAACGATTTGTGGTTGTCCGCCTTTACGTTTCAAGGATGTGCGGCGCCTTTTTAAATAACAGAACAGTTACTGGCTCGTTTCGTAAATATATCATGAGGCAGGGGAGAGGAGTTTGTTGTTCTTCTACTGTTGTTGTAATTGTTCTATCATCATCATCTGATCGTCAAGGTGTCACGGACATTTGATTATTGTCTAATGTCAGAAGTAAATGATATATGAAACTATGGTAAGGTGAGTTATAGTTCCTTTCCCCAGTTTCTGCAGTGCTGGTCGCCAAGTTTGTCTGGGTGAACCCACGACCAGAGCCGACATCTTCCTTCTGCTGCGGGACCGGTGCAGAAGCTCATCGGAGTCCATTTTACAGATGTAAAACATAGAAATACCGTATTTCTCTGATCTTACAACTGTAGAATGAATCCCCATGAGGTTCATACGGTATAAATATATCTGTCGCTATTTCTTATGGAAACTTGAATGTGAGTACTTTGGAAAAAATTCTGTAAAGAAGTACTGTAGAATTCATAATTTATCAGAATAATAATAGATATATTCAACCTTAATGACGATCACCTGTGTTACAGAAGCTCATCAACATAATCCACCCAAATGGTCTATTTTGTGTCTGGACCACAAGTGAAATATACATCCTGTGGAAGTAGTGTATCTTAAATTGGTATGAATCATAGTGTAGAGTGACAAGTCAGTCTGTACTAGGGTCACAACGGAAAACTTTCACCAGTCAATTATGTGCATATTTGCATATCTAAAGGATTAGTCAGTGAGAGAATGATGTGTTAAATAAATAAATAGATACATTTTGTATCTTATTGTTAGTAGAGTTATCCGTTCTGCTGTTATTGTTAGAAACCTCGCAAGGTGGCCATGCTTTGCATGCATCTGTAATCAACTTGTGTGTATTCAGTAAACTTTTGTATGTTGAGATTTAGAGACGTTACAAGTAACAAAATATTTAATGTTAACTGAAAAAAGGTTTGTTTTATATCTTAAGTGATAGTGTGAATGCATATATAAGCACGAGAGAGTTCGTTTCAATGTTCCTTTGTCAGGTTTCTAGCAGTAGCATTTATGACAGAATGAGATTCAGTAGATGTGTTTTTATTACCTTCTTTTCTTGTTTATGTCTAAATTATTGAATAAAGATTAATACTTTTCTTTGAACTGTTTCTTTGTTTTTGTCTTTTGGTATCCTCACGTCAGCTACTGGGCCTCCGGAGTTTGCCTACGATCAAATTGATTGATAGATGTCCTGACTAGTCTTCATAGTTTCTCAATAAGTCAATTATTACATTCAGATTAATTACACTCACCTGTGTTACAGGTGTTCATGAACATAATTTAACCAAACTAGCCTTTTTGGTGTCCAAACCACGAACGAAAGATGCTTGCTCTTAAGGTAGTGTAAAGATTTGCGGGGGTGTAGGTGGGGCTGGGGAAACCAAACAAGGGTTTTGCAATAACAAATGAGAATTTTAGTCAATATTAAACCTTGTATTGAGGGGAGGGCAAGAAGAGTCTGGGAAATTGTGGGAAAATAAACTTATAACGACGAAATCTTACAATATTTGTGTTTTTTCAGTGTAATTCTGGCATAATGCGACATCTTGTTACGTGACGTCTTGCGACACAGCCTGGCGTGGCCAGACCTGCCTTAAGGGGCACCATGGAGGGCCCTAGTTTTTTGAGACACTGAGTTCCCAGACAGAGAACTAGTGACCTCCTAAGCCATAGGACAGCTCAGCTCAGCCGTCCAAGGCTCGCACATGCCAGCCCACTTGGGATGACATCTTCTCCCACAACATGGAGGGTGTCGTTCCATGGCCAGCAAAGAACGACATAACTCGAAATTATCTTGCCTGAAGCCCAGAGTAGCTCTGTAGAATTTGCATTCGTGGTCCAACAACTGAAACGTTTGAAAAGGTACGTTTGATTCCTCCCTGATATACGGGTCAATTCATATATATTTGGACATCTTTGAAATGAAGAATACATATACTGTTTTTTACGTATAGCAATCATGCCTGTTGTTGTTTTGCTCCGATATATCACTTAATCTAGAGCAGACATAGCCATTTGGGTAAATTATGATAATACACCTTAATGGCATGTTGGTTTTGGGTGAACTCACCTCAATTTGAGTTGGTTCTGGCGAGTTACATAGGGCAATAATTCAAGCTTTTAAGTCACGGCCCAGTCTTCCATACATGACGCAAAAGAAATCCATATTTCTAGGTAGATTCTAGAGGAAAATTTCACACTGTTTTCTTCTGTCCTGAAGGCACGAATCTTCCCTTCATCAATAGCAATGCTGACTTTTTCTACCTGTGTGCTTAGTTTTCATTCATATGGTAATGTACCTGACGATGAAAAGCCCATTAATGCAAATAAAGTTCTGGTCATGAACTGCAAGCTTTCAGTTTATCTCTCACGCAAACACATACATATTCTCACATACACACACACGTGCACACACACACACACATGCATGCATGCGCACACATGCACACACACACACATGCATGCACCGAATAAACCAGCTAGTGAGTGACTGAGGATGATCATGACAGCGTAACAACTCAACACTATGAATGACAAAGTATTATAGTCTTACCTCAGCAAAGAAGGCTATTGTAGCATTTCCTCATAAACTATGTAAATGTGGCCCTCATTTGCATGATTTATGTCTAAATAATGTCTACTTAACTTCTAAATGCTGCAAGAATTAATTCCCAATCATTTACCATTATGGAGTTATAGTATTTTGCTATCAATTATACAAATTAGGTATTGATTTGCATAATTGATATTCATCGATATTCCTCTCTTTCTCAGTTACCTATGTCACATGTTAAAGAGTCCTATAGTGGAATGCAGCGGATTAATAAAAAATTGTCATTAATTATGCAAAGTAGCTACAAATTAGCTACTAAACACATGCGCACACACACACCTGCATACACACACACACACACATGTACCTGCACACAGGTACATGCACACATACTTGCACACACATGTACACGTACATGTACATGCACACACACACAACACACACGTACACATACATGCACAAACAAAAGTTGACAGTTGTCTCCATACAAGTTACTATTCCCTCAATCAACACAAAATAACAAAAATGATAATGCATTTGTACTCATTCATTCTGTCTCAAAGAAAACAACCAAACAGTAACAAAACAACTTATAAAACATGCAAATCTTAATATCTAAGTTTTTACAACTCAAAATTCAAATCATGTGACATACATAGAACAGGAAAACATGACATAGCAAATGGGGGAAAATAACGTTACAAATGGCTTTGACCAAAAACATGAAATAAGATGCTTATTGGTATTTTCTAACATCAACTCAAAATATAACAAAAATTGCCATGAGGAATATGTTTAAAAAGCTGGAAACTTTTACATGAAAACCACACCTTTCATATTTTCTTATTTTTCATTTCATAGCACATGTAACACTTCAAAAAATTCAATATTAGAATTGAATATTAACTTGACCTGGCTTGAGCAAAAGAGTACAAAAATACAAAAATAAAGATGAGACTACATTTCTTCTCATTATGGCATCCTACTTCATTATATAATTTCATAATCT
This sequence comes from Branchiostoma lanceolatum, assembly GCF_035083965.1. Taxonomy (NCBI): domain Eukaryota; kingdom Metazoa; phylum Chordata; class Leptocardii; order Amphioxiformes; family Branchiostomatidae; genus Branchiostoma; species Branchiostoma lanceolatum. The sequence continues at coordinate 14,143,654 of NC_089731.1, forward strand.
CCAAGCAGATGTTGGGAGGCAAATGTTACAAGGCAGTCTGTAAAGGAAATGTGGAGCTAGTAAAATATGATGATTTTGCCTCCCAACATCTGCTTGGAGATTAACAATCTGGCACATAGATCAGCAACTACATGTAGTGGGCAGTACAAAATATAGATTATGATACATTTAAAACCAAGTTTACACAATGGAGAATATTACGATCCTTACTGGGGATATTGCATACACAAACAGAAGAACTGACAACACAGTAATACACATTTTACACATTTACCTAGAATATCAGTGGTTGAGAATATCAACATAATGTAATAATAACACAGTGTGGTGACTGCTTACCATTCTGGAACAAATGACACCGTGATCATATCAAGTTACAATTTTCTTTGTGTCTAGCAATCTAAAAAAGGGGACCAAAAGTTTTGGTGACCGTTGCATGCAAGATTTTTTAGAATGTTATCTTGGGTCTTTATTATACTGATGGTTGAATTGTGATTCCAGAAAAGTCACATAATCCGACTGTTCAAATTAATGTTTGGCTTACGCAAAACCTTGCCATTATCAAAGACACCTCTTTTGACCATCAGCCTGCTAAGATAGCTGTTTGGCACCGGAACATGTACGAGTAGTGAGAAGTTTAAAGAACAGTCAATCCTCAGCGTAAGACAAAGAAGCCTATTGCTATATATACTGTACATGACACCACCTCTGGAAGAGTATGATGAGGTTTTTTTCTATCTTGGAATGTCCAGTGGTGTCTTCTCCAGATTGAGTCATCCTGGCCGTACTTTTCAGCGGACAGACTGTAGCTGAGGAGTTACTTCAGATCTCGTTTGGTGGAAGGTTTGTTTCCAAGGATGCCGTCAAGTTCTGTCAGAATCTGAGGAGTCAACTTTTGAACCACCTGCATGGAGATCACGGAAACATCATAGGAAAAACAAAACAATGATCATCATGGTCAGACTTATTCATATTGATATATAAGAGCCCAGAACTCATCTCATGTAAATCTATATGCTAGTTTGGTGGTGAACAGCAACACCTGAAACATCTTGGTAGTCCTTCGAGACGAAGATGACTGTCAGTGTACTGTAGAATATTAGTATTCTGTTTCTGGGGAGCTTTTGATTTTCCTGTGCATTTACCAAACCTTTAGGGTAACATAGTAATGAAATGTGAAGGGCTTAACCTTTTGAACACTGAAGTAGCCGTTTGACACCTAAATCCCTATTGATTACAGAGTTAGGCAGCAGGGAGAAGGTTAAGGTTTAGGCACATGTTTTATCATAATCCCCTATTGAGTACAGAGTTAGGCAGCAGGGAGAAGGTTAAGGTTTAGGCACATGTTTTATCTTAGCATGCAGATATGTCTATTACCAGTACAATGTAAGATAAATGCAGTCTGCTTACCTGAAGAGCTTGTATATTTTCATACAGCTGTTCTATAGAAGAGGCACCAAGCAGAACAGAACTGACGGTCTCATTACGTAAACACCAGGCTGGAAAAAACAGACAACAAAACATGCATTTTTAGGCCCAAGAGTTGATAAGATCAGAACCTGCTGAAATGACACTTGACATGTGTGGTACCTTTGCACATTATGGCACAACATTCTGCAAATATGATAATTACGTTGATAGATTTTTTTTCAGGCTATAGCAGTATGTTTTGTACCATAACTAATATGTAGTGGCAAACTTTTAATCCAAACTGATTTTTCAAGACCAAATACAATGTCATGTATCTATACTACAAGTAGTACAGTGTATAGTGACTAGCAACAGGCTTTTAATTGACATCATAACAATCATAATTTGAATCTCCCAGCCACCATGTTGGTGGTTAATTAGATTAAGCAATAGCATCTTTGTGTGTTTAGTACTGTTTACGGACATATGCTGTAATCCAACATGGCGCAAATGAAAAGCCTAATAGATATATAAGACAAAACTAGAAAGGCAACATTTGCGAGCAAATACAGCATGTTTAGCCATACTCCTCGCCATGCAAAAAATGGACTGTCCCAAAATAACAATGGACTATTCTAAAATACTTCCACTAAAAAAATGGATCACCCCAGTCCAAAATTGAGTTTAAAAACAATTAGTCTCTCCATACAGCAATGGAGTCTTCCAGTAGCACCTCAACACAATATGGACCAGTCCAAAACCATATCCACATAAACAAATACACTACTGCTAACAAATGGACTTTTTCATAATCACTCCAGCTCAAAATTGCAATAAATAATTAAAGAATCCTCCCCTTGCAAGAATGGGATATCCCGTGCCATCTCTATGTAAACTAGACCAGTCGACAAATATCCGCTCAAAATTACACTCTCGCGCATAATCAACCCAGTTCAAAAAAAAATTAACCCCAGGAAAGAATTAAGTTTTCCATAGTATACATAATGATATATATGAGGATTTGACAGGAGAAGAAGGAAATTACCAAAAACAACATATTGCAGCGATAGTATGGGTGAAATATAGAAATGTGACACCCCTTTGTTTGAATGCATGATTCAATAGTATACATTTGGGTTGAAAAAAACGAAACAAAAAATTGTTTATTTCAAAAATTGTTTTGAAAGGCTGTATGCCAAACATTTAAATGAGGGCCTGTGTACATGACCAAGGCAGACACATGTCAAATTTTGCATCATTTTGGTTTAATACGAGTCAGTTCCAAGTCACCGAGAGGGTTTTAATATAATATTTGTAATATGTTTGAACTATTTTGATTAAAAGAATGTCTAAATCACAATAGTTCTAAACTGTTCAAACAATAAGAATTGAAACTTATAACATGTTTGAACTTATTTAACATATGTTGGAAACATTTCGAACGTAACTGCACAAAAATCTCTTTATTTAGAACAGTTTCAAACCATCTATCTAAATGTTTCAATGTTCGAACAATTTGTAACAAAAGATTTTCACAATTGCCCCGTAAACGAAGGTGCTAAGTCCTCCTGTGTGTTTCAGTCTATTTTCGGTGGCCGCGCTAGACCACCAGCGGATTTGTTTTGACGGAGCGTCACCCGCGCGCGACGATGTACACTGTTCGGCACCGCTAATATCCGGCATTTTCCCGCTCCAAAACACTCCACTAGACCCACGTTTTTAGTGTTTTGCCTCGTGTGTAACACGATTCGATTTGCATTACTGACGGGACGAAAATGTTATGATAGAAAAAATTCACCCCGTCCCGGCGTCCGTCCCAAAAACATGAACGACATGAAAATATATTTTCTTACAGATTCAATCACGAAAATCAACAGCATGGGATTCCAAATTTTCACAAAGGCCGACCATTTATCATGGTTGAACTTCCTTCCAAGGCGTGCGATTAAGATAAACATTCCCGGCACATAATAGTACCAGACTAACTACGCAAGCTCATGATAAAAATAGGGAGAATGTTTGTCAGTGAAGTTTGGCCACCAGAGGGTAAGTTCATTTAACGTTACAAGCGCAAACGGGCGAATCATTGACCTTACCGGGGACTGACTCTACTGGCCTAATCATTCCTTTTTTGCCGAATTCTACGATCCATACGCCCGTACGTACGCAGGAAAGCCTGGTGGACGCTAGTCTCCAAGCAGACCTACGGGTTGGCAAAGACCGTATCCAACAGGCAGAAGGAGTTTTCATAGCCAACCCAAGGTCTGCTACAACTCAAACAGGGCGGACCATTTCTATTCAATAAAGGTGCCGCTGCCCCTCCTCGTTGTAATGCTAACAGCCGTACGAATGTCCGGGGTACTAATCTTTTTTATGACCAAGCCCAGTCACCCGCGCACGTCCCAGTGGGAGGTTCGCGCCTTGGTTGAGCCTAGTAAAAAGCTCTCACAATAGCAGTTTCTTTCACCCATCGGCGATGTTTGTGGCATCATGGAAAACCGTTCTTACAAAAACATTCGTAGACAATGTTTACTGTTTCGGGTTCAAGCCACTATTACTAGAGATTAACTACAAGATTCCACGTGACCACATGGCGGGAATTGCCCTTACAGTTCCGACGTAACTGGTCAAAATTGATCGCATTTTGTGACGATTGAAGCAGTTTTGGTAGCGATCTTCGCAACAGATTGATTTTGAAAAAGAGACCAAGTATTTTCTGTTGGCAACATTTAGTTAATTTTTCCTGGGAAGTTTAATATTCGCGGTACAGCCCTGCCCAAGTGAACGGCCTCTCAGTCGCGGCCTGGAGGTGTCAGCCCGGCATGGCGCCGCACGCCCGTGCGGACAGAGAGTAATAAACTCACTTACAGAAGCACAGTTTGATTAGGTAACAATTAGATGTTAATAGCCTTTGTTCAGACCGACTTGTTCCAGACCTTAGATTGTACTATAAGCTCCTTCTTCCAGTTGGATACGGTCTTTGCAATCTATTGGGTCTGGTTGGAGACTAGGTGGACGCTACACATCACGGGAGACGCGTGTTGGTCCGAGACAGACAGCGGCGTGCTTTCAATCGCGCAGCGGCGACAACGTGCGGGACCAAAACGCCTGTCCCCAGTGAGACCGTGTGTTTTGCGCGGCATGCCCCGAATCCGTCTACCATTGCTGAATGTGGCCCGATTCATAGAGGTCTATTTTGCAAGCATTATTTCATGTACCCCTCAGCGTGAGAATTCCTTGTGCAACAACTTCGCCACATTATATATTCAAGTTTCCCCACCGCCCTCCGCCCGCCTTTGATGTCTTTGATCATGAATGAAGTCGGCGGCAGAGAGAGATCATCAATCAATTTTGTCAGGAGTTGCGCGCCAGTCTGAGGAGAAACGATCTCCCGTGTTGTGTTGAAGAATTTGGAGTTTGAAAATATCTGGAATAACTAATGCTGAAATAAACATTCACAAAATCATTGATTTAACTTTATTTCTGTTATAAAATTTCCTAAACTGCAGTTTAACCACCCAGTTCAACGGAACATGGTGTTTTCCCGATAATCACGTAAAATATTTATGTCCGGTCTTTCCTCCTCGTAAGCAAACTTCCAGCTTGTCGCCAAACTTTGCCGAGGCGATAAGTACATAAGATGTGCGCGCTCGTTGTTTTGTTGTGCTAGCCATGCAGTGACGAGTCTTCGATTATCTGTAGTTGTTGAAGGACACACAGAAATCTACGGACTGTAGTTTACCGCTTCGAAGGGCGTGACAGTCAACGGTAGTAAGGTTTGAACGAGCGTTGTGTTTCTCAGCTCACCTCTTCCAAACGTAAACAACGGGTGCGGGTTAACGTGAGCGGCGGGGGATTTGTTCGGCTGGCGACACCCCCGTACCGTACCGGTAGCGTGGTGTGTGTCGTGTTTCCTTGAAACGGATTTTTAACAATAGAAAACTAGATCTATTCAAGATTTCTAACAAATTTAATGGAAACTTTTCTGTCCGGCGTAGTAGGATTTTGGGAGTACCCAACCGCGTTCTTCATATGGAAATTTTTGATACCGCGAAAGTAAACAAAACACCTACGATCGCCTGCCAGGCTTCTCGCGGTGGGGCGTCTTTATTGGTCTATCATTAGGTGCTATCAGCTACTTAGCAGGGACGTGTAAATTGCTTTCGTATGGCTCATTTAACCAATGTTCGAAACTGTACGAACAAAAGATGAATCTATGTGTTGTGATAGTTTCGAAACTTATATCAATATTGTACCCGCCGATTTAAATGTTTCTAACATGCTGGAACGCAGTAGAAAATATTTCGAAAGTCAAACAAAGGTTCGAAATTGTTCTAAACATTCACTCATATCAGTTAGGTTGTTGCAAAGGTTTCGAAAATGTTACAACAAAAGGCAACAAACACCTTCTTGGTGACGTGGAATTGACTGGAGATGTGTATCTTTGTTCAAAAATAGTGAACAAAGGAGAGATAGTAAGCACATGTCCTGCGCATTCCCATACCACATTTGGTATGAATACTACAAATGTAGCACACCTGCTCCAGAAATGCAAGACAACTTAATTAACTCAATTGGCCAATCGGGTGGTCGCAAGGCTCACAGCCAGTCCAGGTGCAATAGGGGTCAATGACCTATAGGTCATATGAGGAAAATACCCAATGTTCTCCTCAAAATACCCTGCAAAATCGTATTTTGAAGTAATGTTTGCCGAAAGTGCAAATGGGGTTCTCTGAATATTTGTTCAATGTACCCCCATAGCAAATTTCAGGTCATTTGGATGTATTTCCAGAGCACAGGAGGCCGAAATGTACGTTTTTGGTCAGAAAAACCTCAATAAAATCATTTTCAAGGTCAATATCGGAACAATTTAAAAATCCTGTATGGGTATTCGCCTAAACTACCTTTGTACCAAATTTCAGGTCATTTGGTCAAAAAATGACAGAGAGGAATCGATTTGAAGATTTGACAGGAGAAGAAGAAGAAGAAGAAGGAGAAGAAACATGAGTAAAAACAATATGTTGAGCCATACTAGGTATGGCTAAACATAATGATAATTCGTAAGAATTCTCTATGTCCCTTACCAATAGCGAGTTGTGGCAGTGTGCAGTTGAGTTTGTCGGCTATGATCTGTACTTCTCTCAGTTTGGCCTGCTGTCTTCTCCCATCTTCACTCAGAATTTTATCCTTCAGCCAACCATAGCCCTGCAAGAGATAATAACTTTACTGCACAACAATTGAACCAGGAACAAATGGCATCTACTGGTACATAACTACAGTTCCATGAGGTTAATCTACCTAATACAAGAGTAATAATAGAATATATGGGATGTAGTATGGTCCAAACCTTACAGTCGGTATAGGCTACAGATTATTCAGAAAGTTGACGTTGGTAGTCTCAAAACCCCAAAAGAAGAAGAACTTACCCTCAACCTTGAGGCACCCTAGTGAAACACCTGCTCACTGCCGCACTGAAACTTAAAGTTTTCATGCTGCTTTAAGGCCGCATTGATGCCAACTGGCACTGTGATTTCACACGAGTTATGGCTGTCCAAGTTTCCCTTCCTAAACTGTCAACACATCTCTTGCAGAAGGACAAACTTTAAGGTTATCTATAACAGTGTGATCGTTGTAGAGCAGACTTACCTTGAGAGCAGCCCTGGAGTAGATGGGCACCCCGTCGTCATACTTTCCTGTGATTATTCCACAGGCCAGCGGGGACCATGTCATAGCTCCAACACCTGAGTACACAGGAACAACTCATTCTCAAAGACAGCTACTAGACATTATAGCATACACCCTCAAATCAAGAACTTTCAAAGGTTTTTTTAAAGGGTACTGGAAGTCCCATATTATTATAGGCCGCCATGGATTGTTATCCATTGTGCCTAATGTGGAGGCGTGAGAATCTGTATCTGCATCATTCTGTATCTGTGTATATAGCCAGTATAACCACCCTTTGGCAGAACATACAAGCTTTGCAGGCACGTTGCGCAGCAGCAGCTGGTTATATCATACTGAACGACCTGTTACACCTAATCCTTGCATAATCCAACTGCAAGCATGTTTAAATCTAGTAAGGACGCCCCAACTATACTTGGTGATAACAAGTTCCACTGTATGATGGTTCTAAGAAAATACAAAGTTTTTGGAATGGATTGGAAGGCTGAGCCCATCCCTCTCCATCACACCAACTGAACTCAGGCACCCTTGTGTGCACTTGGTTGGATCTAGGAAAGTCATGACAAGTGTCTGGTGCCAAGAATTGAACCCTAGACCTCTTGGTCCAAATCCTTCTGTCTGGAGTTGGTGATTCACTACAACACACCCGGATGGAGGCCTGGCGAACCTCCATCTCATATCAGCCATACGGTGATTTACACCATTCACCCGGACAGAAGACCTGGCGCATCCCCGTCTTGTATCACCCAACGAAAGGGTATGTCACCCCGCAAGGGGCGGTATAACCCCGACGGTGCACGTCGCACGTAAACACGTTGCACGTAAGCACGTTGACTAACCTACCTACCTATATCTATTTACCTTTAGATCTTGATCCCTCATTATTAGACCATTGAGAGTACACTAAGTACATGTAGTAACTGTGATGTATGTGCCCTAAAAGCTTACCTATCTTGGCGTATAGCTCTGGCAGCTGTGCCTCGACTTTCTCCCGCTGGAAGAGGTGGTACTCTGCCTGCTCTGCTATAGGGGGGATGAGGTTGAACTGTCTGGCTACTGAGTACGCTTCCTGAAAAGTAGAGAGGAGGCTATAGGGAGACATGATAGTTCTTTGCCTGAATGTACAATGTAAACTCACTCAAAATTAGACTTGTACATGTATGTACATAATATTATTATACCATATTCACTTCAAAGAAATGCACTGCACTGATTTCGTGAGTAGAATCAATGAAAATTACTTATTTGAAAAGTGTACAGTTACATCAAATTTTGTACATTATCAAATCATAGATGTATGACAAAGTGACAGTAGTACATACAGGCAGGCAGGTGTAAAAAATCAATCTGATCAAAGTTGTAACTTTCACAGGGCTCATGGTGATAGCCTAATGTGCTAGCTGTTTTAAGATTGCGCTTGACCCTGTTTCAGAATTGAATATCAAGCCGTTTGTATCCAACTCAGCATTTATGTATACTGACCATAATCTCCATGGGGCTCCATCTAGATGTGCCCCAGTACAAGGCCCAGCCTCGTCCAATAACATAGCTGAATGCCCGCACTGTCTCTGAGGAAACAAAAACATGCTACTATTCACTTGCACGTCTTATGGCACAAATAAAGATACAGTCAAACCTATCTTTGATGACCACTCAAGAGAATATTGAAGAAAATGGTAACAGCAGATATGTGGTCACTCAGGGCCACTGAAAAAATAGCCATAATGGTCAGGTGTCCTTTGTGCAGAGGTGGTCACTAGTGCATAATTGACCATGCTAGTAATATTTAGAGGTACATGTAATCTCACTAATAATGCAAAATCAATATAAAAGCAAGATTTGGCAAAACCCTGAAATATGAGGCTTAAAACTTCAGTAACAAGTGTTAGATGTTCCAACCAACATTATTTTTCTTTTATAAAAATCCTGAATAAACTATTACATATGCCAAATAGCAGTTACTCATCCATGACAAGCAACTGGACATGATTTTGGAAACAGTCAGACATTTCAAGTGGCATCCACTACTCTCCATCAGACTGACACTGTAGATTGCCATCCGAAAAGTAGTGGATGCTACTTGAAATGTCTGACTATTTCCAAAATCATGTCCAGTTGCTAGTCATGAGTAAGTGCTATTTGGCGTACATGTATGTAACAGTTTATTCAGGATTTGTATAAAAGAAAAACAATGTAGGTTGGAACGTCTAGATCTGGTCATTTCATAAATCATATCCAGCTGCTTGCGTATAGCTGCTATTTGGCATACATCATGTATCTTACTACCTGAATGTCTAACTTTCATTGACAAACTATTAAAAAATAGAATCATCCCTACCTTCCATAGGAGTGTTGGGGTCTGGTCTGTTGGCGAACACCACATCTACATAGTCCAGCTGCAGCCTCTGTAGGGAACCCTGCAGGCCCTCCAGGATGTGTTTTCTAGACAGACCTCGCTCTGTCTCCGCTCTGCAGAAAAATCGCCATTTATTCCTCATGCTTTCCTGTAAGTAGCCTGTGTTTCACAAACTCTCTGGCAGAGGTTGATGACAGTCGGGCCAGCCGCTAGGAGCGTGATTTAGTCAGGCTATCCTGTTGGCAATCAGGCTAGGATTCATAGACAGGGCGTCCAAAAACTAAGGGATCAGACTTCCCCAATGGGCTCTATGGATTAACAATTACACAGTAGCTTTGCATGTCAATCAATTTTCATGTTGTCCCAGTGTCTGGTATGAGGAAAATGGCCAGGTCTAGTGGCAGTGTGTGTTTGGAGCACATGTAATGTGTATGTAAACACCAGGGAAACAGGGCGTCCTCTGCAAAAGAAGGGCGTCTGATTTCTTTGTTTTCTTAGTGTAGGGCATCTAAAAGACGCCCTGACACCCTGCCAGCTAATAGACTGACTTCAAGGTAGCATGCTTAGTGCTTACCTTCCTCCCCAGAATATCTTTGTTGTGATGACAAGACTGGATCTCCTGAAATGGCAGAAACAAGATGGTTTAGGGCTGAATGTCTTTATTCATAGAAATCATAAGCAACAAGTTCTGCATGATAACTCCATGCATGATACTTAATGAAAAGGTATATTATATTATGTAAACACTAGTTCATAAACAAAAAGGCATTATCCTTTCACTCACATCTGCATAAGTAAGGCATAACAATTAATTTCATACATACCTCCATCCTTTTTTCTTGATAATGTTCCCAAGTGTGATTTCTGCTCTGTATTGAAGAGAAAATACCTTGATTTAATATCACACTTAAGTCTTGATACTTGATACTGAATCAGTGAATACTTCAATACTACAATACGAGAAGTGAGAATAGTCAATTAGCAAGTAGCACATGTTCATGAACACAGACATATATATCTTCCAACTGCAATAAAAACTGACTATGTGTAATCGTGTATATGTACTTACTTGCCAGCTGCATATACCTCGGCAGTGTCAAACAGGTTCACACCATTCTCATAGGCTAAAGTCATAAGTTCTTCAGCCATCTGCAACAAATAATCAAAAGTTATGACATACAAATGTATCAGGAAAAAAACAAACAGAAACTCTCATCTTTGTATCATTGAAGCTCAAGCCTAACTTTGTAGGAAAATAATGAGAATCTTACCATGAAGGGATGCAGTTAAAAAGAGAAAACACAAATCATACTTTTGACCATGAAAGAGCAACAAATTTGCACTGTAGTGTTGTTTACCCAAATTTGCAACACTCAAACATTGCCAAAAATTGCCTTCCGTTGAAAATAGAATCAATTGAATGTGGAAAATGTGTGGTCCAGAGAGCAACAGAATGTAATATTACACAGAGCACAACAAACCTCATCTGTTACTTGTCCTCCAAATGTCACCCATGTTCCTGTAAATCATGTTGAAAACAACTTTTAAAGCCATAAAATATAGAACTCAATGTTCCTACCACATATACATGTACTGTAGGACACAGAATACAGTGCAAACAGACCTTCCTTCATGATATCTCCTTTCAACTCTCACATCTAATCAAAATGCTCCTATTTCATCACAGTCATGCATATTGTCTCCATTCATTCTAATAACAAATATATCAATATATATTCTCCTTCACGTTTTGAAATACTGTAGTACATGTATTTCTTTTTGTTTATTACTCATTTAAACTAAGTGGCTTTCATAGTGCAAAAATACTTACCCAGTCCAAGACAAGACACCCTTAGACCAGACCTCCCTAGATTTCTGTGTGGGAGAAAAAGTTGATGTATCAAATGTTTTACAGTTAATATATTTCTATCATATTGTAGTGTTCATCTATTGCTTGACAGCTATCTACATGTATGTGAGCTCTCAAAGTTCCTCTAATTAGTGTATCTCATAAAACATATCTGCAAGAACAGAAGTGATGTTTTGTCCTTTTAGCTTTCATATAGCGTTTAATACATAGTTTAGCTACTGCATGCCAGTCAACTCATTTTCATTTATCTATTCATACAGGGAAAATACACTCAGGCAACAGGCCTGTTTTCAGGTATCCCTGACATCAAAATCTAATAACACTCATATGTGTGTTTCAACTGAAGGCATTTGAAGAAAACAAGATATCTGCTTGGGCGTTTATGCCTGAAGGAATATCCATTGATATGTCACCTCTAGCAATTATATGTACCTTCAGCACCTTCATGGTGTGTACATAAAGAGCAAAGTCAGGTCAACAATATAGATACGGCAAAAATTCATTTGTTCATCAAATACCAAAATCATTGTCCTTAATTGTAGTCGTTATCCATAACATGAGATAGGATTTGGAGGTTAAGGTCACAAACAACTCTCGTGCTCCATCACAGCAGCTTCAAAGATTGCACAGGCGATAAATACATCCAGCGGGAGTTAATTCCAGCTCACTACACCTCTACAGTAATACTAGAAAAATATATTAGTTTTCTACATTCTGCAGTCTTACCTATAGCGCATACGACAGACCTGGCGCCTGTCCAGGCTGTTAAGTACCATCCTCTCCATGCTCTGCACGGCCGAACGGAACCGTAACCCCTGGTGCAACCCATCCTTATTATTGCACTGTAAACTACACATCCTCACACAGAATCTCCTATACACAAAAGGTACAACTCTCCTTGTAGAGTTCCACAGGATATAAATGCCTGACACCACCGCAGGATATATAGCCTAATTTCATGCACAGTCTAACCTCCGTATCACCGATGGCACTTTTCCAATCAATACCAAATCACAGCTGCATATTTCACCAGATCTATATATAAGTTGGAATGCTGGTCAGCCATCCAAACAAACCATACATGCATCCCCTGAACTTCTTGAACTTGAGTTTACTTCAAGTTCATTTATCTACTCTACGGTGTGACACAGACAACAGCTGCTCTAAGAAGACAGCTGGGACTGCCTGAAATTTTAGTAGTTACTCTGTCTACTTTGGATCGTAACTTGAGTATCAAAAAACAAGTCTTAAAATGTTCTAGGCAAATGTACCTTGCACATATACGTGTACATTGTATATATTTAGACTTTGGTTAAGTGCTATCTTAAACTTTTACTTCTCCCTTGAAGATCGGAATTTTTTCAAGAAATATAAAAGATTACACACTGCTATAGCGATAGCCGAAAAATCTGGAGCCAAAACTACAGAGAAAACCTATGAGTATGATTTGCGTCTTGTTTTAGGGGCACTTTAAGTGTACAGTCAATTGAAATTCCGAACCGGAACCTTTTGGTTTCAACTCAGCCCAGGAACAAACTTGGACCCGGGACAGCAGGGATAAACTTGAACACACGCCATGACAAACAAACAAAATTGAAAACGATACCTCCATTTTCACGGAGATAAAAAAACCAACAGAACATGCATTGTTCCAGTCATTAAGACACCTCCCCCCTCGTGGTCCCAGTGACCATACATGATGATATACACCTGTTGATCTGACATAGCAAGGAACCAATTTCGGGCATGGATTGAACCCGTAAATTTTGTCAGCTCTGAATTTTCTCCTGTCACCACTGCTAAGAAATACTGCATTGGGTGGAAGCCCTACAGCCCATATATAGATGTGTAGGTACTACACGTATTTATGTTGAATTAATTCTGTTCAAAATTTCAGGCCATCTTCTTGTTTAAGAAAAGTTGGTAGCCTTTTTTGAAGAATTTAGATCCGTTTTCCTTCTACCTAACATCTACTAACATAATTCCACCAGGGTACAAATTTCCACCACCCTGAAAAGATACACTTTTTGGTTTCCAACCCAATGTCCCCAGTATAATGCACTCCTGTATATCTAAACTGTGCATATCTGTGGGGTGCTGCACTAGAGATCTCTCAAACCCACTGCTTTTTCTAAGTGGCGGATTTATGTAACCTGGCAGATTAATCTTAAGTCAAGAATTGGATTATGAATATAATATTAAGATGAAGTTCTTAGTTTTCTCTGAAAGATAGCTAGAAGAATGCAACTTCCCGAAAAAAAGTATATTTTCAATGATTAACCTGTCACCAAGAATTGTCATTATTTCCTAATTTTGATATTTTTGATACAAACCTGTAAATCATGTTGCTGAATTTTCTTGAAGACTTGTGCTGTCTGGAGAACTTTTATTTCTTTTCTGGAAACATTCAAAGACAATTATTCAGTAAAGGTTGCTCTAGCACTGAAAAGAGACAGAACATAGTACATGTATTATCAAAATTACGAATTATATACCAAGACTTCATTAAAGAGGGTCTGCATGGGGGGTCCTGATTACACTTTATGTTAAATTCAGGAAGGCCAACAACCCTTTACGCTGAATTAAGGAATACTGATGACTCTAAATTGCACCAATACTGGAAAAAATTGATCTTAAATACCAAAAATCCTCAGGCTGTAACATGAGCCATGGTGGGATCGTGCACCAGAGACCAGATGAAGAGTTGGTGGCAGCCGATTTTGTCTCTCTCTAAATTTTTGCCCCCTCCCTACGAATTACTTGAAATAAAATACCTTCCCCACGAATCACACAAAATTAAAAGAGCCTGCCTACACCTTATGGAAAAGATCATGCAGACCCTTATTAAAGTTCATGTCACAAAATAATTTTTTCTAATGACATTACTACTATCAAAAGAAATATTTTGTCTAGAAGTAGAACAACATCAAAACCAATTTGTTCTACAACTAGTACAAGACAGTGTAATTTACCAAGACTACATTTGCTTATTATGATAACCTTATATGAGTTATAACTAACAAGTCAACTTATCTTTATTATATGAGAACTGAACAGAATACAAAACACTTTTTGTATTCTGTTCAGTTTTCATATGACTTATAAAGATAAGTCGCTCAATTTGGGGCCTGAGTGTGTTGAATTATCAATGAGAGAAGACCGATACTGTGTACATGACATGGTTCCTTAATTGTTTGAACTGTGTGGTTAACATTTCTGATAACGTTACTGAGTTATATATTTTGGGAGAGAGGAAAAAATCTATATAGTATAAAAAAGAGAACTTTTTCAGGATGCGGTGTTTGTGTGCGAAAACACACACACACACACACGAAAACAACTGTGCAAAAAAGCAAGGAGCAAAGTAACCAAATAATTTTCAACGGTCATTAGATTTTATCTACATACTAACCTAATAGTTTATACGATCTTTTTTAAGTCTCTTTCCACCTTAAAAACGTGTCCAAACGGTTAAAGTTGTTGAACGAAACAGTAACTTCTTTCTGCCCCCCTCCCACATTCCAAAATGTTGACATTAACTGTTACATTTCTGACGAGGTACTTTTGTCAGTCTACGAAATCAATGCTAGATTAAGTCAGATAAACCTTTGATAAAGTTTAAGTCGATGAAAATTGGAAAATGTAGACGTAAACATACCGTCTGACAGTCAACTTCAGTTCAACATGGCTCCAGAATATTGAAAAATTGCGCTTAGATTAGCAGACGACCATGGCAGACGACGTAGTTATTAGCACGCGTGTGATTGGTTAGAAACTGTCCTGGGACTGTGGATTGACACTGGAGCACCAATCAGAGCAGAAGTTACTTCATCATGTTTCGAGACTGGTAAAGATAGCAGACGATTCGCTAGCATTGAAGCTAGCCACGAATCGGTGACCTACATGTACCAAATTGACCAAACTTATCATTTTCTTAAGTTTAAAAGGGAAAATAGCCCTAGAAAAGCCTTTAACTATATCAAGTAACCCCCTTTGTCCTTTTGTATGGTTGAGAAGTTGTTACAAACGTAATATTACTGATATTCTTTTGTGGAAACTATTTTCTGTTTTGGCACAATATTTTACAAAGTGCCCAGCACTTCTGTTTCTCTTTTTAACAAAGGCAGATATAATAACGTCATACTGTCTTATCAGCTACTACAGAAAACGTTACAACAAAGACAAAAGCATCCATCAAGTTTGTATATATTTGAAGTGATTTATTTGATTAAATTTACTTACATGAAATCCTATTGGATGGTAACATGAACAAATTCACAAGTAAAAGATAACAATACATAGAGTTTGATAGATAGTATATTTCAAAGTGGGAATGCTTTCAAATTAACTTTTCATGGCACCCTTCTTCTCTTGGCACACATTGGCAAAGTAGCATGCAGTTGATGACATTAGGCCAAAGCAAGTAAATTTCATGGGTGACATCCTCTGCAGACTCCAAATTTAACTTAATGCGAGAGGGTGGAAAAAAAAAGATGGGTAAAAAAAAAACAAGACACCTAATTTGTTTTACTCATGGCTACGTTGCTAGTGTCACTTCTACCAGTACAATCAAGGCTATACAACACAGCATAATTTCCGATTTTAGTACAGTACTTTCTTGTCATGTTGGCCATTAAATTAATGAGCATGTTGATGTCATGCATAAAATTTACTTGCTGTGGCCTTAACACATACTAGAAATCAATATATTGGAGGCTTGGAAGATACATGTAACAAGCTGAAAGGTGTCACAATCAATGACAATAAAACAGTTGGCCTTATCATTGGGGATGGACAAAATAGCTTAAAAATGCAAAATAACTAAGACTAAAAATCCAACAGGTTTACATTTGTTTATCGCCATCCAAAGTAAAGGAGGCATGTTGGCAAAGTAGCGAATATTATCGGTTCGGCTGAGAAAGACATAAAACCAGAGCTACCCAACAAGCCAGTGGCTTTTAGTACAAAGGGCAGACCCAGCTGGAATATAAAATACAACGCGATGTTTTCCGTATCGCCCGAGGTACCAGCCTGATCACCAAGAGTCGGATCTCCAGACGGTCAAGGGCGATCTAACCCCAGGAGGGCCGGGACCGAGAGTGATGCGGAATACAGCGTCTTGTATTTTACTAATGTCATACTCCCCCCCCCCCCCGAAAAAACACACATTTCAATGCGAAATGCGCCAGAAGTTGAAAGAGTTTGTGTCCTGTAACAGAAAATTTTAACAACATTGATTCCAATGTGTGAATCCAGTATTCAAATATTTGACGGCTGCGCAACCAGCGCTCGAGAAGTTGTTTGAATCATTCGATGGAAGCCCGTGCAATATGACTTCGAAGCCTTATCGAACGTACGTTATCCCTGTCCATGTGTGACATAAAAGACAAAACGGGACGTAGAATTCATATTGTGAATCTAAACCAATTCAATCAGGTGAATGATAAAGATATGTAGACAGCGTGTGCATGATTGTACAACTCATAGACATCTTTTCAACAATATTTTTGATGGTACAGTGACGATTCCTTAACTCTATGATTATTCATAATCTATTTGACCCTGTAGTGTGGTGTCCTTTACAACATCATATTCATCACATTTGCCTGTTATTCCATGATATTTAATGGAATGTTACAGTTTATATAACACCTAAGAATAAATAAATCTTTCTAGTATTTGAATGATGACACAAGAACATATAACACATATACATATTTACATAAGAGTTTGGATACTACACCTCAGACAGAAACACGGAAGATGTATAGATATATATAAAATAATAGATAATGTGATATACAAAGTTATGCTTCAAGGAATGTAACGAAGTTTGTGCATGCATTTATGAACATGAGCACTGAGAAAATCATAACTTTAAGGTATTCGACTGAAGTGTATGTAATAGGCCATGACTGTTACTATGTGCACATAGTCCTAAAGTTTGCACAATTCAACCTGATAACATTCAGCCTACCTAGTATAGAACGCAGTAGGCTTGGACAAGACACTAGATAGTAGTAGTCTTGAAATCTATGATATGTATAGAGTCAGTTAACTGTTTTTCAAAGAATCTAAGGCTGCCTGTATCTACACTGGACACTTAAAAACACGGAACACCCTTGGAGGAAGGAAATGTAGTACATGTATATTTCTTAAAGTATAAAACTTAAAGGGCTGTCTCCAGCTTTTTGGTTCGTCCTACTAATTTTGGGAGTCCATGTTGTATATCTTTGTTGTGAAATCTATCATATTAAGACGACAAAAATAAATTTCCTTTAATTTCATTCCACGAAGCTTGGGTGGACTAGGTAAAAGTTTTATCTGTTGCAAGAAGCAAATATTCGTCGTGGGAAAGAGGGATGGGTCCTGGAGACAGCCCTGCTAAGTTGAGGAAAGTTGTTTTGATTTAAATTAAATAAGAAACATGCACATGCTGCAACATGTTGAAGAACAAGTAAAACAGATTTTTGTAATTCAAGGTGTATTCCCAAATTAAAGCTAAAGAGGGCTCGATTCATATCGAAGGTTGTTCCCAACAATGGGACCTGGCATTTAATGAGGACAAAAACAACTAAAAACAGGACACACACTGCAAACTGACATTTAAAAACACTACAACTAACATCCCTGTAAGGCTATTTCCTGCATATTATTACACAATGTAGTACATATGTTATAGAATTACTAGTTACATTTGGGACAATTGCATCTCTATGCATATATAGTGATTCCTCTTTCAAACAAAATATAATTATGGTAATTTTTGTATAGTATAAGTTTTACGCTTTGATGGCAACGTCACGGGGACTTGTGGCCGTTGGCCAGACCGACGGCAACCTCGGTTTCCAGTGGACTTCTCAACGTGACGCCGTCGCTGTTTCTTTCGCCGTCGTTGTGTGTTTTCTTGTGTGTGTTCTGATCCTCCAGTGCCACCTGCATGTCCTTGTAGTACTGGAGGGCGTCACGCACCGGCTGAATGATGTGAGGCTGGGGAAACATTAAAGGGACTTTTTGTAAGATTGTGGTTGCAAAAGTGAACATCTCCATGTTATTGACAATAATGCACACATTTTAGCACATCTGCATCATTATTTCATGTTTTCAGCATTTACAAACAGTAAAGAAATAACTGTCCCCTATTTTTTTTACCACAGTCCCCTTATTTTTAGTGGTACAAAAAAATACACACTTGACAGGTGTAAACAAAAATCATAGCTTTTCTACACTTTGATACAGTGCAATGATGCTGCATATTCACTCAATAAGTTTTGATTCTACTTTGTATGTAAAGAAATAACAAAACAAAATTACTTCAGACATCGTCCAAATCTAATATTGAGTGCCTTTAAGAATGTCTTCGTTAGTCTCAAAGCAATTACAACATTGTGAAATTCTTCTTAAAAATGCCCTCCCCATTATGTGTGAGCTTGTGAAGACAAAAAGGGTCATGAACATACATGTACAATTAATAAAACAATTATGTAACCATCAATACTCGTTTAAACATTTTAAACAGAACATAGGAGATGCAGTTGTTACGATTTCTTTGTGAATGGCTCAAATGGTCTCTATAGCTCAAAATGCCTTAAATTGTAATGTCTTAATGAGGGGTACAAATTTCCTTAAGTTTGTTCCCCTTGAATCCGTTGACAAGAAATTGTCTTTTCATTTGATGGCAGAATTTCCAGCTACACCCACATCCTGTAATTCAGCACCAAGGACAGTGGCTAGATATGATTTTCACATACACGAAAAAAACAAACACTTTTTCTCATACATTTCTTTTAAACATTGCGAGAGGAAATAGGCATATTATTAGAGTTGAATAATTTGACTTAAAGATAGACCAAATAACATAGCAGAAAGTTGATTTTTGAATGAATAAAATACTGGCTTGCCAAATCTAAATGGGGAAAACTCACAGTTTCACAGCTTCTTGTTTTAGAACGAATACTGAGACTTAGCCAGTTTAACAAACATATGATTTTTCATGCTTGTATCTTTACCTGCATTTCTGGAAAGATGCACGCTGCTGCCTCAAAGAGAGGTAGTAGGACGAACTGGATGAAACCGGTTTGTGAGGACGGTTTGGTCACCTTCTCGCGGTCCATGAAGGGGGTGACGGGAAGGCCTTCCAACTTTTCCACATCACTCTGAAATTACAGATCCAAAACATGCTCATCACTATCAATATCTTCTGATATTTATATGAAGGTCTAGTCAAAGGTCAAAGGGGTACCGATACCGACTGCTGGTCACCTTTGACCCATTGCTGACATCACACGTCTGCTCGGGTCAAGTGACGTAGGCTTCAAGTCAAATCAAGTTGAGAAGGTCCAGAGGACTAGTCGAAAGCTTGTTTGTAAGGACTTAACTTGTATAAAATCTTTACTAAATCTTTGATGTACGTTCAGCAGTGTACATTTGTACAGTCGTATAAAAAAAGTACAACTAAAGTATAGATCTAACCAGATATGAATATATTGAGTAAAGTTTCAAGTAGGAAGTAGACCAGCCAGGCGAGACATATGCATGTCTGCAGCCGCCATGCATCAGACCCTGATGCCTGCAATGATTGATTGATTGATTGATTGATTGATTGAAAGTTTCAAGAACTATATGCTGGGTGAGAATTGACGATTTGGTATCTCTCAGGACCTTGAGAACAAATATGGTGCCGTGTGGCACATTTTAAGTGTAAAAGCTTTTGGCCAACATGCATCATTCTACAAATTAAAAGTAAAAGGAATCTTGAAGAAAATGTACCTGGTTAAAGAACTCCTTCAGTAGACAGTCCAGCCACGGCTCTGCTACATCCATGGGTCTGGCCTCGTTAGAGATGTCACTCACTTTCATCAGAATCATCATCAACTGGACAACACAAGAGGAACATTTTTCTTTTATTGACTAGAGGTCCCCAGAAAACAAGATTCAAAAGCCACTTGATTAAACCTAAAGTCATGTTGATTTGATTATATGGATGACATCCACGCGTGCATAAATTTTTGTCCGTTTCCAAAAAAAGTTTTTGGGCCATATTGCTGCAAAATGAGAAAATACATGCTATAAATTGCAATAAATTTTTGAGAAAATGGATACTAATGTCATACAATACCAAAGTCAATTCCAAAGTCAAAGATTAATTTTTGAAAGAATAGACATGAAGAATCTATATTTTGGTATACCATAATCTGTGTGTTTTGTTCAACCTTACTGGCCACTTAGATTTCATAATAAAGATAACTTTTTTTTTTGCCAAACTTCTATTTTATTTGCACGCTTCCATCAGTTTTGGAGTTCCCATAGGATGTCATTCTTATAATCAAATCAACGTGGGCTAAATGAAAACTGATTTAGATACGTCAGAGAGTAGGCTGGAAGTGAAATGATGACTATCAAGATAGTTGACATTGATAGTGAACATCCAAAGTTGACTTTAAGGGCCTTTTCTTACTCTGCTTTGCATCTGAAGTTTTCCCTTTTACAAACCAGACAGCTGGGAGAATAGGAACAATATGTATCCCTCCATCTTCTTTATCTGGAGGATCAATACTGACACCTACCAACATATACTGGAACTGCAGATAACACTATAAACATAAATCACTGGTCTCATGGGGGATATTCTAACAGTTGCCCCATTACATGCCTTTCATGGTTAAATATGCTGCAATATCTGGTGCCGCAATGTTCTAAACTGCATTAGAAGGCATCTGTGATGGGTGCGAAGATAAAAATGGATTAAGAATGATATAAGTCATTCTGGGAGTGGGTCAGAAATGCTATTCACTACATTTTGAGATGCAAATTACGATTAAAAACTGTACTGTAAATCCATTTAATATTGCGGTTGGTGATTTTAGTGGTTGCGGGAAAGGGGAATAGTTCACTGCATTGAATTTTAATGCTGGGAACAAAAATCACTGGCTCAACGTTTGTGATCAAATATTTTCCATGATGAAATTTTAGCGGTTGACTAGGGACAGTTAAAGTAGCTTAAATCAACTGTTAATCTAGTTATTCATGCAGATTTACCACATTTGTGGAAGGATTGACATAACAGGTGACTATCACCTTTTCAAGATTGTAAGGTTTGGACCATCGCACACCGGGGCATGCCCCTACTCTTTTTTTGAAAAGTGTGGTGGGTTCTTTAACGTGCCGGGGGTGTGGTACCGTTAACAAATCAAGAATTACACAGTATTTTAACCTGATAGAGGAAGAGATTAAATTTTTTGCTCGTCTTGAGCAGGAAAATTGACAGACAGTGGAAGGAGCCTTGCTACAAAACAACAACAATAAAAACAACAACAACAACAACGAACACACATACAGACACATTCACTTAGCAGAACTGGGATCACACTTACATGTTCTTTGTGTTCTTTGTTACTGAAGTCAAATTCTGGAATCAGGCCTTTAAATTTCCCCAGGATTTCATTGTGTCTGGCCATGTCTGTTGCCAGGATACACCTACATTTATAACACACAAAATACACAACAGATGTCAGGTAAACAAATGTACAAAGGCAAATTACGCATATAGAGCAGATATTAAGTTCTAGTTCGGCTACGAGTCAGAGTTATGAGGAAATATTGTAGAAAGGTAAAAATGCATGCAAGTGGAATTTTTATTTTTGCCTGCCATTTTGGAATGCACATTTCCCTCCAAATCTCAATAGGCTACATATACTTTCAAATTGTTATGAAATTTGGGGATACTTCATTGTACAATGGCACTAACCCCCCCTATATAGATACACAATGAATTTCCTGCCATTCCCATTTACGGACTAAAAATAAAAGTACTAAAATATTATGTGATATGCAGATAAATCGATACCAAAAATCGAATAAAAAGATTCTTTTTTAAACAACCAAGAGATTTATTCCACCAACGTTTCGGTGACCATCTGTCACCTTCTTCAAGGCAATTCTGACTGGTTCACATAGCAATGCAGCACAGGTGTTGCTGCTTATACATGATAAAGAAATGGATTCCAAAACGCAAAGTATTTACCTAGTATGTACAATCACAGGGGATGCTCAAAATCATCAGACTGGCATAAAGGTTTTGTGAAAGAAAAACTCCACAATTTCCATTCTGAAGAAATGCATTCTGAAGAACTAGTTGTTCTGCAAACACTCACCTAATCATGCCTTCCCGGACTTTCTTAAAGTTTTCAACACTCAGGTTCCTGAAAATGTTACAGTCCGGCTGTGGGAAAATAACACAAAATACATCAGTTAATCGTTGGTACTGAAATGTGATCCTACCCTACCACCCCTGCTACAGTACATGGTTGTGTCCATGGTACTGAAATGTGATCCTACCTTACCACCCCTGCTACAGTACATGGTTGTGTCCATGGTACTAAAATGTGATCCTGCCACCCCTGCTACAGTACATGGTTGTGTCCATGGTACTGAAATGTGAACCTACCCTACCACCCCTGCTACAGTACATGGTTGTGTCCATGGTACTGAAATGTGATCCTACCTTACCACCCCTGCTACAGTACATGGTTGTGTCCATGGTACTAAAATGTGATCCTGCCACCCCTGCTACAGTACATGGTTGTGTCCATGGTACTGAAATGTGATCCTACCTTACCACCCCTGCTACAGTACATGGTTGTGTCCATGGTACTAAAATGTGATCCTGCCACCCCTGCTACAGTACATGGTTGTGTCCATGGTACTGAAATGTGAACCTACCCTACCACCCCTGCTACAGTACATGGTTGTGTCCATGGTACTGAAATGTGATCCTACCATGCCACCCCTGCTACAATACATGGTTGTGTCCATGGTACTGAAATGTGATCCTACCCTACCACCCCTGCTACAGTACATGGTTGTGTTCATGGTACTGAAATGTGCTCCTACCCTACCACCCCTGCTACAGTACATGGTTGTGTCCATGGTACTGAAATGTGATCCCACCCTACCACCTCTTATACAGTACAAGGATGTGTCCATGGTACTGAAATGAGGCCTACCCTGCCACCCTTGCAACTGAAAATGTGTCCATGGTACTGAAAGGGTACCCTAAATGTTCCACAATAATGTTTATAAGTGAACTTGTGGAAGAACTTGCCTTTTCTAGGATTTCAAATGCAATGGCGCAGTGATGGTTCTCCAATGGGGAGATGTCGTTATATCTCAGGGCCAGCTCTGTCCTTGCATTTACCTGAAACAGCACAGATAATGTTGGAGAGCAGTGATAAGTGGATACTTGAGAGAAAAATGCAGCTGTAATTCAAACTGTATCCTTACAACTGCTTACCAGCATATCAGTACAATAAAACACTGATTGCAATGTAGTGATAGTACCACAGATATATACGAGCAAGTAAAACCATATGTTTTGAATGTGCTTTCTTTTCTTTCTTTCAGCAAGCCCACAATTGAAGCATACTGCTCCAACGATCATCCACATGTAGAGTGCTGGCCTTGTTTGAGGTAGGACTAGCAATGGACTACAGTGCTTAAACACACAGCTGTGAAGCCCAGGGGCTACAGAAATGGAGATGGTTGCAGCAGTATGCACCATATGGTGTACCCTGGAAGCCCAGAGTTACCTGCAGGCCGGCTTAGCGACTTGCCTGGAAAGCGACATCATATGGCCGACAGACAGTACTGGATGTGTAAGTCCATCGGCCAGATGGTCTCGCTTTCCGGGGCTATTCGCTAAGCCGCCTCGCAGGTAACTCTGGGCTTCCAGGGTACACCATATAGTGAGGGAAGGACTTCTGAGAGCCAGTGAATCCGAGAGCCAATTTACTGTAAATGCATTTAAGTTCGAGATGATTTCATTTCGCGGTAGGGAGAAAATTGAGTGCTTGCGGCGGTTTTTAGTTCACGCTTGAAACAAGGCGGCAGGCGTGAAAAATACAGAACATGCATTTTTCTGCGGTGGTTGTAAGTTTGAAGAGGTTACCGCAAAAACCGTGAACATTAAACCACCGCAAAGTTAAATGCATTTACAGTAGATCTGAAGGATGGGCTTACCTGATATGCATTGTTGTACCCTGGATGGTCCAGGTCGTGGCAAAGGGCAGAGGTCAGCATGACAAGGACCTCCACATCACTCAGTTTCTCCCACACCTCACATAACCAGATGATCCCATACATCTATATCAGGAGGTTGTGGACAGAGAAAATATCAAAATTAGTCAATTCAGAGATTCAAAGTTAATATGGTGGAAGACATACATGTATACAGCAAATATGTCTCTCTTAACCTAAAAATGATATGCTAAGATTTTACGAAATATGGAATAGAGCCCTCAATTACAGTTGTTATATCCATGGGACCCGGTACACTTGGATTTTCTGTTTTATTTCTTAACCTTTAGCACTCTGAAGTAGCCGTTTGGCACCCAGTTCTCTATTGGTTACAGAGTCATGCAGCACGGAGAAGGTCAAAGCTTGTACCTTCCTCCTGGCCAACACCTTCTTTGAGAGATATCTTCACCCCCAAGTCTACAAGTTTGTCTAGATCACA
Organism: Branchiostoma lanceolatum; assembly: GCF_035083965.1. Lineage (NCBI taxonomy): Eukaryota > Metazoa > Chordata > Leptocardii > Amphioxiformes > Branchiostomatidae > Branchiostoma > Branchiostoma lanceolatum. The sequence goes on from NC_089731.1 coordinate 14,168,485, forward strand.
TTGTAAAAACTACATTGCCTTTATTACTGAAAAATGAAAGAACTTCCTTGCTGCAAGTAAAAATGCGTAGAAATTTGTCTTTAAAATTTTTTATGTACTTTTTTTTTTGTCCAACCCTGTCAATGATCTTTTAACCTTTATCACACTGAAGCGGCCGTTTGGCACCCAGTTCTCCATTGGTTACAGAGTTAGGCAGCAGGGAGAAGGTTAATGGTCTCAAAGGTCTACCAAATAACCCTTAATCATCTATTTCAATGTTTTCAATGACCAGTGATTTTGGCTTACTCATTGGTTGCCAGTTGATTTCATTAAGTGGAAACAAGACCTTTGAACTTTCAAAAGAGAAGATTTTCTCACCATTTGAGTGACACAGAAGGCATGGTTAAAGTTGTGAAATGGGATCTGGTTATAGTGCCTGTAGACTTCATATAAGAATTGCTGCAACACCGGCATCTGTAAAAAAAGGTAGAAAAGTGCTTAAACATGGTATTTCTTAGAATATCTTAAGCTATACTGATTTGATTAAGATATGTACGACATCCTCTGGGGACCCCAAAACTCTGATGCGAGCTTGCAAGCAAAAAATTTGCGCAAAAAATAAGTTGCCTCCATCATGACATTTGAATGGTCAGGAAGGATTAGCAAATAACTGAACACACAGAACATGGTATTTCAAACAATAAATTCTGTAATGTCATCCCCTGTGATTGTACATATGTAAATACCTTGTGCTTGGGAATGCATCTCATTATTATGTATAAGCAGCGACACCTGTGCAGAATTGCCTTGAAGAAGGTGACAGATGGTCACCGAAATGTCGGTGGAATAAATCTCTTGGTTGTGTAAAAAAGTGCATTTTTATTCAGTGACTTACCAACCTGATGAAACTATTCACAAATAAATTCTGTATTTTTGTTCTTTCGTACCTTTGGCTTTGATTTTGGAAGACCTTGCTCATTTAGTATCGGTTTTCTTACATAGTTCTTTTCCATTTACAACATATATTTACACATTTTACAGCTTTGTTATACATTTAACAATATAGAAGCAAATTTTTTGGGGGTAAACAGGCAAAACTTGATGCACACGCTTATGTCATCCATGTAATCAATGTGTCGTCAGTGTGGCCTTGGGAGTAAATAATAAATGGAAACAAGCACAGTCTACACTGACAAATTTGGCACCCTTTGACAGCCAATGCCTCACACTGAGAAAAGTGCTCATCTTAATGTCATGTAATTTTTCAGTACACATGAATATAGACTACAACACAGGATATTCCGTATAACCAGAGGTACAAGCCCGACCGCGGGTAGGATCGCCCGACAGCCGTAGACCAAAGGGCGATCCAACCCGCAGGAGGGCTGGGACCGAGGGTGATGCAGAATACACCATGTTGTATCTTATTTATGTCATAACAAACCAAAAAAAAAAACACATTTCAATGCGAAATGCGCCTGAAGTTGAGAGAGTTTTGTGTCCTCCAACAAAGAAATCGTAACAATCGATTCCAACCTCCAAATCCGGCATTAAAATCTTCGACAGCAGTGCAACCGGCGCACTTGAAATGCATCATAAATATTCTATGGAAGCCTGTGTGATACAACTTAGAACCCCGTGTGATACGGAAAATTATCAGATGGTCTGGAACACCCGTATCAAACGTTTTCGTGACCCAGGTATGACATAAAATGTCTTACAGTTATGCACAATCATTTCTCACTGCACGCCACCATGTTTATGCTTGTTCTGCCCCAAAATGTGACACCAAATGTTAAACTATGAAATACAGTGACTTCATCTTTTGACCTTTCCGGGGAAAATTGCTGCTGGTTTATTATAGCTGCTCTTAAAAGGGAGGTAAAACCTGGGAAAACTAAACTTTGAGTCTTAATGGATGCTACAGCCCTGGGGGATTACTGGAAGTCTGCCAGGAAATCTGATGTAAAGAACAAAGATTTCTCCCGAGGAAATTTAATATCCCCCCTAAGATCTGTCCATTTGGCTACTAGTACTCATTAGGCGATTCCAATATGTTTTTATGTTTCTCACACATCAATATTACAGGATGAAATTATACAGGAGATTCTTATGAAAAAAGAACAGATGTTTGATAGCCTAAGGTGTTTTTGTACACTGTGAATTCAATTATTTTTGCAGGGATTTGATTTTGTGGTAGAAGTGGGAGATTTTTGCGGTGTTTTAGATTTTTGGTCACAACAATTCTGTAACACAGATCCATATTTTCAAGGTACCATCATGATTTTACGTATTAGAGGCACCAAATAAAATGTGAAAATAAAACCACTGCAAATAAATCAAGATTTACAGTACAGTTCTAGTGGGCAAGCAAAATAGGTCATAATTTTCAACAAGAGAGTCATTATAATCAACATGCAGTAGTTTGTTTCAGTTCTTAACAGCCTGGTGAAAGTGATCATGAATAAAAATTTCAGGCAGCTTCATCGAATGACAGACATCCAAATAAATGTCTAATCTTATGAATGCTTAGATTTCTGATCAATAGTAAAAGGGCTAAAAAACTTTATGACATTATCATTATAAACAACGTTGCATACAATGCAAAGAGAAACTGTGACTGACTGAGAAGACATGAGAACCTCACCTCAATGTTAAACTTTGTGAGAAGGTCAAGTTCTATGTACATTTGTTGGAGGAGGAGTAACATCTCGGCATCGTCCCATTGCCTGTAAGATGAAACATTAATTTTTGATAGAACCTATGTAGATAAAAGTGTGAAATATTCAAATATGCTTTATATCTTATCTTATACATTGTATTAACCAGTGAATGGCCAAATGATTGGAGTGTGCTTTTTTTGTTAAATTTGATTGAATCTTTCAAAGAAAGATAACAAACACATGAGTGAATTTGAATAGAGTGTTTGCTTCGCATTTGGTACATGTATCTAAGGTTGTGAGTTCAATCCCCAGTTGTGTCAAATCAAAGAGTTAAAAAATGGTATGTACTGCTTTCTCTGCTTTTAAAAAGCACTCAGCATTTAGGGAAGAGTATGGGAGTTGAACACACATCACTACCTAGCCAAATGCTGTTAGTAGTGATTGCAGAAATGTGGCCCAAGGGCTGTTGAAATGGAGATGGGTACCGCCCTATGCACCATCTGGTGCAAGAAGAATTTGAACTAACTTATATCATATGATTTCGTTCTCACATAGAATAAACTTACACAATGTCATGTAGTATCATCCTCGAGCTCTTTTTCAACATTTTCTACTCTAACACTATTTAGTATGTAAATACAGTACCTCACACTTGTGCTATTAAAAAAAAACAGTTTTTCTCCTTACCAGTTGTCAAAAGTGGGTTTCCTGAGGTGAAATCTGACATCTTCCGTGACTTGCACAGCGCTAGATACAAAATAGTACAAAACAAACGAACACATGCAGTGAGGGCAGATTGGTTTACAGGAAACATGACATGAAAATAATGAAACAACAGTTCATGTTTGTTGCAAAACCTTTCATTTTGTAATGTGGTATGTAATGTAAATAATACAATGTATGTGTGCGTGACAGACCTTATCAATATATCAACTCAATGGTGTGACTCATAATACAAAATCCCTCTGTCATGGAATGGAAATTTGCTTGTTGGGAAAGAAAACAACTTTATCCCATCCGTCGGTCTGCATGTTCATTGATTTTCTTTGTCCAACAAGTTGGTAAAAAGCACACCGTACCTTCCATGACTTGAACTAGTACACTGATCATAAGTGAAGTAGTTGTTTGGCTACCAATTCTCTACAGGTTACAGTGTAAAGCAGGTATTTCACTGGGTTGAGTCTGTTTGCGACTGTTTGCAAAAGACATTCGCCAACTGGCGCAAACAGGCCACCTATGGGCTCCCATTTTTGTCAGTCAGCACCAATGGGCTTCAATTTCAGGCTAACTTTTAAAAGATTAAAACAAAATTGCAATTGGCAACATGGGGCCATTGGGCGCAAACTAGACGTCAACAGGCGCGATAACTCTTTTTGATGAATCTTAATCATTGTGCAGTTAAAATGGTTTTAATTCAGTGGCAACACTACGATTTCCAATAAAGTTATGATCTACATGACATTATCTAATCTAGACGGAAACTGAGGATGTGACATTCCTGGTGCAGCCATTTTGTTTGTAGAGGTCATGTATTTTACCTGTGCATCACAAATCAATGTGACTACAAGAGAAAATTGGCAAAAGCATTTCAAAAGTTGCCACAATAATTTGTCGCAAATAGGCGCAGTACAGTGAGATACACGCTTAAGGCAGCAGGGAGAAGGTTAAGGGTCATGCACTTCCTACTAACATTAACTAAAGACATTTTTACCTCATTTTCTTAAACCGATCATGAACCAGCTTGCAGTGCTCGAGACTCTTCCTAGCTTTCCCCTTCTTGTTCCAGAACGGAGACGACGTGCCGCTGGAAATGTCCTTAAACAGGCCCAGCCAACTTAAGTGTTCCACACTCTGCAACACGAGAGGTTAACACATGTTTTATGTGCCGACACCAGCCACTTTGCCCCAAACTCATTGTCGTTTGATGTTGGTATTGAATCAAGGCCATACATACATCATGGCTCGAAATTCATTTTTGGAAATAGGTGTACTGGTGCACCCAACCAACAAAAAGGTGCACAGAAAGAATTTTGGTTGCATCACAAAATAAAGTTGAATGTGAGCAAAACATAATTAACAAGTTTAACACTCTTAAGAACTTCAATCTGTAATTCTATTGCTAACTTCAAAATTTCAAACAAGTAATACGTCAAAGAAAGTATAACTGTTACAAAAGGTTATTTTGCTTTTTCTGACACTTACATTTCAAGAATATTCTGTATACTAGTGTACAATAGTACCTTTACCCTATAGCCTACAAAAATATCTAGGTGCACCAGTGCACCAACAGTCAAAAATTAGGTGCACAGCTCCAATTTTGGGTGCACACAGGTGCACATGCACCCACTATTTCGAGCCCTGTACATACATAAAAACAAATATTACACCGGGATTGCCAGACTCAAGGAAAATGGCTTTTTTTGACGGTGAAATCAAACCCTCCCAGACTACTCTGTACATGAAACGGGCGGGCAGATTGTTTTCAAGCGCAGGTGTGCGCTAATCCCACCCGAATTGAAAACATTTCCACCTGCGCATTCAGACAATTATAACCCTGCTTGGTGGAAAACAAGGAATTAGAAGCCTTAGACAGAGGAAGAAAGGTCGCTTGTACTTTAGAACTAGAAGTGTCGGAGCTAATGAGATTGGATCTATTGATATGCAATGTCCTTCTTCCAATACAAATTTGTTTTACACTTTTAGGCTTGTGTATGCCAACCTTTCTAACAGTAGTGTTGCTGCAACTTGAGCTCTACAGTCTACTTAACCTTTAGCACTCTGAAGTACATGTAGCCATTTGGCACCCAATTCCCTATTGATCACAGTGTTAGTCAGCGGGCAGAAGGTTAATAATATATGAACATGTATCAGGATAATAAAACCATTGCATGGCACATATCTAATAATACAGTAACAGTGATTGCCCTCACAATCAGTCACATGATTCGTTCATTCAGGCCCTTGTAGTTGTAGTGCCTTAAGTGGCACATATATGGCAGCAAGTTTCTTTGCTGTTTTAGTAGCAGGGTATATTTTAAAAAAATGTGTTGCTAACCCTTCCCCTTTAACGTGCTCGAGACACCTCTTCGAACACAGAACCCCCATTTTACATCCCTTATGGACGACGGGTGCAGTCCCAACCAAGATGCCCTTCTCAGAATTGAACCGGGGTCTCCCAGCTAGCAACTAATTGGAACCAGGAGCTCAACTGTGAGGCTGCTACCAGTTGAGCTACAGGCCTAGCTAGGGACGTCCCACCCTATACTATTGCCTAACAATAATGTATTGAAGTACAAATGCATGTAGCCAAAAGACAGACAAGCATCTGTAGTCCAGTTTATTCCTCTGAGTCAGCAGATCATTATTGTCGGTAAACTGGGAGAATACCGTGGTTCTCTAATTAACTTCTACTTGGACTTGACTTTGTACATGTTGGTTCATTTGAGGACATCAAGTGTTCTCAAAGGAAGCTAAGCACCTCTGAAGTTCATGAACAGCGTACACAGCTGGTAACATCAAGGACCACCTGACATTTTCATGTTTCAAGTTTCTATTTGTAGATCCCCTTGTGGTTACAGCCTTTTGTGGTAAATGCCAAAAGAACACTTCTTCACCAGAAAGGAGCAACAGCTGAAGATCTTGTACCAGAGAGGTTAGAGAAAAGGAAGTGAAAAGGAAGTGTCAAAAGAGTGAGAATAACTTCAAGGCCACACCAATCTAATTTGTTGGTTCTCGGAATCTCTCGTTGCTATCTTTTCCAAAACCTCCCATTCAGAAAATTCTTACTCCATGCATTATAATGAAGCTATTACAATAACTTTCCAGTATAGTAAAATGGCCTGACTGCCTTTGCAAGCACCTCATAATATGGGTTACTGTAACATTTATCGTAGTAAAACTTTTCAACAAACAGGTGCATCTACTGTAAAAGTAGTACTGGGATGAGATGGTTGTCTGCCTTATAATTATAATGGTTTTTGGTAAAAGATGAAATACTTGAATAACTTCATTGTTTCTGTTATGCAAGCCCCTATCTTCACCCCTAGCCTTTTTTGCAATTTTCTTTTAATAATTTGTTTGCCCTGTTGCTCTACATTTTTTTTCTAAAAAATGCATGCAAGAACCAAAAAATTAAATTGGTGTGGCCTAAACATATCTCAAATTTAGTTCAAATGAAGAAACATCTGTTGTCTCCCTAATACTTACTGGACTTATGATTCAACAGACCGCTATATAGTTTGTCCATTTACAAGATACATATAAATGTACACTGGTTACAGCCAGTATTGAACTACATGTAACTAGATATAACTACAGATTGAAGAAGAAGCTAACTGATTAGAAGTAGAGAAGCTTGAGGCCACCTGTTTTAAACAGAAAGCCCTACATGTATAAGAAAAGTCCCTTACTTCTAGTTTTTCTCGGAAGCACTCCACTTTTTTCCTCATCTCGAACACCAGCGGTGGAGTCTCTCCGCTTTCCACCAGGATCTTTCTCTCCAGATCTTCTAACCTTAAAAACAGAAATTAACAAATTTGATAATATTAAAATGTAATTCATGTACATTGTAACTATTTCCAAGAAGTTCCATGTAATTTGTCACAATCAGCAAGAAAAACATGATTTTGTGTAAATGAAGTAAAATGTACATGACTGTATACTTAGTAAGTCTAAGGCAGTGTTGTTTGGAAAATGGGGAATACTTTGATAACTAGGAGTTCATTACTTGATGATGATTGTACATATGGAACATTGGGCTGAATATTAGGACAGATCTAGATGTTGTCTTCAAAATCCAGTTTTGAAACAGTGAACTCAAACAGTGAATTCAACCATTTTTCTATACTCAAACATTTCAATCTTTCAACCTTTATTCTTTGAATCAACATAACGTTGGATAACATAAATTCGCGGGGTACTTAAATTCGGGATTTTTCGAAAACGGTGTATTTAGGGATATGTGCTATAGATGCAACATCAGTAATACCGCTAGAAATGCAAACTTGACAGACTAAAAACGTATTCAGAACACTGTCTGAAAAGCTTCGATAACCATGCATTAGAAGTTGGCTACGTCAAAAACTCTCCGTCCCTTATTGTCACAGTCTGAGGGCTTCATGGGAGAATTATACTACATAGTTGTTCGCTGGTTTATAAGACAAATGTCACATCCGCTTCCTGCTCAACACAATTATTTACAATACAACTTATTAGAATCTCTTTTGCTAACCTACAACTGGACTCTAAGTGTGATTAATCATCAAAACGCCCCTTTGTTGCTACAACCAATGGCTACGGCACTACGGTGAATTTTCCCACCGCCATATTCGTTACCCAGAATCCTGCTATTCGGCAGACGACAAACGTTTGCGAGGAACACTTTTTTGTCCAAATGTTGTGTGTGATAGTGGACTGATGGCGATATTTTCCTCAAAGTTTGCTCTTAGCACAAGCAGAAACACATGGACATAGTAGTATTACCATTTCTACGGCATCCAGCTAACGCCCCGATGAATAATGTACAAATTTCCATGACGGTGGGGGTGAACTTTGAGTGACGTTCTACCGACTCAACACACGGGTTGTTCCTGAGGCCTGATGTGTGCGGTACGGCCGTTTTTCGTGTATTTTTTTTACTTGGACACGTCTATATCCATAGCACTCTCCTCAAGCCAAGGATGGAACGAATAGCTGCTGTATAAAATGTCATTAGCGGTAAGATATTCAAGACGAATCTTCTCTCCCGAATTAATGTTCACCCCTGTCCGACAGCACCGTCATTGTGCGTGCGGCGGACGGTAGTTTCAAGTTGAAATATTATGGTATCAGCACGACTAGAGACAAAATCTACCATATATATGATTAGTGCAAAGATAGTACATGGTACTGACAGAATAATAGAAAAAAAGGATGGTTTATTGTTCTGCTAGATTGATTTCTGTCAACCATTATCGGAATAATCCCGAATTTATGTTACCCAACGTTACATGTATGTAGCAGAAATACACATACTATTATACAATATACAAAAATGTACATAATTGTCATGTACTCCTGAATTGTATTGATCTTAAAAATCAGATCTTACACACAGTGCAAGAACGAAGACAAAAACTGGACATTAAACAAAACAAGACTATATGCAACTGTATTTTATCATGTACTTTCGCAGCAAGGCTGGCCCCTTGTAATAGCAATAGCTAGTCGGGCAGCCTTGGCTACTGTACATTGTACGCAGTCGAACAAATAAATAAATAAATAAATATATGTATATAAAACAGTCTTCATTTGACTGTTGTATAGACGGATAGTGTAGTGGAGAAAAGAGTTGTACAGTCTCAATTCAGGGTTTAACATATTTTCAACCAGTGTTTTTGACCAGTTAAATAATAAGCTTGGATAAAACACGACTATGCCTGAACAGATGTTTTTGACTCAGGCTCCTATTGTGTGAATGTTGAGAAATGAATACATTTGTACCATCCACATCGACACTTCTCTTTGATAATTGATGGTAGAAAAAAAGGCTCTGTAATTATCTGTCCTGATATTGCAGCATGATACTGGTACCCTGACCACAGTATTATGATCATAATCATATTCTATCAGGCCGCAATTTCCTGCATTTAAGAGCGCTTAGGGATGTCAGCTGCAGGCTGTGGCCTTTGTACTTGTTGATGCAAGGCTTAACCTTTAACACACTGAAGTATACATGTAGCCGTTTGGCTGCCCCATTCTCTATTATATTGGTTACAGAGTTAGGCAGCAGGGAGAAGGTTAAACAACCACCTGCTCACTTGCATTATGTATGTTTCTTTTTCATTCGGTGTCCAAGAATTAGTGCACCTGTACATTTACTACAGTTACATGTACAAACATTTTTATATGAAAGTCAAAAATACAATGATCAAAGCCTGCGTTCATTCAGAATATAAAAATGCTGGTGGGGAATTGTGGAAAACCTCATCAATATTCAGTTTGACTATTTCTACGCAATATTGTAACAAAGAACAGATACAGTGAGTGCTTTGTGACAGCTGTAACCAACCTTCTTTCCATGCCATTGACATCAAATCCAAGCTCAGAGGCTGATGGTCCTGTAACGGCATAAAATGAAGGAAGATGACCTTTAACACATTGAACATCCATAAATCAGACAGACTGTTGGTGAATTTTTATCATGGCATTATTTAATATTTATCAAAGTCTCAAAAGCAGGGCTGTTTCCAGCTTTAATTTGTTTTCTGTCCCACTCATTGTTTAGAAGCCCATGAATGTTTCTAATCTAAGACTTATTAATTAAATCTCTCAATTTAAGCTGATGAAAATACATTTTCATCAATCTTTTGTCATAAAGTTCAAATTTTGGGGACGGATGGGGTGAATTTTTTGTCTTTCTCAACAAATAAATATGTGTCCCGGGACAGAGGGAGGGGTCCTGGACATAGCCCTGCTCCAAAGCCATCTTGCAGCTTTTGGGCAGCTTTCGACACTTGTCAAAGGCTTATTAATTCAAGGCCACACAAATGTATGCATATCATCAGGACCATGCAGAAATTTCACAATGGTCCATCATTATGCAAGTTCCTTCATAATACACATGAACAGTTATTGCATTAAAAAACCCAGAGATTCATAAGAGAACATTTTAAGATGAGATAGAAATGTATTATTAAAGAAATTTACAATTTTTCAGGGTGACGCTTTGAAAAAAAAACACTACCTGTAAATGCAGGTATGACATAAATACTGCACATTGTGCTGTATAGTATACCGAGAATTCAAAGTAAATCTATTTTTTCTACAATTCCTTAAACAGTATCAATTGCAGTCAAGTCTCCTTAAATATTACATTTTGGTTGAATTCAATAACATCATGTAAAGTATCTTTCTCATTGAAGCCAACCAATACAGCACAAATCATAATAAATGGAATCCTTTTCAAATGCCCTTCCGAAGAACTTATTCATTCATCACACGATTCCGATTCATGATTACCATACCATATCATGTCACCTTGGGTCTGTCTCTGTGGGAAATTCTGCCGCTGCACAATTTATATGGAAATAATTACGTTAGGTTTGATATCAGGGCTAAATGACCTCCAGATTGTCTATCAGGAGAAATAAAGGGCAGTGTATTCACCACATGCACAATCAATAACAGAAGCCATTCTATATGACTATAAAATCTTTGGAGGAGGTAAGTTTTCATTTATTTTAAAGTGAGGGACTTAATAATAACTTAGCTCAAAAATTAATCAAAAGATAAGTGGAAAAACATGTATTTTCTAATTACTATGAAATTAGTATGAATACTACAGTGTATGACAATGATGTTAGCCCGTCCCTGGAATTTTTCAGTTGATCCCTCCGACAAAACATACAAATGAAACGTTCCACAGATAAAATTCGCAATTTACAACTGTTACCCTGATGTGGCTGTTTCCGCTTTTGAAAAAAATCTAAGCAATATTAGGGTTTGAAAAATCGGATTTGAAAGTCAATTTATCTAGTCATTTCTATACAGGATTAGTTCAAATAACACTATCACAATGTATAGAAACATCCATGATGCAAAAATAAGACGTTGTTATAATGTGAGAAATCACTGAAAATCGTGGCCGGAGTTTTTGTAGGCTTGCGAAACTAAGGGGATCATCGTACGTCACGATTTTGTGGGATTTTAACCCTTAAGCTGCCAGTTTTTTTAGCCAAGTAAATATCAAAAATGTTTGACCCCTGACCTCCCTCACGAAACCCGCGAAACACCCGGCGGCGCTAACTCCCCTAACTTCCCGGCTTCGCGCGCTACACGCACGCAAAGCTGTTTTGTTCTGGGGAATACCCTATCCCGGTTATAACCGGGTCCAGCACACAAGGCATATTTCTGTATCCCTAGTTAAGTCGGGACTGGCAGCTTAAGGGTTTTAAAATCCTAAAAGTATGAAGTTATTACGCAAATGTGCTAAACAACTTAGTGAATGCCATTACCATAAAGATTTCAGCATTTTTTTTCACTTCCATTTTTTGGAGGTATCTTTTCAGGGTGGCAGAATTATGTACCCTGGTGGAATTATGTTAGTAGATGTTACATATCAAGCCAGCAAGATATGACGTCACTGTACATTTACTCAATTCTGACAACCTGTCTACAACATTGATTGATTGGTTGATTGATTGGTTGAATAATTGATTGATTGATTCATGACACTTAACCAGACCTACCATTGCAGGTGGCAGCGACCACCTGTAGCTTGTAGCGGCTGTCAGGTCGGTTTGCCTCCAACTTGGGTGAGATGTTGACGATGTTCCCCTTGGTGTTGTACAGCTTCAGGATGTCGTTGGGCCCTGCCTCAGCTGCTGCACGGAAGCACTCTGGAAGGAAAAAAAAAGAAAGTGAAGATCGTGCATCCCCAGTCATTGAGAAACATCAAAACAATCATACTAATTGTCAAATTTAGATGATTCCTTCCCCACCTTTTTAGGGAAAAGATGAAGTGGTAGAATGCAGTTTATATCAGAATTTCATACATCAAGCAAAAAATTAAAAGAGTGGCTATGAATAATTTAAGTCAATAAAGTAAAAGGTCGGAGATATAAGTCTGATGGGCTTGAAAAAACATACAAAAGTCATTATACAGTATCACTGCTAAGCCATATTTGTTGAACAAAAGTTAAAGTTAACGGATTTATGACTGCATGACATTTATAATGTACAAAGGTAGCAAGGGCGAATCAGGTAAGGACTAATGTAATCATGAGGTCAACCAAAACTTATTACAGAAAACCAACTTTATCATTTATGATTTTATGGTCCTTGAGTCTATTGTTTAGGGTCGTTGATCTTTCATGATATGAGTTTATGATAATTCACAGACAAGCATTATCGTTCTGAGATTAGATAGTAGTACCACATACATGTACTACTACTCTCACCTCTCAAATAAACGTACCGGTACGTTTATTTTATTTCGCCTATAGTTCCACCCGGTACGTTCTTATTCTAGACGGTACGTTTATTATTTTTTGAAAAATTGAGGCTTTGCAAACCAGGAATCCCTCTAAAATCGTAAGTTAAGGTTTTTCTGCCCATATTTCCCCGGTATTTTTGCTCGTAATTCGCTATTTTTCGGCCTACCGGCGTTGATTTTCTCGCCGCTTTGACGGCCTTGTAAAGTATCCTGGCGGCACTCGTAACATATCGGTCGATATCGCTATGACCCGGTCCGCTATGACGCTACAAAGTAAACCGGAAAATAAGACGCGACATTGACATTTCAAATAACTTTGATAGTCTCTATTTACATCGTAAACCAAAGCACGCTGATCAAAAACGTGTGGAGTAGAGTGCACGCCTGCACGGGGAATAATAATTTCCTGACCACTATATCCGTAGTATCGGCAGCGCGGCGGAAGAATTATTTGTTCGCAGAAGACATGTTACACGTTAAAACAACAATCATCACTTAACTTCCCTTGGGATATGTGTTTTGAGGCCACAAAATCTGTAAAACGGCAGAAATATGTCCGATATGATTCGGTAAACAACAGCGCGAAATCGCGAAACATGGCCGCCACTCTCAGGCATGGCGACAGTAAAACGAGCAGCATATTGCGTAGTGCGGATACCGATCTTAAAAATGATACCGTAAACGCATGGAAATATTATATTTTTTGGGCAACGATAGACACACAGCGCCATATTTATTTTCAGAGGGTTCATTTTTTAAATAATGGTAAGATTTTCCCAATTTTGTCGGTTCATCGCGGGTTTCTAGTGTCAACACGTAATGGGTAACCTCTTAGTATGTGCGGTCTGTGACGTTGAGCTACTTTTACAGTCGATCTCTGTTCAATATTGTGGGATTTACCGCGGGAACTCGAAATCCGAGCGTCTCACTTTGTTTTCGACGCTATGGAGCAAAAGTTTATAGACATATTTCTTTAATTTGGTGGAAGGACTGTGTTCATACTTGTGTTTTTTTGAGGTCGATGTCTTAAGAAAATATGATCAGGTACATTTAACTTAAGTACTCTGATGATTTTTGTTATATGTCACTGATTGTCAGTCATAATAAAATGATATAACAATTTTCTTTGATCACTTGCTTCAAGTTCCAAGTAGAAAAAGCATGTATCATGTACAGTTTCACTTGTTGAATTTGAAAGCACCGTGGCCCCCGGTTAGGGGTCATAGCGGGGAACCTATGCCCAATTTTTTAATATTACTATTATATTTTACGAAGAGGCGAGGAAGATCATCATGATTTGAACAAGCTATGGACAGTTGTTCTGTTCAATATCTGTATACTTAATAGGTATGGCATAATTGACTAAACATAAGTTACCTACCTGCTTATTATCTTATTTCCCTCTGACAGTGACAGTTGTACATGTATGGACACAGTTTACCTAGCCTCGACTGTTGATTTTTGAAATTTTCTGGGGGGTACTTTTATTCCAGGGGGTACTTATATTACATTTTGAAAATTTGTCCGGGGGGTACTTCTATTCCAGGGGGTACTTCTATTTGAGAGGTGAGAGTACTACTATACAGGTGTTAGAAAACAAAAATAAGGTCTCTCACAGAGGTTTCGTCCAGTCAAATGAAGCACAATTACAATATTTTGCCAATATTTGCTTAAGACAAGTACTATAGATCATATTGAGTGTTGTTTCAAATCTATTGCTAGAAGGACTTAGTCACATACAATATCAATATGACATTACAACTTGATTTGCATAACTCGCAACGTTCCATCCTTTGCTATTCACCATTATACAATATCACATACACGTACATTTTGTAGGATGTAGTACGTACATGTAATATCATAATATAAACACAAGAGGTTATTTTCAATATTCAGAGGAATGTGTGTTTTGTAGAATTAATTATTGAACACAACAGGGCCTGCTGGTAAAATTAATCACATTCTGTGCACACCGATTCCTACATATATTATGCAATCTGCGATTGTTTGCAAAACATACGAGGTGGGGGGCTGCATACCAATGAAGCGGCTTGTTTTATAGCTTCTCTCGTAAAAGGACGACAAGTCAACTTTAACTGACTTGTTTTCACAGCCCCTACCCCACTCAGCGTTCTCCAAACGGCAGCCAGGCGTCGGTACATGTACCGTGATACTCTACAGAACTAACAGCTCTCAACGAGCAATCCATTACGGAGAACCCACTTGTTGACCGAGTGGCAACCTGTTTGACATTAGGTGCCCGGGGAACAAAAAAGTGGGTCCGAGCCCGACATCAATTTCACATTAACTGGACTTGGCACGGGCAAATAGACTTTTGAAAAGTGGACGGCAAGGAAGTGGAGGTACACAGTAGTGCTACAATAATGGGGCAGTTATCCCTTGTAATAAGTGAATGGCTTACACCAACACAAGCACCTGTATTACTGCTGGTGTTAAATGTGATAAATCATTGCATTTGTCAGATGTGGGTGCAATTCCTAAAGAAAAACGTACACTGGGAAAGAAGGAAGTTTTAAACAAGAAATATAAGATAGTACTTTTAATGCATTAAAGCTTGCTGAGATTTAATTTTGCAGTAGGGACAAGTAGTGTTCACAGTGGTTTTTATTTTGTGGCTAAAACAGGGTGCTAGGCGGGCAAAAGACAATACAGGCATTTTCGTGGCGGTTTTAAGCTCGAGGTAAAGAGGTCATCCCAAAAACCGCAAACTAAAAACCACTGCAAAAATTTCAAGGCTTACGGTATTCTGTAGATTTCCTGATATTTCTATAGGTACCATTTGATTTGTTAATAAATCATTATGCATTCTAAAACACTGCTAGCTCTATGATTAAAAAATGAATAAAGAAATAAAAAAAAATATGTACGTAACGTTACATGAATTGGGGAGCCAGGCAAGGTTTTTAGTGAAGTATATATTTGTACATGCATATCTAAGAGTCATACATAATAGATTGGAACTGTAATTATTACACAACAAAAAATGTAATCTATAGAGTAATCTAATCTGTACTGTAACAGACACATGTACATGTTGAACCAACATGTCGTTGAATTCCTTACATAATGTACACACGAAAAATATGCACATACATTGTATGCCCCTTCTATTATTTCACCATGTATGACATGCTGAGCTTATGCAGCTACAACATAGTGTATTCAATCTTATGTGAACCCACAACAGTGACATATACTAGACATTGTTTCCAAACTGTTTCCAAACAGAAGGTCTACGTAGTAACTAAGTAGAGAACATTGTGTGGTAAACATTCAATGTATCATCTTGAGAAATCCAAAATTCCTCAGGGTGGAATAAGAGGTTTTACAGGATCTTGAGTTTTATAATGGACGATGACAAAACAGCAGCTCAAAGATCAAAGGAATTACCTGAGAGGTGTTTATGTTGTCAGTGAGAGTTGTTGTTCATTTGTCATTTCTGACAATAACTAATGATGTTGAAGATGAAGAGATAGGGTACAGTTTAAGGGCTTGAAATACTGGCTGCATGTGCACAAAAAGCATTGTGCACCTTTGTGCACCTAAAATTGGAGCTGTGCACCTAACTGTGGGTGCACCAGTGCACCTAGATATTTTTGTAGGCTAAGGAAAAAGTAATGTAAAAGAAGTACATGAGTATTATAGAATATCGTTGAAATCTATTAAGTAAGTATCAGAAAAAAGGAATATATCCTTTGTTGTACTTTGATGTATTACATGTACTTGTTTAAAATCTTGAAATTAGCTATAGAATTACAGATTGGAGTTCTCGACTTACATGTATATAGAAGAGGAAGTTGCATTTGTACATAATATATATGCTTGCTGATCTTCTACTTCATTCTATGTTGTGAACCAAAATTCTTTCTGTGCACCTAAATTTCTATGTTAGGTGCACTGGTTTATTCGCAAGAATACATTTCTGAGTGTGTAGATTATGTTGCTTGGAAGGCTCTTCAGTACTGTAGATTCTGACACAGACAAAAAAATCTCACTAAGGTTCTTGGGATGGAGGATTTCTGTGGCTCACGTTTTTCTGCCATGTTCTCTTTGTAGGCCTCACTGGGTTACAAAACTATTGACATTATGTTTTTACAGATAGCTTCTACTTTCATATTTCTTATTTTTCAATGATCGAATTCACGTATCTGTCACAATCATATAGCTTTTATTACAATGTTGTAACTACCAACTTCATATTCAAGGATCATCAAAGATCTATCAGATAATGCAGCAATGCAATCCCATACCTCTCAGTAATTCACTTGCGGCAACAGACCTCGCTTTTACCGCAGGGTAATTAAGAGGGCACTAATGGAAAATTGAGCTCCTCCAGTTAAACTAGGTCATCATAATCTCCTGTTCACTTCGCCGGAGTGAAAGCTTTGAAGCATTAACTCAGCTATGAACCGATTTCAGGGAGAAACTGAGATGAAGGGGAACATTTAGCCTCCAGCCTGATTCTGTTCAGTTGGATATTCAAACTGTGATCTGGTCTAATCTCCAAGCAAATCTATCGGTGGCAAGGCAGTATCAAAAGGGCCAACGAGTGTCCAAGGCCACCGGAGATCCGGCCCTTATGCCTGGACTGTGCCAAATTGCGCTAGGAAATTACACCAACTGCGAATTTTCCCTTGCGGTCACACTGGGTCATTCTGGGTTGTAAAAGATACTGTAAATGCAGAGATGTTTGCGGGGATTTAATTTCGCGGTAGGGAGAAAATGGAGTGTTCGCGGTGGTTTTGAGGTCGCGTTTGAAACAATAATAGCGCTACAGTCACACAATGGAACGGTGTTTCGCTGTAGTTTTAAGGTTGCGGTAAAGAGTGAACTTAAAACCACCGCGAACATTTCTGCATTTACAGTAAGATTGCAGCATCGTCTGTACTATATGAGGTCATGTCCTAAGTAAATGCAGCTGCGTTTCTCAAACATTAAACATGTCTATGCCAGTGTGTCCCAAATCTTTGTATACATGTAGGTCATTAATGTTGATACTATAAAGTCTATCATTAACGTCAGAAACTGTGAGGAACCACCTGTATATGCCCTTAATGAGTTAACACTGCCTGAAAAGTATGACATTT
Source organism: Branchiostoma lanceolatum (assembly GCF_035083965.1). Lineage (NCBI taxonomy): Eukaryota > Metazoa > Chordata > Leptocardii > Amphioxiformes > Branchiostomatidae > Branchiostoma > Branchiostoma lanceolatum. The sequence continues at coordinate 14,186,211 of NC_089731.1, forward strand.
TCATACAATTCTGTATAATTCTGTTTCTGTATAGCCAGTATACTGTAAATGCAGAAATATTTGCGGTGGTTTTATGTTCACTGTTTTTGTGGTGAACTCTTTACCGCAAACTTAAATCCACCACGAAAAGCCGTTCCATTGTGTGACTGTAGCGCTGCTATCATTTCAAACGCGAACTCAAAACCGCTGCGAACATTCCATTTTTCCCTACCGTGAAATTAAATCCCCGCAAACATTTTTGCATTTACAGTATTTGCCCCACCAGCTTCACAGATACATGTACATGGCTACTGTGCAGTTTTAGTGCAGTCTTTTATGGAATTATTTTAACAGTGTGAATATTACCGCCAACCGCCGCCGCCTCTGCAGCTTGTAATCTGACGCAAAGCTCTTGTGGTTGACTACTGTAATGTGTAAATGCAGAAATGTTCGCCATGGTTTTATGTTCGCGACGACCGTTTCACCGCGAACTTAAAACTGTCGCGAACATTTTGGTCAAATACTGTAGTGGTATGTAACTATAGCGCTGCTGCAAACTTAAAACCACCGCAAACACTCCATTTTCGCCTTAGCGCGAAATAAAAACCATGCAAACTTAACTGCATTTACAGTTTATCAAATTTTTTGGTAAAATTGCAGCTTTCACCAAGTCTAGCCTACTGTCTGCAGTCTTTAGTACTGAATGACATACATGTACACGAGGTGATTTTAAATTGATTCAGAATCTATGGATACTTAGGAATTTTCAGGACGAAACACGACCCTTCCTCGGATAATTTGTCTGTCTCGGTGTCTCCACACATCTTACCCTGGGGGGGGGGGGGGGCGGCAATAACTGACATGCTTGAGAAAAAGGTGATCTGAATCATGATTAGACCTGTAGAACTAGTCCAGCCTTACAATAAGAAAACTCAACCATTTAGACCTCAATCATTTAATTTCCCAGGGCTCCAAATAGTGGGTGCATGTTCATCAATTTGTGTACCCAAAATTTGCTGTGCACCTAATTTTGGACTGTGGGTGCACCAGTGCACCTAGATATTTTTGTAGGCCTATCGTATAGGGTAAAGATACTATTGTGCACCAGTGTACAGTATATTCTTGAAATGGAAGTACATGTACTATTAGAAAAAGCAATATAATAACATTTTGTTGTACTTTATTTGATGTAAATACTTGTCTTGTTTCAAATTTTGAAGTTAGCTATAGAATTACAGATTGAAGTTCTTAAGAGAGGCAGTAGCATTCAACTTTGTAATTATTATGTTTTGCTGACATTCAACTTTATTTCAGGTGGTGCACCCAAAATTCTTTCTGTGCACCTAATTTTTACAAACTTTTTTTCCATAAATAAATTTCGAGCCCTGTTTCCACTTAGTATAGATGGCAATCACTGAGGGACCAAACAGTGAACAAAATTGGATTTGTGTAACCCATGATTTCATTATTGGAATATAATCCAATTAAGGTGTAAAACTCAAAGCACAATCTAAAAGACAACAAAAAACAGGAAACAAAAAAAAATGTGTTCTTTATCTATATGAAATTCATTGAGCGACCTGTCAATCTTTTTTTGCTCAGTGACCGCTCATGATCAGTGGTCACAGCTTCTAGTGGAAATGGGGATTAGGAAAAATTTAACTCTTAAGAATTTAAAATTTAATATACCGGTTTTTATTTCGATTTTTGAGGTAGACACTGCTATTCTAATGACACTTCATCAACCTTCATGTTTTATAAATACTACTCTTTCAAAAGTCACAATATTTACAAAAACAATGTTTTTATAACCTTTGCTACAGAAAAGCACAGTTCTGCAGCCCACAATGTCCATGCATGACTGCCTGTTTTGTTTGAAAGTACAGGCTATGTCTGGCTCAAAACTTCTGCCATTACACAAATAACTGACTCAGAACCTCTATTATTCATCTGTTTTTAAGGGACATTGACTTTTAAGTAGATAGTGAGTGAGTGATTCATTGAGTAACACATATAGAAACCAGGGTGCACCCGGTGGTTTTGTTCTGGTTGTTTTGCCATGCAAGCTAACAATAGTTTGACTGAACGTTCACCTTCCCTCGCTTGTTGTGACATCAAGCAACCGTGGATACCATTACACCGGAAACAAAGAACAAGGCACGACTTTCTTGTTTTGCTGTTACATAAGTAATAACTTAACAGGATTTAGGTGAAAACAGAAGTCAAGAGAAGGAAAATTCAAACTACCAAATGGTGCATTTCAAGCTGAAATATTAATTTATTGCATTGGCCATATGTTTATGATATATGGTACAACGTTTCACAAGCTAAATTAATTCCAGTGATTAAAACTCTCTTCCATCGAGCACACAATGTCATTACCTCAGATGAAGCAAAAACAGAAGAACACAGACATCTCCGTGTGGCTCTAGCCAAGTGTGGCTACCAAAATTGGACCTTCAACAAGGCCCTCAAACCTTCTGACCAGTCTAAGAAAACACTCAAGTGCAGACCATTGACCAACAGAAACAAGGTCAACATTACCATTCCCTACGTCCAAGGAGTATCGGAAAAACTCAGACGTATCTTCCAAAACTTCAACATTGCCACTAACTTCAAACCTCACTCAACTCTCAGGCAGAAACTAGTCCACCCAAAAGACAGGCCGGAAAAAGGCATCAAAGCCAATGTCATCTACAAACTGAAATGTGAGGAACCGAACTGCAATAACATGTACATTGGGGAGACAAGTCGACCACTAAAAGAAAGGTACAAGGAACATTGCAGAAAGAGCGCTAACCGCTACTCCTCTGCCATTTACCACCATCTAAAACACAACCAGGGACACTCATTCAACTTCGAATCCACGGACATCCTAGATCGTGAAGAACGCTGGTTCGAACGGGGAATTAGAGAAGCAATATATGAGAGGATGTACAACCCCGCCCTCAACAGGAAAGGCGGTCTACGCGTTCAACTTTCAGGCACCTGGGATAATGCACTGCCCACCACCCCCACCCCCGGACAAGCAACATTTAGTTACTGTACTAGAACAACAGTAGCTAATTGAACTATTGGCATAACTTTGTCTTGAATTAATCTTCTCTTTGAAGACTACTTCAAGACATCCTAAATTGTCTTTACCTCATTAACATATCTATTCAGAGTTTTGGTATAAAGCTGGTGTTCTCAGTCCTATCGTTAGTCACTGACGAAAGACAGTGGATACTGTCTGAAACGTCTGACTGTTTCAAAATCTTATCCAGTTGCCTGAGTAATTATTTTTGGCGTAAATTAATTCCTATTGACACAAATACCGAGAACGTCACTGAGCTGTGGAAAAGAATATTGACGAATTCAAGTCTGATTCATAATTGTATTTCATATCAGATATCCTCGATTTTTGCCACTATCATAACAATGCTTTAAGCTGTTCGTGCAACATGTTACAATTTATCTATTTGGGTCAATGATATTGATACACACACTTTCAATTGTGCAGGTGTTTAGCTAAGAGGCTTCATGAAAGGACTGGACAACAAAGGTTCGGTGATAAGCCCATTTTACCCCCAGACACCTGTGATACCGTAGGCTTTATAGCGGATAAGCAGTGTCTTTCTAAACAAGCCATATTACACAATTATGTCATGCAATTTTTAGTCTAGTTAGTAAGAAAGTAGCTACATTTTATACTTGCAGGTTGCAGACAGACATGCATTACTAGCCTCTACTAGCCATTATCGATAATGGAGCTTCATTGTATAGCGGACTACCCAGTATAGCGGAGTACCTCGGCTGATTTCTACTATTTTCCCAGTGATAGGACGGGGCCTGGTAGAGGCTAATGCATTACTACTAAGTGGTTCCACACATTTAAGACAAGCATGGCATTGATTTCACACTCTATTAAAGACGTGGTACTTGAAAATCCATTAAAGGGCTTAAGATTATGAACTGAAATAGCTCACAATGTTGAACCCCAGTTGGTGACAGTAATACATTTAGTGTTCCTTCCTGAGGTATTTCTATCTACATGTCCCTAGCTTTCAGAAAACATGGATGTCAACAGTTCTATCATATGGTAGCTCCTAAATAGCAGAGAGGAGACTGGGGAACTATAATACCGAATTGGAAGGCAAGAGAATTGGGTGCATCACAGAAATGTCTTGCTCCTAATTCTTATAGTTATTTTATGTTATCAAGGGTATGTTAATTCAAAACAAACTTTGTTGCAACTCTATCTTGTTTTGTTTACCTCAAGTGATAAAACCCAAGATGATATACTGACTATATCCAATTATCTTTCATGACTAGAAGGGAAATTCTGCAACTTGGCCATCTGGTGCACCTGTTTCTTAAAGGCAACCAAAGTAACATTAGGGCCCAAAATAAGGCAATAAAAAAATGCTGAAATCTTTATTGTAGTGACATTTACTAACACTGTCTAGCACATTTGCGTAATACGATGTAACTTCATACTTTGAGCATTTTTAAACTGCGCAAAAACATGCCATATGATAATCCCCTTAGTTTTGCAAGCCTACAAAAACCCCGGCGACGATTTTCAGTGAGTTCTCACATTACAACGAAGTCATATTTTTGCATCATGGACGTCGCTATACATTTGACAGTGTTGTTTGAACTAATCATGTATAGAAATGACTAAATAAATTGACTTTCAAAATCCGATTTTCGGGTCCTAAATATTGCTTGGGTTGCCTTTAAAAAAAAAGTTTAAGATCCTAACACACAGAAATGTGAGTCAAGGGTCCAGACAGACTAGAAAGCATTCCTCCTTACAAAAACAACACCCAGGCACAAGCACTTGACAACATGTTTGTCAAAAGCCAAGGGGTAACACATGTGTAGCGTATCAAAGGGGTGTGTGCGCATGAAATTTAAGGGGTGTTAAGCTAGGGAGGTCGACGTGAACATTACTCTTCCAACCTCCCTGTAAATACAAAGTAGACGTCAACGATTGGTCTTGTGTTAGTTTGTATGAACTTCGCTGGTGGCCTTAGGCAAGGTGAATACTGTAAATGCAGAAATGTTCTCGTGGTTTTATGTTTACGGTTTTCAGGCGACCATTTCACCGCAAACATTTGTGTCCAATACTATAGCAGTATGTGCCTATAGCGCTGCCGCGAACTTAAAACCACCGCGAACACTCCATTTTCGCCTTAGGGCAAAATAAAAAACATGCGAACTTTTATGAAGTATTCAAGATCAAGGTATTTCAAGATATGCTAGAACATGTTCAACTGCAATTCATCACTGACTTTGTCGTTGTTATTACGGTCTATAATTACCTCCCTGTACTAGTAAATATAAAATAGACGTCAACGTCTGGTCTTGTGTTCGTTTGTACTCTAGGACTTCGCTGGGGGCCGCGGGCAAGGTGAACGTTGAAGATCAAAACATTTTAAGATATGCAAGAACAAGTTCAACTGCAAATCACCACTGACTTCGTCCATGTTACGGTCTATATTTATCTCCCTGTACTAGTAAATATAAAGTCGATGTCAACGACTGTCGACTGGTCTTGTGTTAGTTTGTACTCTAAAGACGTCGCTGGTGGCCTCAGGCAAGGTGAATTGAAGATCGAAGTATGTTAAGTTATGCGAGAACTGGTTCGACTGCAATCCAAGACCGACTTTGCCCTTGTTATGGTCTTGACAACATAGTTCTGTTTTTGCAGCTGTAGGTTTTTTTCCACTGTGATTATGCTGCTACCCCTCCCCTCAAGGTAAGGGTCAGAAAAGGACATGCCCTAGACAAAATACTTACACTACTAAACAAATAGCCGGCTCTACGGCTATGCACGGCATATCTTTTACATTGGACTACGGAACGTTTACTGACTTTGATCTCAAAAATGCTATAGCTAGGATTTGGGGGATCTTATGTGTCGCAGTCAAACATTAATCAACATGTCAGACATCCAACATGTTTTGGACAGGTGACTAGCTAGAGGGGCACAGGTAAGGGAATCATTGCAATACATGATGATTCTAATATCAGCATCATACGGTGGTGTAGTGGTCAGCTTCTGTAAGTTCTAAATTACAAGGACGTATGTTAAAAATTTAGAACTTCTCTGGACTGAAATTTGGTTGATTTTCTAGTCCTTTATACTAGGGGATGTTATGGGAGAGGGCCTGCATGGAGGGGTCCAAACAATGCTCTACGCTAAATTCGAAGGGCCGGCTACGTAATACGCTAAATTCAGAAAGCCTCCCTACGCTCTACGCTAAATTCAGAAAGCCCTTCCCCCTACGCTCTACGCTAAATTATGGAGTGGTCGGCAACGCTCAACGTAAAATTAAAACGGCCGATAACGCTCTACATAAAAGGGGCATGCAGGCCCTCATGGGATATTGTCCAGGTTGTAGTCTTACAAGCCACAGGTGAGGATGACAGTATAAGGTAAAGGTAAAGCAGTCATCCTCAATTTTGAAGTGAAGCATGATGCTTTTTCATGTAGCTAGTGGTAGTGCATGGTGGCTTCACCATGGCTCATGCTTTGGCCAAGCACTCCAGGTTACCCCTAATCTTGAATTATCTATAATAAAGAGTGTTTTGTCCTTTCACGTGCAAAGGTTTGAGGCTAACGCCTAAACTTGAAGCTCCCTCATACACGGGACCGCCGGCTTGACGTCCCCCTCCGAGAGGACGATGTGACTACTTTCAAGTCGTGTCCAGGTTCGGGCGCAAACTCGGGCCGCTGACTCAACGGAATCTAAACCAGATGTTGCAAGCGGCAGAGTGCACAGACCTCTAAAACACGTGGACACGTACAAAGACTTCCCAATCCTCTAGAAACCCACATCAAACCATGATTCACAAACTACAAAAGGAGAATTTGGTTAATCCCTTTCATCTGGCCTACCTTTGGTTTTCCTTTGTACAAAGATCAAAAGACGACATCAGAGCATTCATCATTATAATGTAGTATCATAGTGTTCACCGGAGTTAATGAAATTCTCTCACTACCCCTTCAAAATAAATTCTACAAACCAGGCTATGATAATCAGCTATGTTTTTATGTTGAAAAAGGTCTTATTTAGGACAATTTGAAAAGAATCTATGATATGAAAATTAAGGGCAATTGTATCTATTTCCTACAGCAATACATCCACTGCCCCTTGAAAATAAATTCTACAAACTACAAACTAGGCTACCATAATCAGTATGGTTTCATGTTCAAAAAGGACAATTTGAAAAGGATGTCAAAATTAAGGGCAATTGTATGTATTTCCTACGGCAATGCATGGAAAATTTCATTCTTAGAATTAGGTTTGTGAGGCCTAACGGGGCTCGAAATTCTGGGTGCATGTGCACCTGTGTGCACCCAAAATTGTAGCTGTGCACCTGTGTGCACCCAAAATTGTAGTTGTGCACCTAATTTTTGACTGTGGGTGCACCAGTGCACCTAGATTTTTTTGTCGACAATAAGGTAAAGGTACTATTGTACACTATAGAATATTCTTGAAATGTAAGTATCAGAAAAAGCAATGTAACCTTTTACTCGTTTGAAATTTTGAAGTTAGCTATAGAATTACAGACTGAGGCAGTAGCGTTAAATTTTGTTATTATGTTTTGCTGACATTCAACTTTATCAGGTGCTCCCCAAATGATTTCTGTGCACCTAATTTTTTTTGTTGGGTGCACCAGTGCAATCATTTTCCAAAAATGAATTTCAAGCCCTGCCTTTTTAATATAGCCTAGTATCAACCTATAGTGAGCTTTACAGGTGGCTAGTCAGAAAGATCAGCCTTCCGGGCAATGTATAATTTGCAAAGAGATAGAATCACAAAGATGGGGATGGAAAAATTAATGAGAAATGTCTAAAAATATGGCAAAGGCTATTGACAGGATCTTGGCTTGCCAATGAGAGTATTGAGATATTCCTGTCGATAAGAATTTTGTTTGCACAATTGACAGGATGTTGTTGTCAATAAGACTTTCTTGCCCCATTGACAGGGGTTATCAGGTTACCAATCAGAAGCCAAGGAATGCAACCAATCAGAGCATACCTTACATTTCTTTTTTAGTATTGACAGGATGTTCCTGTCGATAAGAATTTTGTTTGAACAATTGACGGGATGTTCCTGTCAGTGTCAATAAGATTTTCTCTCACTATTGACAGGAATTATTGGGAACCAATAGCTGAATAAGAAGCCAAGGAATGCAACCAATCAGAGCATACCTTACAGCCTTTGATAATCTTGTGAACAACACCTCATGATCCTATTAACCCTAAGATTAACCCTCTAAATATAACCCTAACTCTGATCCTGTAAACCATACATAATTAACTACCATGTGGATGTATACAAATCCCTGAGCTTCTGAACTGCCTGACCCTTTCCTGTCAATAAGAGATAATGATAATACACTATCGACATGGTGTTCCTGTCAATAACCATGACATAAAAAAACATACTACCAAACCCTGTATCAATTACGAATTAGTGAACATTTTGGGTGGATTTCTTGGTTGATATCTTGTTTCATCTTTTATCTATCTTTTGTACACTTTTCTTGTATTTTTTCAAATTCCTCCTCAAATAATTTCCCCCACATCACCCCACCCCACCCCAACATAGTTTCTGGACGGTCCCGGTAATATGCAGGGCTGAGAAGTGTGAAGTCTAGCTACCCTGCCAACATCGATATTTTCACAGTCCAGAAAAACACCGTTCAAAAATCGATAACAGAAAGAGATCACAGTATCAGTCAAGCAATGTGTGTCTGACTGCTTTAGACCTCTTTAAAACTGTGATAGCTGTAGAAGGAAATGAGCAACTAAGCCCAACAGTTTATGCTTTAGTTTTGTGCCAAATTTATCAGACGAAACAACAACAGTGCATTAATCTGCATCAACAACATAGTAATTAGTCTAGGATATACATTCATGTATGCCCACTAAAAACGTTCTAACAGAAAATTATAACAGAGCCTATCTTTATTTCAGATTAATATGTCTACCTCTTAGACAGTATATTTGAAACGAAATCGTATCGTAACACTGTTACTAGTATAATGACGACAAAATGTTTTGTTTTTAAAAACCAAGGAGGTTAAAATAGGTTTTTAAAATAAGAAAAACACAAGTGTGTGCACTGGTATTTGGCGGACGCTAGTTTTTGGCAAACCCCTTTTTTTATAGCTTTGGGGACCGTTAGAATAAAATCTCGGTTTTGAATAAAATCTTGGTTTGTTGTGCTATGTTTATGATATAAGAACTTGTCTTTACGTCACACGCTGTCATCGAGTACCTCTTTTAACAAACGGCGACATCAAAGAAATCAGCGAACCAACAAACAAACGATCCCCGCTAAAGTAACGCTATCCCCGCCCGGCCTCTTTCCTAACGTACCTCGGACGTCTTCGAGCTCGGAATCGCTGCGAAACTCCGCCTGCTCCGGCCGCCCGCCCACCGTGAAATAGATCACCTTCGTCGCCATATCTCTTCCCCCTACTTATCCTAGATCGGAAACCTTCTTGGCTAGCATCTTAGGGAGGTGTGAGGGTTCTTAAGAAGGTGAGGAAGTGTTGAGCAGCTGTAGAGTGTCCCACAGCTTGTGCAAACTTCGCAAGGACGGAGTCGCGGTGTTGTTGGATTGTTCCTGAGGGTCACGTGTTTTTTTGTGGGCGTGTCCACTGTGCGAATAGGGGGTGTTCCCCTAGAAGCGACGCACAACGGCTAGAGTAATAACTGCAGTCTGTTTGATTGCAAAGATACAAATGTACGTTTGAAGTGCCAAAGAATCTATATGAATTTTGAATTCATACGAATTTTACGGAGTACATACGAAAGGACACGTTTGAAGCATACTTGCCTAAAAATTCATGTGAATTTTTATATACGAAATTCAAAATTCATACGAACTTTACAGAATCAGTCATACACTCCACTAAAACATACAAATTTTTCGGAATTCATAAGTCTTACAGAATACATACTGTCCTTGCTATAAGCGAAACTCATATGAATTCTGTAACATATGTATTTTTCTTAGTAGTGGATCATATGAATTCCATATAATTTGTACGTATTCCTTAAAACTTCTTCCGTATGAAATTCATATGAATTCTTAGCCACCTGTTTTAAGAGTGATGAAATGTTGTCTTGGTCTATGTCTGAACAACATTACGACTGTCTTTTATCTTGCCACTAATTGCAAGCTACCATCTTTTAAAATTGCTGATGTATATCTATGTATTTATAATAGGTCAATATGTTTGGAGTGCTTTACACACGAGAGATGGCATCATTACTGACGTAAACATTAAATATAATCAATTTAATGTCCTAGATCTAAGCAGACAATGTCTCCTAGCAGCAGGAATTTCCTGTGTATATTTAGTATCATACTGTTTATAAAAAAAATGTAGTTTCTGTTTGCTATGTGGGATAGCCAATAAATTTGATATTGTCTCCTGATTTATTTTCCTTTGGGCCAGTACAAACATATTGTAATGTATACTGACATTCAATTCTGCATTTCTATTGGATTATACACTGTAATTCACAAAGTAAAATGTCCTAACATGTCTACATGTACTTGCATACTCTACTGTAAAATGTAAAAACAAGTTATACCAGGATCTCTTGGCCTTCATTTTCAGCACCGTTCTTATTCTTTCATGTCTGTATGTACTGTATATCTGCTTTTCTTATACAAAACATATGACATAGAAGAGATAGACAAGTTTTCTCCACAATATCATTTTAATGCATTTGACATATAGATATGTACCATAATGTAATACATAAGAGTCCTGAGACAAAAAAAATGTCCCACAATTTACACATAACAATAACTACTCCTTGTTAGTCCATGGGCCAAGAGTGCTTTACCTAATGTACTAGTATAGTATACCAAGTTTCACCAAAAATTATTGATGATTGATATTTTGTCCTGTCTCTTTCAATTCGACGTCATTTGGTCACGTGATTACACCAAAAAAGCTACTCACCGAGACTTGCTATCACACATAAAAATAAAATTTGGTTACAGCAGGTTAAAAAAATCCATGGTAGCACTGGGGATACCCCTGAAGCTTAACTGGTAGCAGCCTCACAGTTGAGCTCCTGGTTCCAATTAGTTGATAAGTGGGAGACCCCGGTTCAAGTCCTGGGACAGGACATCTTGGTTGGGGCTGAACCGGTCTTTCGGAAGGGACGTAAAATGTTCAAGGAGGTGGCTCAAGCATGTTAAAGGGGAAGGGCTAGCAACCCCTCCCTGTAGAAATATACCATGCTACAGAAACAGCAAGGAAACTTGCTGACCTATGTTGCACTAGGCATTACAAGGTGAACAGCAGCAACATGGTACCACTTGGTACGAAAAAACAGTCTTGGCCCATGGACTGTTGTTTCTTGTTCCTCTTCACAGTCATGTCTCTGTCTCGACTTGCTCTGTTTCTTCCAACTTTCTGATTTCTTCCTTAAACATCTGTATGGTCTGTTTGTTACCCTTTAGCCTTTCCTTTAAGTCGGCAATTTCTAGTCTAATCTTTTTTCTGGCGTTCCCGATCTTCTCCAACGTCTTCTGTTCACGCTCTGCGACTGTGAAGAAACAAAAGACAGTCTGAAATATGGCTCTTTTAGACAAAAAAATGCTAAGGCAGGGTGCGAAATACCCGGTTGCGCACTTGCGCAGCGCAACAATATTTTGGTTGGCGCAACTTATCTCTTAACCCAGGTTGCGCGGTGCGCTACCTGAATTTTAGGCCGGAGAAATCGATTTTGCGGCAATTACTTGACGAAGTAGAAAATAATTGGACCAAAAAAGGCCAAGGAAGCTCACACACCCGTGTGGTGTGCACACACACTCGCTCTCAGTCTCGTAAATTTTCAAACCAAACATATAAATCGACCCCCAACTAAACAAGTTAATAAAGTTACCGATACTTTTTCACTCGTTTGCATCCATAGTCAACCTGTTTTATTGTGCCTGAAACGCAAAATTCGTCGGAAAGAGAGCGCGGCTTAGCGCTCGGCTCTTTGCCGCCATGTTGAATTCATCGACTCTCGCTGGATATCGCGTGATTGCGCGAGAGTAATGACGTGTAATCTGCAGTACCAGCAACAACTGGTAAGGAGCAGTGTTTGAGTTGCTGTGTATTTCTATGGGCGAAACGTTGCTAGTGCTTTTTTGGGGGCAAAATTAAAAATTGCAGAAGTGGAGATGGAGCCACTTTACTAATAATAAGCTAGGATTTTAAAAAATCTTTACTTGGCAACAATGATCATAGAATAAACAAAGTTGTTAAAATGTTGTGACAGTGAGATAAAAACTGGACAATGACATAGACTATTGTATTTATGTATATCATTAATAACTCACCTGTGAATTTTTCAATAAAAAATGTAGGTAATTTTATTCCGGGGGTACTTTTATTAGATTTTGAAAATATGCCCAGTAGCAACTTTTATGTTAGGGAAGAGAATAATGTACATGCAGGTACAAGTCCTATTGCAGTGTAACTATTGCAGTGTAACTCTTCCTAGAGCAGAAAAAGCAAAAAGTCTATGGGGGTTGAAAAAAGGATTTATTTGTACTAAAAAAATAGCCGTGTTACACATGAATTGTATAAGTTTGTTTGTTGTGGGTTGTGGCGTTTTATTTACATTGTATATCATTGAATTTTATTTTGAAACAAAAACACATTTATGCACCAGTTATATTGTTAAAGGCTATGTAATACTATGTACTTACAAAATATAATTTCAAGAAATCAGTGAATTTTAGGTGGGGCAACCTGAAATTCTGACGGGTAACCTAGCTTTCTACCCAGGTTGCACACCGTGCAACCTGGCTCAAAAAAGTATTTCGCACCCTGCTAAGGTGATTTATGATAGCTGGTTTCAGAGCAATTCTAGATTTATAGGCTATGTATAAACACTAGTAATATACGGTAGGACTAGACCACCCAGACAGACAAACTTTCTAAGTGATACCTCGTTTATCATGTCATAGTCTGTCTCTGGTACATGTAAGTTTGCTCAAAAAACACAAAATTTAAGACAAAGTTGTTGAAATTATATCACAAACACGTCAATGAAGGTTAGACATCCAGGTAACAAGATGTGCCCAAAGACAGTTACTCAACAGGTTCTCCAGTTCTTTCCTTTAGTCACAAACGAAAGACAGCGGATGCTGTCTGAAAGGTCTGACTGTTTCGAATTTGATCCAGTTGCTTGAGTAACTATTTTTTAGTGTATATGACAAAAAGTTTCAGGATTTGGGGCAAGATTTCAGTTTTTGTATTGGAGATATGTTGGCTTCTACAGACTGAAGCATAACTTTTCCATGATATCACTTCTATGCTTAAGTTTAAGATCCCAGAAAGTCAAACCAAGCAATGTTCCAAATCACTGGTGACAAGCTGTCTCATCTAAATTTATCGTGCTTTCAGGTGGTCCACTTAAAAAGCTTAAACTTCAACCCGACCACATAAGATGTGCTTCGAGTTTAGACCCGGGCGGACCTGGATAATAAAACTTTGAACTTCTTTGATTGTGTTATCCGTCAAACTTACAGTCTGTCTCGTGTTTCCAGGGCCCCAGGGTGATCTGTCTCGTGCTGTTCAACATCGTCTGCATCATCTGTGTGGGGTCCTGGAAGATCTGCAGAGATGGTGATAACAACGCCCCCTAGTTATCAGCTGCAGTACTACAACTTCTGGTTGCCACATGGTGATGTGTTCAAGGATAGATTTTACGTAAAATAAACAGAGTTTGCTTGGCTGCTGCGGGCTTTTCTACTTGTGAAAGTTGTTCTCTAACAAAAAATGTTAATGTTTAACCGAATAACCATTAATGCTATTGTTAAAAAATGTTTAATATGCTACCTTTTGTAAAAAAAACCACAATTCAGCCATTTTTGCTGCAAGAGTTTTTTTCAATCAATAGACCATTTCTCTCTTTAAAAAACAATCAGCTAGAAAAAGGTCAGTACGTTAAGTCAGTATCATATTGTCGTTTATTGAATGTTCATTTGAAAAATTGACTCCATTGCATATCTTTAGTTTGTGTGGCTAAAATGTATCATCTTCAAGAATGTATTTCTGATAGGTTGAAAGTAAAGCATTAAATTAAGCCTTACCAACTCTTCATGATGTTCAGACACAAGGGTCTTCTTGCCAAGCATGATGTTGGTGTCTGTCTGGAATAGCTTCAGGAAATGATACAGTGTGACCTGAGTCAAAAAATAATAAATACTGTAATTCACTTTATCTTCACTGTAGCAAAATTTCACGGTGTAAGGAAAATTGACATTTTCACTGAACTCTAACTTCACGGTGGCAGCAAGTGATTTACAGAACAGATGTGTGAAGGAAATGTAAATAATAACAACAGTTTTTTTCACGGTGATGATAAGTTCATGGTATAGAGGTGACCTTGAAAACAGTGAACATAAAGTTACAGTGAAAGAAACAAGAATTACAGTGTTCAGCTTCGTTGCACATATAGGGTCTGAAAATAAAGCTTCGATAAATTCGAACCTAAAAAGAGCTCAAAGTTGGGCAACATGTTCAAATATTAGCTGAACCATTCCCTTGAGGTTGCCTTCATTACTTTAGGCATCTAATTTGTATTGCTTGCTGGGGTTAGCAGCAGGGAGAAAGTTAATAAGCAGAATGTGTTATATGTATGCAATAAAATAAGATCAATAGTAACCATGCACCTACATGTAAGGTGGCTACTGTGTAAATATGAAAATTTACAGGGCTCAAAATACAAGCCTTAAACTTTAAAGGCAACCCAAGCAATATTAGGGCCCGAAAGTCGGATTTTGAAAGTCAATTTATTTTGTAATTTCTATACATGATTAGTTCAAACAACACTATCATAATGTATAGCAACATCCATGATGCAAAATTACGACCTTGTTCTGATGTGAGAACTCACTGAAAATCGTGGCTGGATCTTTGTAGGCTCGTGAAACTAAGGGGATCATCGTACGGCACGATTACGCAAATGTGCTAAACAAAGTTACTAAATGTCATTTCCATAAAGATGTCCATAAAAATTTCAGCATTTTTTTTATTTCGTTTTTTTTACCCTTATATTGCTTTGGTTGCCTTTAAGTTTAACTGTGAATTTTGCATTAAAAAATACTGACTTTTCAGTAAGAAGTATGAATTGCTTGCAATTTGATAAGCTAAAAGAATATGGGCTTGGTGCAGCGAGTCATATAACATATTGCAAAGTATTTTGATCCCTGATATGTAATAAAGAGTAAGAACTATGATTATGAATTGTAATAAAAGATGATTACTGAATCTTACAGTACACTAGACACCTTGTCTTTGCTCAATGTCTGTTAATTCACGTTATTATCTTGTCATTACCTTTCCGGCATGAATTTGCATGAATTCTAATATACAATATTGACTAAAGTCTAAAAGAATGAAGGATAAATGCAAGTCACAGGTAGATAAAATCATGCCAGAAGCAGAATCTGGCAACATGTTTTATTGAAAACCCAGCGGTTTACTTCCAATATATGCATAATGTAAGATTTATAGGCAACCTCCAACTGTATGTAATTTAGTGCTGTCCTATGCTAGGGATCTCCGAGAGATTAAAGCACATGAAAGTCTACTAATGCGGTAACACTGTATTATTAACGGTGCTACCGTGACTGGATCAGGTTAACGAAAAAAGTTTCAGTCTATTTATCATTTATAGCCGCAACATGTGATCTAGATTGTAAGACAAAATCTTACCATTACATCAATATCAAACGACAAGGTTAAAACATGCAATATAATTGCAAAATGGAAAATATGGAATATCAGAAAAAATACTACAACCAGAAGTATGCCAGAAATCATACACTGTAAATCATGAACTTTTCGCCGTAGTTTTATTTTCGCAGGTTTGACATGGCACCGCAAATACATCGCCTGTATAACTACGGTACAACAGATTTATTTCAATTTACAAACACGAATTTTAAACACAGCGAAAACCTCCCTTTTTCCTCCTGCCGCGAAATAAAACAACAGTAAAAGTAAATGACTTAACAGTATTTCTGCACATGTAAGTCTACAAAATGTAAATCCAAGGACATCTTCAGGGACAAGATATTGACTTTTTCATGGTCATCCCTCTCCTGGCAACACCCGATCGATGGATAGCTCTTGATCCATGACTGTTACACGGCGGGGTTAGAAATCATGAAACGTTCACTCACCGGTCTCTCGTTGGGGTCGTTGAAATAAATTTTGATGATGACTTCGAATTCGCCCCACCCAGTCTCTGTGATCTCGTATGGAGGCTTTGTCACCACTGCAATAAATAGAAAATTAAAAAAGATTGTACCGTGCTTGCGTTTGATGACAAATCTTCTAGATGTTGGCACATCAGCAACCAAATCCGTAGTGTGTTTTTTGCACACTTTTAGACAGATTAGCGAAAGAGGCTCGGAGGGCGTCACTCCACTGTCAGGGAAGGTCATGTTAAGTGCCTTTCCCAAGGGTACAGCGTCGGGGAATGGCGAGCATCGAACCCGGGACATATTGGTTCTGAGTCCAACTCTCTAACCGTTGTGCCACACCAACACCACTGCAATACAACAGGAAAAACTTGGTTTTAGTCAGTCTATCATTATATACACACCTATCAGACAGGCTACAGAAATACTGTATATCTTGAAACTTTTGCCGTGGTTTTATTTTTGCAGTGAGGATGACACAGCAAATATGTCTCCCTTGTATGACTACTGTATTACAAAATTTCTTCACCCACAAATTTAAAACACCCTTTCCCTCCTACCATGAAATAAAACCAGAGCAAAAGTAAATGATTCTACAGTATTTTGATGAAAGTCATAAAAGAAAACCCCAATAGGAATTATTTCTGAGGTATCAGCATAACACAGACTTCATGCAATTCATCATACATGTACATTCCTCCAAGGGTGGGCCCCAGGAGCTTTTGGTGTACGGTGATGCAGGAAATTAAAACATGAGAGACACCAGCACATTACTCAATATTTCCATGAAAATATGAAGTAAATCTGTTATTGCAATGCTTTGTCAGGAGTATTATAGTGTGGTGCTATTATTCAATTATTCCTTTAACAATACAGGTAGTAGGTTTAGCTGATACTGATATCTCAATGAAGCCTTGTCTTATTTTAAACATTGTCGTATCTAAATGGGCTATGACCAGGTAAGTGCAACAATTAAATTGAAGGTAAACACCAAGGTAAACTACACTTTTTTCAACAGAAAACAATGTTGCATTTATTAATATAATTATTGAAGGCTCTTCTTCCTTTTGCCCTGCTTTCTTTGCTATGAAATTTATGATACCCTAGCCCTGGTAATTTGGTCCCCTGGTCCATATAACATGCCATTTTCCTGATAACTATCGTGAAATCTGTTTGGAGCAATATACAACAACTATGAAAAGTAATTAATAGTAAGAACTGAGAAGGAATATTGTGGTCCAACTCTACCCCAGGGAAAAATTCACACGTCTATTCCATAAATCCAATCATAAATCTATTTCCACATAGGCATAACAGCTACTTTTGCATTCAAAGTAAGTATTTCATACAGCAACTTTACATTCTTATTAACAGCCACGCTGACAAATTCCCAGAATGATAGTATACAGCAGCAGAAAGAATTAGTTCTGTCCAATATACATCATAATGTATTTTACAATACGTTGCCAAAACTTAAACTTCTTCAAATGACTTACTATAGATTAACATCACATGAGAAAAGATGTATAATGACTACTCTGAATGTTAAAGATTAATTGTACTAGAGGGACTTGTGGTTTGAAATGTTGCAAGATAAAGAATGATACATGCTTTTAAGACTTTTTGTAACTCGACTTGTAGACATAAGATACATGTATGCGAGTATATGTACTATGACGTTAAACAGGGAAGCTTCTTCATAAACTTCAATTTTTCTGACAGAAATACAAAAAGATGGCCCATTGTACTGGTTGAAATTGTAGTTTAATCAGTTGTATATGGTGCAAGGTGGCTGCACAAAGATTCAGTCATTATTTATTCTATAGGTATTTATATCAGTAGTCGAATGGTAAACTTTCTAGGCTTGAGGTTGGGTACGTTCACAGACTCTAAAATCTTGACATGCTGTTACCAGATGCTGTGCTAAGTCATCAACATTCACAACTTTACTTTCATGTACTTCTTATATAAAACGAGAATCCCAGATTAGTTCGGTTAGATAAAGAGAAAATTTCCTGAGCGGTGCCGGATCTCTTCTAAGTGCAGTGGCCCTGTTTAGTATGCCACGTGCATCTAGGCTGAATGTACGTCCCCAGCTTATGACTAATTGTGTGCTGATCTGTACATGTACATCTGCCTGAACTTTGAGCATCATTTAGGTGATTAAGGAAATCTGACGCTGACTGCGGAGTCTCCTCCCACCGCTGGCAACGTCAATACCGGCGGCGCGGGAGAAATGATACATACGTGTGCACACCATCCTACACGCCACACAGCTTGAATCTAAGGTGGGTACATATCTTCTTTGTGAAAGTGTGTGAATTGTGTATGCATTGATATTTGTTGGTTGGATGAACATTGTGTGAAATGCATTTTGGTGGGCTGTCCCACTAAAAAGGAGGGACACCATATTTTCACCAGTTCTAAGTCTTCTGTGTAGAAGATTGTGATTGCAAGAATTTTACAAGAAGTCATGAGCTTTGGGCAGAAAATGTTCTTTTATCTATTTTATTCTCTAAAGTTAATAAGCGGCTGAATTCCAGTTCATTTCTCTATTACCGTAGAAGTAGACGTGCATGTATTTATGAAGGAGAGGACAGGGATACATACATTTTGTACTGTAAATTGTTTTAAGTTCGCGAGGACTTGATTTTGCAGTAGGAAGGGAGGGACGCTTTTTAGTTAGAAGGGGATAAAGGCATTGCACTGATTGCAATGTTGAAACAGTTGAAACAACTGTAGTAACGCAATGTAGACAATAGGGCTGTTTCCAGCTTTAGATTTTTTCAGTACAACTCATTGTTTTTGAGCCCAGTCGTTGTTGATTTTTGTTCTTAAATATGTCATGTTAAGCTCATAAAAATACATTTTATGTCATGAACAGCATAACTTGTTTGAACGGATGGGGTGAATTTTTTTCCGTCCTAACAAGCAAATTTCTATCCAGGGACAGAGGGACGGGTCCTGGAGACAGCCCAGGTTCCCAGCATCTGAGAATGATAAGTTCTCGGTGAGAGCTCTCAGCCAAATTCTGCGAACATAAAGTCATGAATATTTCTCCATTCATGGTGTCAAGAAATATCAAGCTTGGATGACAGCACAAGCTTTCTTTTAAGGTGTGCCTGATGTAGGCTCATGTACATGTATGCTATCCTAAAGTGCCAGTAGCTTGATTTTACATTCCTGTCAGGACTGCCAGGCCTTAATTAATTAATCCTTCCTACTCCTCCTGCCAAACTAATGAAGCTCCTTTCTTTCCTCACATTTCCAATTTCTGTCAGAGACGACTTCACATTTGTACGTTTGCTGAACACGACTTTAATGATCATTCTTTTAGTTTTATGTCATTTTTCAAGTCTTTTTTTTCACTTTCTTCTTTTATCTTCACTTTCCTTCTGACCATTACAGTACAATTTTTTTTGCCATTTAATATTGACAAAATTTTTTCTTTGAAGTACAATTTATTCGCTTGCATTTTCTGGGGCACTTTATACATATCATGTCCTGTCTGAGAAATTATTAGATTTTTTCTTGGTACTGCAGCAGGACTTCTGGTTTTCCTATCTCGTGTTCTGGTCAAGCTTTTGGGCTGGTAGAGAGCTCTTGCACTCTTGAAGGATGACATACGTTTGTGCCCTCTAGCAGCTTCCTTTGGAACTGCTGGGTTGTAACAACCACTATAAAACTCTCCTAAAAGCACTTCCGATTTCAAACCTGAGCGTGCTCTTGAACAAGCCTTCTGGCAAAGTCGAACGGACTTTTTACAATTCAATACAACCGTATCATCTTTTCCACATGCACCAGAAACAGGCGCAGGATATCACTAATAGTGTAACTCTAGCTGACCTTCAAATTTGGGAACACGCAATTTTCTTCCCACCGACCAATCAATAAGGGAGGGAGTCTCCAAGTCTACCACGGGCTGCCGCGCTAAGCTAGCTTCAGAACCTGCCGGCGTGGACATGATTTACCCAGGCTAAGAGTGTACGGCTTCACAGGCGCTCCGAACGTCCTCCGCATGCAATAATCATTACCTGGAGTATATTGACAGATGGGACCACCAGATGAATAGCATCTGAACACAATTCTCCATTGCCCAAGGCCCACAAGCTGCATAACAGTTTAAAGTGTTTAAACTATTTAAAGGAAACCCAAGCAATATTAGGGCCCGAAAATCGGATTTTGAAAGGCAATTTATTTAGTCATTTCTATACATGATTAGTTAAAACAACACTATCACAATGTATAGCGACGTCCATCATGCAAAAATATGACGTCGTTGTTGTGATGTGAGAACTCACTGAAAATCGTCGCCAGGGTTTTTTTGTAGGCTCGCGAAACTAAGGGGATCATTGTACGTCACATTTTCGCATGGTTTTAAAATGCTCAAACTATGAAGCTATGTGCTAAACAGTGTTAGTAAATGCCACTACCATAAATACAGTGTGTCAGCTTTTTTTATTTCCATATTTTGGGCCCTAATATTGCTTTGGTTGCCTTTAATGTCCTGGTGTTTTGTTCACAATTTGAATCTCGAATATATATATATGTATAACATGCATATATGAAAGAAACTTAACTTCATTTCCGAATGTACATTGTGATATTCAGGGTCAAAATCAGGGCTGTCTCCAGCTTTAAATTTTTGTCCGTCCCGGGCGTCCCCTTCAGAATTTGAATAATTCTAAACTCAGGGGTAGTAAAGGCGTTTTCATGTTATGAAGTTCAGATTTTTGTCACTCGAAGGGATGGACAAGGTGAATTTTCGTCTGTCCCAAGAAGCAAATCTCCGTCCTGGAACGGAGGGATGGGTCGTGAAGACAGCCCTGGTCAAAATCTGCAAACAAAATCAGTTTCAGAGACAAGGAGGTTAAAATTTACAATGTTTAAACTAGCACGAAGGTATAAAATTATTGGTCGGTCTTGAGAAACAAAGCTGGCATGCTGTGTGAATGAAATCAATCAGTGTGATGTTGCAGAGAGAAAAGAAGGCTGATCGTGTTCACGTCATTTTAAACTAACAATGATATGTCTTAGTAGAGCCAGCAAAGCATGCCCCTGTATCAACTTACAGTTGATAGATGGACGACTAAACAATTTCTGACAGCACTATATTCTGTTGGCAATGTCGAAATTACATGTACAAGTCAAACATTTGCCATACATGTCTCTTCTTTGACTGGTATCAACTGCTCGCAGACCTTCATGCCCTGTCGGCAAGTTTCAATTTTGGAGCGGCTCACAGTCAGCAATTACACGTATGTCTGATGAAATTAAGTATACTGTGTTCCTTGGCCTTAGACAAACTATTATTAACTGTTACATGAATTTCGAGAGAAGGTTGTGCTGGAAAGTTTTGCAACCAGTTTTTGAAACATTTTTTGAATACCACATCCCTGTATAAGATTCTTAAAAAACACTAGCCACACCTTTTGTTTTTCCGTTCATTTTCAAAGACTTTTTTTGCCTGTCAAGACCTCAATGAAGCCATCTGTTACAGTCCGTAGCTGAAGAACTTGACATTCATGTTGTTTACATGTTATATAGCATCAGAGCGCATCTGAGCAAGCCTGGCACGCCCGATAACATCTGTCTTCCCGGCACCTCCACGTATCCGAGTGATCTACAGTCCGACACTGCACAATTTCTCCTAGCCCCGCGGCGGGATTTATGATTCCAATACACATCACTGCTTGGTTGGAAGGGCGTCGCAGCTTTCCGATCCCACATGAAAGACTTCCCCGGAAATTGCCAACGATTTTTTATATGTGAAATATGGGCATTGCCATAAAAAAAAACCTTCCTGTAGGGGAAAAACAAAATGTTATTGATACCGTATATATGTACCTCTCATTTAAATTCCACCCCATCTTTTTTCCAAGGAGCGTTTCTTTTTATATCTACATGTACCATAAATATCCTCTCGTTGTATCGGAAATCTAGGAATGATTAATATCTTCTTCTATATAATTATGTACCTCTCATTTAAATTCCACCACATCTTTTTTCCAGGGAGCGTTTCTTTTTATATTTACCGTAAATATCCTCTCGTTGTATCGGGAATCTAGGAATGATTGATATCTTCTTCTGCTAGATAAGAGTGTAATATTTATTGCTTTACAAGCAATTCTTCCTGGGTCTGTAAAGTTTACTGACAGACCAATACAGTTTCCCTATCTAATCATGTTTGAAGAGTTTGCTGTAGGCCTTTCCTTTGAAATTTATCTCTTCCAATATTTGAAAAAGCTAACGTGGCAACGAAAGCACTTAAGTCACGTCAACCATAGAAGATTTAATCAAATTCATACTTCACACAATCAGTTCTAATAGCAATGCGCCTGAAGTTTTACGAGTTATCATATTCCTTTTCAACTTTTGTAATTTCAGAAAGATTAGCTACACCTTGGGTACGTGTACCTCCTGGGGAATATCAATGACTTCTGACAGCTTGATCCATGGTAAGATGGGATCTGAAGTGTCCCAAGCTACTTAATGATTTCGTCTGGGAGATCAGAGATAAGATGTTTCCAACCCAGAAGGATGCTCATTCGAGTTCCATCACAACCTTAGGCCTACCAATTACATTATCAGACTTTGTCTTGATAAACAGCGAATGAGTTATCGACATACTCAGCAATCATTTGGTGATATGTGCTTTATACTGCTTTATAAAATGTTTAGGAGGATTTCCTTATCTCTACTTGAGATACCGAACAGTGATTTACCGTACTGGGTCTGTAAACGACACCCCAGGGCCTCAGGAGGGGAAGAGTATCTTTTAGGAAACCAGATTCCGAGTCAATTGCAAAAGCCACTCACCCAAGAGAAAAGAGACTGCAACGTTCCAAAAGAACTCATTAAAAGGAGTCTATTCCACCAACAATATCCATCAAGTTCGATCAAGCAGAAAGGAAGAGGGAACTGAGGCGGTACTTTACATCTGTGCAGCCAGGCAAGCATCCCAGGAAGTCTCACGAAGGGAATGTCGAAAAGTAACAAGGGAGTATTCATAGCCTGGAGGCATAACCTATAGGGAAATACATACGTCAAACAATTCATACATTTTCTTATCAGTAATCACGGGTATATAATTTTGCTTTCATCAGAATGATGTAGAAATCTAAAGTAGTATGAAGCATCATATGAAATGTAAGTTTATTGCAAATTCATGTCTGTAGGCTAATTGCAAGTTGACTACAGTTAATGACGATGCACAAACATAAAGTGAAACATGAGGCATACATGTGACACAAGCAACAAAGATTAAACTATGTTGCTCGTCTACAATAAGTTTCTATATCTACGATACTAATGTGGGGTTTGACTTCTTCTTTGAAAGCATAAATGTCATATAATCAGCCTATTCATAAAATAGTTGCTTGTTAGGTCATGTTTTACCTAATTTGTCTAAATTCTGAGAAATACATGTACCATGCTGTGACCTTAATACAGCAGGACAGTCAGGAAAGGGCATTACCTTGTTGAGAAGTAAACAAAATCTACTGTCTGGATGTCATAAGTGTTGCGGGTCATTTCATACTTAGTATGACCACGAATAGGATGATTGTTAAAGGTAGCGTCTTTGTTGATATTAGGCCATGCTAACTTGATTATAATATGGATGACATCAGCGCCCATCAATTTTCGTCCGTTTTGCATAAAAAGTTTGCGACTATACATGCAATGTACAAAGAAGCTGCAAAATGAGCAAATGTGTGCCGTAAATTGCAAAAAAAAATATTAGAAAAGGAATAGTAATGTCGAGCTCTGAGCAAAGCCTTCCAAAACGTAAAGAACATAAATAAAGAATTAATTGTTTGGTATACCATGTTTGTCTTCTTGACCACTTACATGTAGATTTCATATTGAAGACAACTTTTTGTAACAACCTTTTTTTCTTTGCACGCTCAGATCAGTACTGGGGTGCCAAGACGATGCCATCCATATCATCACGTCAGTATGGCCTTACAGAAAAGAAGTATCTTTTGCCAGAAAAGTTCATCCAGTCAGTGAAGTACAGTTAAATCGGAAAAGTAATAGATTTACATGTACAATACTTGGCAAGACACCACCGCACTACTTGACAGAGGCAAAACATGTCTGCCTTTTCCTGTCCTTCAGTTTCATATGCTGTAGGAACTCTTGATTTCCAATAACGGTTTACTCAGTACGCCGAATCGGCAAGGAAAGCTTTACACCCAGACCCTGTCAGAAAACACATGTCTACAGCTGACCATTTGCCATGCCTCGTTTTTAAATGCTTTCTGCTATGTGGTTCTCAGCAAGGTCAAAGAGGGCACCGAAAGGCCCAAGTTTGGAAGAAACTAATCTGGAACTGGCCTGACTTATTGACTGAACCCCATCCTTTCCTGTGGGACAGAGATAAGAAATGATCTTGTCTAAACAATATATCCCACATGGGACTTGTAGGCCCGTCCCATTATGGCCAGGGGTCAAAACGACACATCTGGCTATAACATTTTGTGGCAAGGACACCTGAATGGATGCAGGAGGCCTTCCCGCACCAGAAATCACCCCCTAATACAGATGACCGGGTGCGGAAAATCTGACAGGGGACGTCTGTTACGGAGGCAGGGCGTAAAGGGGGTTCGGTCGCCTGTGAGGTCAATTCGCTCTTTTTTTTTGCGTGCTCGCAGGAGGAAGTAGCAAGGGCATTTCAAGGCGGCTCGCTGTGCAGCGGTGCGTGCAAAAACTGGAACCAATTTTGTAATTGATCATCAGATTAACTGACAGCATCTGTGTGTTCCATCAGAGGGAGTGAGGGACATGCTAGGGAAGTGAAGTCAAGCAGCATTCTGGAGTAGCTTTTGGGGGATGACCATTCTCACCAACATGGCTATAGGAGTGGAGTTACCCAACGGACACACACAGAGAGACCAACAACCGCAGGTGAGCTAACCAATTTTCTCTTCTAGAAATATGAATATGGTCTACAAAAATGTATTGTAGGTGCTTGCAAACACTAACATAGGACTTTTTTCTTTCATAAGATAATAAAATTCAGTTGCCTGAAAAAATAGAAAATTGACTTGCGTAGTTTAAAAAAATGATTCGTTTTCTGTTTTAGCTATACAAGCATTATGAACTGTATCTTTTATCAATGCTTTTTTTTTCAGGTAGTCCTACTTTTTCCATATAAAAGTGAACCGTGTAAAATATTGCAATCAAGGAACCATAGATGATAGAAATTGGTTTCTTCACTTGAACCAACATCAAGCCCATATCAATTATTAACTGTTAATTTGCTGTCCTGCTGAACTCATGATCATTCACTTGATAGCATGTTACATCACTTTATATAAACTACTATCTCACATGGATGTGATAGAGAATGCACTAGCCACTAATCCCAGCCCCATAGGAGCTAATCATTTCTGTTTCAAACCATATCCTTCTCCAGACTTATGTTCCCACCTAACGTATTGGAGACTACAATTGATGCATGACTTTGGTTTCTTGGGTACATTTATGTGTCTGTGCATCTACAATGGTTGTTCATGTACTTGGATGTCTCTTCAGGTTCTGTTTTTATCAGTGAATTTCTTTGTTTTTAGGACTAAGAACTCGAGTAGATAGGTACATATTAATACTAATAGCCAATCTCTTCCACAGGTTTTGAAGGTATTTGTATGGTAAGAGGAACTTAAACAATACTGAAAGTCTGAAACAAATATAATCTGAGGAAAAAACTTTAACTCAATAATTGATAGATTCAAAGAATCAAACGACAATCATTCTCAGATTACAGGACTGAATAGAATTATAAGAAGCATTTTTACAAGAAGTAATATTCATAAGAATGTCTATAAGATTTATAATCTTTAAGTAATCACCTCTGACTGGGTTGGCATAGGTCTCGTGCAACTTGAACTCGATCTTCTTAACAAACACCGACATGTCCTGGAAAGAAAATACACACAACTTATCAACATTCTTGGGATAGCACGTTCATCAAATTTGCATTGGTTTCAACTAAACTTGGTATGAAGGGAGTTAAACATATCCATCAAGCCTGGACACAACTCAGGGGCAATAAAAAAGTCATCTCTGCGAGCCGAATGATTGGTCGGGCTTAGAACCCGGGTCGATGAATAAAGCAGATTGCCTTCTACGCTCCAGTAAATCACAATTTAAGTTACTTAATTGTTAATACCCCCGGAGCAAAACCAAAGCCCCTTGAAACCAGAAACATCAATAAAGATGAAACCGATAAAGGTGATGTATCGAATAAGTTTTAATATAGAGGCATACGTGTTGGGCTGTTAAATCTACTGTCGATACCTATTCTCTAGAGGGAAATTTGCAGGGTGCAAGAATATAAAATGGTTTAGTAGAACTGTATTTTATTCCAAGCCTCAATAGATCAATACACAGAAACATACATTTTATAGGTTGATTTCTCTTTTATCAATAACAGTTAAGTAGTATAGTATATGGAACATACTAAACTAATATCAGAAGTATACAAATACAAAGTCTGATATACATGTTTAATGTATAACTCCTTGATTACTTTGTCAAATTTCATAAAATCATTCACCAGTTGGAAAAAAATCTTGCCCATCCCCTAAAAGTTTTCTTTTGAAACTAGACCCTTAAGTTCTACCTTGAAATCAAATTGAAAGACAATTCAACCAGGTCATTCTAGGGGCAAAAAGTGACATGTTGGGAATAACTGTTTAATAGATCTTCTGATCTTGCCGGACCATTCAATATGGGAGCCTTGTAAACCTGTTTATCGGACCGTGCAGTGTCCCTCATCTCAGACTTCTGCATATATATGACTTATTAGGATAGCAGAGATGATAGCAACAGGTGTAGGTCAATGTATGATGCACTTTCCAAAGAAAGTCAGGGTTCCATAGCAGCTGAATACAGTTGAACAGTTGGTAGCAGCATGGTTTGAGATCACGTTCTCTATCAATAGAAGAATTTGAATGAGACAAACTGGTTTTGTCATAGGCGGGATTTTACTCACAAACTGTCCATGTCATTGCGCACGTCCGTTGAGTCCGAACGACATTCCCCAACTCAACGACATTCCCCGAACCCCGACCGGTGTCACGGAGCCCGGCGTCTCGCGGGAATTCACTTCCCACGGGCAGCCTGGCACACGCACACAAGCCGTCAAACGTGTCCAGATATTGCTATACAATGCCAGTAACTATTTTCCCCTGCCTCACTTAAAAACTGAGAAAAACAGCTTATTTTAGTACTCATCTGTCGTCAATCAGTCTGATTGTAATTGAACACCTGCTTCCTCCGGGTTCGGGAAATGTCGTTCAAACGCAGTCGATGACATGGCAGTTTGAGTAACATCCCCCCTATGATGACATCAGTTTGTGTTAAAATTCGTCTCTTGCAATGGCCCTTAAATGAGGCATCTACAATGTAGCAATTCTACGGTTGCAAAATGATTTCATCATGCTGTATAATGATTAAAAGCAGTCCGGACATATGTAAAGGTAGTGATTCCTAGTGAAAGTTTTAACTACTTCTTCATTGTGTACATTGCATTGTAAGAAACCATTTGTCATCCTCTCACTCAGTCTGTTAATTCTACGAAACCTATAGTCTTCCTTTCTTAGTTGTTTCACTCGAGTGAAAGTGTCAGCTTACTAGTCTGGTTATCATCCTTATTGGTTATCACTCTTCCTACTTGACTTGAGTATCACTTGGATCTAATAAGGATGGTACCAAGGCTACAAGTGGTGTTATTTCCAACGGACGGTTACCATCCTGAATTCACTACTATACGACACAATACAAACTGCAGAACCTTCAAGGATCCTGTCCAACTGCAACTGAAATTGTACGGTAGCAATAAGAGCACAGCACATCTCCTAGGTTCGTTTTGTTCGTTTCAAGGCATCCTCATTTGAGGTGAAGCATGATACTTCTTCAAGTAGCTAGTGGTAGTGCTATGGGGCTTCGCTACGGCTCGCGTTTTTGGCCAAGCACATCGGGTCACCCCTACTCTTCTTGACAAGTGTATTGGGGTCTTTTACGTGCAGAGGTTTGACACTTCAGGCTAATGCCTGAAGCTCCCTCATACACGGGGCCACCGGCTTTACATCACCATCCAAAATGACGAATGCAATCCATTACAACATGTCCAAGCTGGAGTCGACGTCTAGGATCGAACTCGGGCCCTAGGATCCACATAATTTGATCCAGGTGGCGAAGCAGCACCTTGCGCCACAGGGACAACTTAGGGGTGCTGCTTTCAGTATATCAACAAGCAAGAACAAGATTAATCTTTACAAAAAGAAACATACAAACCTCATTTTTGAATGGCTTGACGTACACAGACCAGGAATGGGTGTGTCCATCCTCCTCCCTCTTCTTGCCAAAGTACCTGGCTGTGTTTCCGTACACTATGGGTTTCACCATCATCAGACCCTAGACACAGGGAAAATGTGCACATCACAATAACATGGAGATTTTGTTATTCTAAATATTGTCACATTTGCAACGAAAATCTAACATAGAGCCCCTTTCATCAACATACAGATTACATAATTTGTACATGTGATGCATACAATATTATTGTAATGGACATTTGTATAACTGTTTTTGACTTCAGTGACAATGCCAATTTTACATGTTCTGTCCTTAATGCAAAATGTTTGCAACCTAATTTTCTCCTAATTTGTATACATAAACTTATGATATAACATAACCATTACCGTATCTTCCATTTAATGATTTTCATTCATTAAACAGAACATCCAGAGTTTAGCCCCTCTTCATAAGAAGTTGTTGTTGTTGTTGTTGTTGTTGTATAAGAAGTCTTTCTCATGAGTATCATCTGACTATAATTTGACAGTTTACAAATCAACTCCTATCCTAACGTTAATGTTACACGATCATCCCAACACATACAGCACAGTTGAAAGCTCTTTGAATAGAGAGATATACATAGAACCGTTACATTTTGTGATCATTAACATGTAACTTGTTGTGGGATGGTATCATTCATAAAATTTATGATGGTCATTCATATATTTGATACACGATTCAACAAAGATCCATATTGGCATACACAAAGGAATTTCACGCATATAAAGCTTTCCCACACACCTAACACTCCTAAGCTACATTTCTTCTCCTGGCTATGCATTTTGGTCGCAACAGTCGCCACAAATCGTCCTACCTTTGTCCGACCGCCCGAATCCGGACCATACTCCGCCATCTTGGACTTGAACATACTGAGCATCGGTCCCTCAAGCCGTTCTGTAATTGGTCGGTACAAACTCGCCCGAGGCAACAACCTCTCAAATAATCTGCCCAAATAAATCTCTGAGACTTTAACAACCGTAAAAAAGTAGTTTGGTCGGTAAATATGAGGGAATGTGACAGAATTCTACATAGAAATCTAGATTTCCGCGACAAAAGCTGAGGCCGTCTCAGTTTCAGTCTTTTCAGAGGGTAATGTTGTGTTGTCCAATCAGAAGACTCGTTACGAAACATGGTCGGCTGTCAGAATGACCTTTGACCCGTTTAGAATTTTTGGCGCGAAAAGCGCATCATAATGTAGATATAGCATAATCATACCGGGTTTCACACTAAAACGCGCATCAAAATCATACATATTAGACAGAAGATGACAAATAATTTTGATTTTGATAATGTATAATTGTATAGGAGGAATCTACCTATATTTATAGAGAAATATTGTGTGATATTTCTCATAACATTGTTGAATGCGGTCACCGGCTGGCCAATTTTCAAAGGCTCAAACCACTATATGATAGGTGTATATTATTGTTCAATTCAGAAAGAATATCATTTTGTTAAGTTTGCAAACCGGATTATTTTTCTAAATCTATTTCTAAAAAGCATTATTGACAACATATTTAGATGTTAAAAATTGTATGATATTGTAATTGTCATTATTATGAATTATTATTTTTTCTAATCCCCCTGTTTTACAAAATAGCATGGTGTTGTAATGTTGTCCAAGGCGCTTGGTAATAAGCCATGCCGTGACCTCTCGGTCGCATACCAAGGTGAGAAGGTGTTCCAGCCGTGTTTTTGTTTTGATGTCAGCGCTAGTGCCACCTTGTCGCAAAGATCAGAGAGATTGTGCCATCACAACCTAGGTAGGTAAATATGGCTGTTTTTATGATAATTTCGATGCTTGTGAAAACCATTCCGATCACGCAGCAGGTGTGATTGCCTTGTAACCTGATACCTTATCGTGCTTGCCTGTGAGGTACCGGTTTTAAGGCTCTGCTAGGCAAGACACCTTTAGACTACCAAGGAAGTTTCATCCAAGCTTCTGCTTGGTCAAGTGGAAATCGAATTTCAGTTGATAGAGAAATAAGGCAAAATATTTCACAACAAAACGATATGGTACAACTCAAAACGCTGCATGCAAAGTTTGATTGGTCAAATTATGAAATTAGGTTAAGTCAATTTATCAACAAGAAGTGCCACTCCCCCAAGTCTTTTGTTTAACAAAATTGTTTTGTAGCTTGGATATCATATCAGATGTATGTTATGTAACATGAACCCACAAACTTTACAAAGACTCTTATGAAATTAAGTTAGATATTGGGGCATTTCTATTACTGTAATTCTTGAAATGTTTGCACTGGTTTTATTTTCATGTTTTTTTTGCAGTGACTTTTGGCTGCAAAATCGTAACCCTACGAAATGTGTTTTGTATACTTAACATGTGTTGATGATCATGATCTTAATACAGTGCTAAACTTTCTTCCAACACTAAGATATTCACGGATCAACTTTTCGATAACCACTGTAATTCTTGAAATGTTTGCACTGGTTTTATTTTCATGTTTTTTTTGCAGTGACTTTTGGCTGCAAAATCGTAACCCTACGAAATGTGTTTTGTATACTTAACATGTGTTGATGATCATGATCTTAATACAGTGCTAAACTTTCTTCCAACACTAAGATATTCACGGATCAACTTTTCGATAACCACTGTCGCCTTCTTCAGGATCAATAATCCGTGAATACCTTAGTATTGGAAGAAAGTTTAGCACTGTATTATGATGACTCACCAACACATATGAGCTTCCATGATAAATATCATGGTCTATTGACATTTAGAATTGCTGTAGGCAAATAGCTCAAATCAATTTCTAATATTAATAATAAATTTTATTGTAACTACATGCCGGAGGGCTAACTTCAAGTACAAAAAACACATAAAATAATGATAAATACAATGATATCAAGGGCTACATCCAATGTTATACAACATTCTAAAATCTACATGGCGCTAGTTTGGTTGGGTTTGACTTCTTCTTTTGAGGCAGTGGAGGATGAATTTACTCACTTCTTTTATAATTTATGGGTTCTTTGATTAGTAGAATTGTTTAATATCATTTTGGCATCAGAAACTGAGAAAGTACAAGAGGTCGAAATCCTCATCATCCCCTCTCTTCATGCCTCATTAGTAGGTTTACCAAAGGTCTGTTTCCCTAATTAACCCCTGACCTCCACAGACAATATGTCTTCCCCTCCTTGGAGCTGATGAAAGCTGACCCCACTGGTGAGTTATTGGGGCAGATGGACATACCAGGCCAGAGTTTCTAATATGACATTTTCACCTCCTTTTCTGCTGCATGACACATGCGTTTTTGATAGCTTGGTGGGACACTGGAAAGGAGATTGTGAACATATGAAGGATTGAAAGGTCGCGACCCAGTGACCATAATTCTTGGCCTAGGCTAATGGCTGGTGGTTTACACCTGTTGCACCCATTACCAGCTGTACATGGTAGCAGAACACAGTATTTCGCCTATGGGGATTTATATGGTTAAGGACCCTGTAGTGAGAAGGTTTGACGCCTCAAAATCTATAGCAGGGTACACAAGGAAATTTATAATACAAGAATCGAATATGTACAAGGTAGCAGAACACAGTATTTGAACTATTTCGCCTATGGCCATTTACATGGTTAAGGACCCCAAAGTGAGAAGGTTTGACCCTCAAAATCTGTAGCAGGATGCACATTAATAACAAGAATGGAATATGTACAAGGTAGCAGAATACAGTATTTCGCCTATGGGGATTTACATGGTTAAGGACCCAAAAGTGAGAAGGTTCAACCCTCAAAATCTGTAGCAGGGTGCACATTAATAACAAGAATGGAATATGTACAAGGTAGCAGAATACAGTATTTCGCCTATGGGGATTTATATGGTTAAAGACCCCAAAGTGACAAGATTCGACGCCTCAAAATCTTTAGCAGGGTGCACAAGGAAATTACAAGAAGGGAATCTGTACATGGTAGCAGAACACAGTATTTCGCCTATGGGGATTTATATGGTTAAGGACCCCAAAGTGAGAAGGTTCAACGCCTCAAAATCTGTAGCAGGGTGCACAAGGAAATAACATAAACGAAAAAATCAGAAAAAATTACATACATAAAATCTACACAAGAAATCGAATTTTCACGAGCAAGTTTTCCTCGCAAACCCTAATCCCTTTCCTCACAGTGGTTTTGCTAACTTAGCATCACTACATTTTTATTTACACTAACTAGCTCCTAAAGTAATTTTTGTTTGAGGTCCTAGCAGCACTAGCAGCAAGATACTGTAAATACATTTAAGTTCGCATGGTTTTTATTTTGCGCTAAGGCGAAAATGGAGTGTTTGCGGTGGTTTTGAATTCGCGGCAACGATAAAGTCACATGCTGCTACAGTATTGGACAAAAATATTTGCGGTAGCTTTAAGTGTGCGGTGAAACGGTCGCCACGAAAACCGCTAACATTAAACCACCGTGAGCATTTCTGCATTTACAGTACTCATTTCTTGAAGCAATAAGAGAACCAAGAAGAAGAAAAAGATCTTAAGAACAGTGTAGGTTTTGAAAATACTTTGAATTTTATTGCAACAGACACTTTTGCTTTTCTCTAAGCAAAGACTCATTTTCTCCAAGGTAACATCTGGAAACCTCAGACCACCAAACGAAATTCGTCAGCCTTTCGAGTAGATCTGCAGCAGTAATTACCATCTAAATAACTTTTTCCTCACCAGGCTTAGCCAGTGACTGAAAACTTGTTCCTACAGGATTTAGATAAGGCAGGCCACATAAGCCCTGGTCTACAAGAAATTGGTTGGTATCTTAAAATCAGTCCAACCTCGTTATACTATTTCTTACAATTCCAGTACCTGTACAAATATATATCACCAGATTGCTAACTTAACTTCTTTCCATAAAAAGGGAAACTTCAGTCATAAAAGAGTCAAGTGGTTAGTTTGTTAGTAAAAAATATGGATGAATATTTTTTGTGTCACGGTCACCTCACAGAGGATGAACTGAACTGAACTGATAGTTGCAGGAGAAACTATTAAGTTGTAAATGTTGAAATTGAAAAAGTAATGACTAGAGTAGTCTACAGATTCAGAAGATTTCCTGGTCTGCTGTAGGGCAACACCAGCTCTTAATCTAATTATGAACTAGCCAATGGGCTCTTCTATGGTAAGCCTGCAATTTGCTCACAGACTGTAGATTGTAATCCATACTTCTGTACCTGGTACTACCAGCAAGTGGGAAGTACTACATTGTACATGCCAGGGCTCAAAATTCATTTTTGAGATTAGGTGCACTGGTGCTATTCTCCAAGCAGAGGCTTCGATCGAGAGGGGTAGTTTTGTCCGGGATTTTAACATTCCTCTCCTCTCACCTCTGCAAGATATCGGAAGGCATCAAGCCTTTTAAATCTAATCACTTTGACACATAAAGGCGTTCTGAGGCAGAGGTGAGAGGAGAGGAACGTTAAAATCTCGGACAAAACTACCCCTCTCGATCGAAGCCTCTGCTTGGAGAATACACTGGTGCACCTAAACCTTAAAAACGAGGTGCACAGAAAAGATTTTGGATGCACAACAATTGAAATAAAGTAAAATGTCAGTAAAATGTAATTATTGAAAACTTAACTGCCAACTCCAATCTGTAATTCTATAGATAACTTCACATTCAAGTAAAAATAATTGTAAGTAATGCTAGAAAATGCGCTATGCTACATCAATTTAAAAAAAAGTTATATTGATTTTTCTGATACTTAAAGTGCAAGACTATTATATGCAAGATGTACAATAAATAGCACCTTTGCCCTAAAGCCTTAGAAAATACCTAGGTGCACTGGTGCACCCACAGTCAAAAATTAGGTGCACAACTGTACAAAAGTGCATGTGCACCCAGTATTGTCCACATACACTGTATTCCTGTATATTGTATACTTTAATTAGTTAATAGGGCAGGTACACATACGTACGTATGTAATAGTACTATACATGTCTAGTACTATAATTTCAGTAACAAAATTACCTTTTCAGTTTTGCTCTGTAATATGGATTGATATTGAGGTATAGTTTTATCAAATTATAACTTATGATAAAATGTCACCACACTTTTTACTGGGTATGTGCAGGCTTTTATTATCTATTTTGGTGGCTATTGAGTTTTAAAACTGAACATCTAAGAGTAAAATCGTGAGTATAAATTTGTCAATGGGATAGCGACCCAATCTTTTTTTTTCAAAATGGGAAAAACAGGAGAGGCGATTCCGAGATGCAACAAAAAGAAAATTGGTGTGGCCTAAAGCTGGTTTATATCTTGGTTCAATAAACTCAACAAGATGTGGACGTTTGTTTATTCAAGGAGACTGGGTTTGCCCCTTGTCAATCTCTAGCTTGTAGGACATGTTGAAAGTTTACTTAGTCTCTGTAGTTGTCAGAGGTGACTGTGTTCACAGATGTGGGGAAAACTCAGATCAGATCAGACTACATATCGGTAAAGTTAGTCGTGTGAAACACAAAAGGTTAATAGTTGAATAAGGTACAATATGGGTGATATCCTACCAATATCTTCAAGTTCCAAGTTGGACTGGACAACATGCAACTTGAAGACATCTCAGGAGGTTTGTGTCTTATTCTTCAAACTCAAGATTAACGTTTGATTGTAGCCTTTAGCTAGTTTATTTAAAGGCACCCAGAGGATTTTATGAGGCTTGAAAACTAGAAATATTCTAGTTGCTGTAATCTTTATTAAATTGACATTTAATGCCACTGTTTACCACATTTGCGTGCGGATTTCTCATAATTATCAAAAGTGCTCAAAAGCGGCGCAAAAATAAACTACATCGTTAGACCGATACCATAGCCCCGCCCACCTCCGTCAAAACGTAGAAATGCAAAATTAAAACATGAAAATGCAAATATTTGACGGACATGCAGTCACTCTCTCATAATGGTCAAACCGCTAATTGTGATAGACAGTCAGGATCAGTCTATTGGGGCTTGCATTTTCTATCAGTTCTCACCATACAACGACATCGTATCTTTGCTCCTTTAATGTTGATATGTAATGGTGTAATTGAAAGTTACTAGTTGTAGGAATGGCTAGAAATTTGAGTTCTTTTATTCATTTTTTAAGTCTCATAAAATGCTCTGGGTGCCTTTAAATAGAACATTCATCCCTATTATTTTAGTGTGCGGTGACCTCGTAAAACCTGGAGGTACTGAGTTTGAATCCCTGACAGGTCACAATCGCGATGTTGTACCCTTGGGAAAGGCACTCCATGCCAATTTCTTCACTCGACTCAGACGTAAATGAGTACAGTCAAACCTGCCTAGGCGACCACCTTTTCAACGCGACCACCTGGCCATGGCGACCGCTTTTTCTCGGTCCCGAAAATTTTCCCCATAGGCACAAGCATTAACCTGCCTGCCCAAGGCGACCACCTGTCCAACGCGACCGCGACCGCCACGAATTGGGACCGCACAGAGCACAGTCCCTGCCCATGGCGGCCGCCTAATTTTCAAGCTTGTGGTGACATCGGATCATTTTGCTGTCGGATTTCAAGGAAATGTTTTCAAGACTTTGAAGGACAAAAATAAGGACAAAATTATATGGAATAGCAATGTTATAGAAGCGATTCCTCCATGAAATGTTTTAATAAAACGTTCCCCTTATAAACATTGTAAAGACAAATGTTTGTGATGTTGTTGTGCCTATCGTGATCTGATAGTTTACCGCAAACTCAGTTCGGTTTGAACTCAATTCTAAAAACGAATACGTAGTGCATGGCGTCAAAAAGTCAGATTTCACAGAAATTACGATCTATTTCTTGTATTTTCAACAAAACTGTATCTGTGTCTTACTAAATTCCGCCGAAAAATGATTTCGCGGCGGGCAAAACATTGGGCGAGAAATGTTGTTCCTTGGTCCCGACGCCATCTTGGATATGGCGCGGCCCGGATTTGGCGTACCGCTGACCTTCCTAAAACATGATGCTTTTGTGATGAACGTTTACGAATAATCTAGCTATTGATAAAAATTGATATTCTTGTTTTCTTTTTATTTCCATGAATCTCACAAACCTTTATTGGACGCTGTGCATTCTGCTGCACTGACTAACCTTTCGATGCGTCGCACAGAGATTGGCGGCGCCGCGCCGAAATCACACCGTTCCGTTTTCATCTTTAGTTGTCAGATCGAAAACTTGTTGACCCTTTCATCCAGCGGTCGGCGCCCCAAAAAAGGCTGGAGCCAGCAGGTGTTTTCTAGGGATTTGTCTTAGGCCTTAAAACTTCAATGATTTGCGTGCGTGTACTATTTATGTAATGTGTGAATGCGGGAGAGCGCTGCGAGCTCATCGAGGCAACCATTGTTTTGTAGTCAAAATTATGACGAAAATTTGTACACGATGTAGCGGTATACAATTATTTCAATGATAACGGAAAATGAATTTTGTAGGATCTTTCTATCAATGAGAATTGAACCTGGTGGGGGTCATGCTGTCTATTTAAAATTCACATAATTTTCCATCCATTTACGTTCTGTATTTGAAAACCTCGACCTGGAAACATGTGAGTGGAATCCTCTTCATGGCGACCACCTGTCCATCACGACCGTTTTTGCTCAGTCCGCAGGGTGGTCGCCTTGAGCAGGTTTGACTGTACCTAGCTTTGGCTAGGGACATTCTCTCAGATGGGATGTAAAGCCCATGTTTGAGAGAGAACCATACCTCAACCCACCAGTTATGAAAAAGAGTAGGGTTTGTATGAGTGGATCAAATAAATCTGAATATGTAGCTTGTTCTGTCCAGGTCAAACCTGGGGTGTTATGCCATGAGACAGTTTACCAAGTATGTAATACAAACAAACAATGAACTTGGAATGCACGGTGCCCAATATGCTGATTATAAAGATTTGAATGCATCCCAATATGCTGATTATAAAAATTTATAATTGGTCAGTACAAACCTGGTGTGTTATGCCATGAGACGGTTTACCAAGTATGCAGTACAAACCCACATTGAACTCTGAATGCCCCCCAATATGCTGATTATAAAACTTTAATCGTTACAATAATGTAAGTTTTGGTGACAAACTGTTTCTGTGAATAATTATCTCATCATCACCAGTAGCATTACATGTACAAGTTTTCCAATCAAAGTTTTTCGTTTGTTATTTATTGATCACCCTTCAGGATATCGTAGATCCCTGCAGAATGAAACTGAGGAGGGTTAATGGTCCCGAAATGGCCGAAATAATTCCTGAGAGCTTATTACAACATCACTCACTGATGTGCCGACAGTTTTATGCCCTCCAGTGTTGTTAGGATAGATAGTTTCATCAGTCCCTGTAGTCTCAACATCTCATCACTATATACCTGTGTTCATGATAGGGAAACAAAACTCATGTACCTTAAGATTTATTCTTGGCACAGCGTACCAAGATTTCATTTGGCCTGAAGCCAACAAGGAACTCCCGTATTTGTGGTAATGTTCCCGTAATTCCCAGTTTTGCAAATCTAACGAGCCATTTTGTGTAATACAACGGGGGATTTCTTCCAAACATGAAGTTATTCCATTTCCTTATATGATTATATGTCATTTTTCTCTCCTCTTTTACATTATATGTAATGTCATTCAAATCCCATTTTGAAAATTTGATGCTCGTTTGATTAAGACTTTATCCCTCACTGTCGTTAAATTTCCAGCCATTCCCTTTGAAAAACACGGACTGTGCACACATGACTTATTCTGTGCCCAATTTAAAAGGCATCAGCATATCAAAGATGCCCTTTGAGACTCAGGCCTGCCCTAGCCAGAAGCTTGTCGTCTCAATCCTTCCTCACTTGTCATTCGCAGTGACAGCTCGGGAATTCTAAAGGTGTCCTTCATGCATCATATATCCGCCGTGACAAGGAAATATCCGATGATACGGCGAAACCTGTACACATTTGGCTAGAGCCCCAGTTATATGGAGGTCCGATGAGCTAACTGACAAAGTATGCATACGTAATTTTTCTCCTTGTACAGAAGTCTGTATGTAACTGTGCTGGTATGTCGACCAGGAGAGCTTTTGGAGTTATGTCACATTTTTAAGGACTTCCAAAAAAACCTGCTGTTATGCTGGGCAGTCTTCCAATAGAGAATTCATTCATTTGTGGTGCAGGAATTTCAATAATGGAATGCCTCTGGTGGTGGTACTAATGTTAGACACTTATTGGTGGTATACTGTAAGCCTGATGGAGTATTATTAAGCTAATCTAGCATTGATTTTGACACTGGCTGCTGAGAATGGATGGATTTGCAGACTGATAAGCTTTAGTATAACCAGATTTCTTTTAACCAGTCTCAGCATATCGGCACAATAGGATGACGGTAAGGCTTATAATTATGTGTGGAAAGTCGACGAAAGTTACTTTCTTTGTGGTGTATGGCATTACATAACTATTTTGCACTATAGGTTATTTTTGGTATCAAAAGTTTTCTACACTGTAGGTCAAAGTAATTATCACTTGAAAACTTTTTGGCTAGAATTAAAAATAGAAAACCACGACTGGACCATATGGTAATTGTGCACCTGAAATCTTGGCAGAATCCTTGGTTACCATGGTGACGACCTTTACTGAACTCTCACACACTAGCTTCTTTATCCGCTCTATCCCTATTCCATCAACTTGCAAGGTGGCATCTACATGTAAATGGTACATTTGCATCAAGGGACTGCCTTTTGGCACATTTGTAACTGCAGTGAGAATTGTGTATAAACTGAGCAATCCTCCTCAGTTAGACAAGTGTATATACAAGTACCGTAGGGACCATTTTCAACAGAGTCCAGGTGACAGTTCCAACTTCTTCAAGACTTTCCCAGCCTCTAACAAGGTCCTTTGAGAGCCGAACCTGAATCCTTAAGCATCTGTCTTGCATACGGACTTCATCCTTGCAAAAGTTTCTTGCCTTATTTCTTCACCATCATATCTAGATCTCTATTTTGCGAAGTCTGACAACAAAATTAAAGGCAACCCAAGCAATATTAGGGCCCGAAAGTTGGATTTTGAAAGTCAATTTATTTCTATACATGATTTAAGTTCAAACAATGTATATACTACTATATTACAATGTATAGTGACGTCCATGATGCTAAAATATGACTTCGTTGTAATGTGAGAACACACTGAAAATCGCCGCCAGGTTTTTTGTAGGCTTGCGAAACTAAGGGGATCATCGATATCGTATGGCATGTTTTCGCACGGCTTGAAAATGCTCAAAGTATGAAGTTTTTATACAAATGTGCTAGACAGTGTTAGTAAATGTCACTATAATAAAGATTTCAGCATTTTTTTATTTCCATTTATTGGTCCCTAACATTGCTTTGGTTGCCTTTAAAACATCTCTTACCTAGAAAATCTTGCACTTCATATATTCTTGATTGTGAAGCAAATTGTATCCGAAGGGTATAACAATAACTATAAATGGAAAAGACCATTTGTCATCATAAGTTATGCCTCTAGCCTAGTATGATTTATGACCATTACAACCAATCTATCATACCATCTTTCTTGCTACCTGTACAAAAGTTTTCCACGGCCAAATAAGTAGTTGAACCTGCGGCAGTGTTAACGCTTATCAGAATCGGGGTCCATATTTCATGTACACGGAAAAAAGAAATGTATCTTCTGAAATGTATTTCTTACTGTTGTTTAGCGCAGTCTGTGATGTTCGTGTACTTTCATATCCGTTTTTCTTTTGTCAGTTGAATCATTCTCTTTTAAAATGTGGGGTCGTATGGCGTAACGGCAGGGTTTTCGGCCCAGAACCCTGGTTCGAAACCCCTGACGCCACCGATCTTGTGCCCTTGGGAAAAAGTCACTTAACACAACTTTCCTCACTCCCCCAAGTGTAAAAAGGGTATATTTATGTTTGTGGGTCACGGCACCAGCAATAGCTGCCTGTGTCCCAGGTGTATTGCACTGTTGCAATTCTAATAAAATTGAAATTAAAATTAAAGAATTCAAGGACAAATCTGCATGTATGGTCCTTATGAGGACTAGCAGTTCGTGAAGGTCAGGCCTCATACAATTCCTTTGTCCTCACATGTCCTCCGCAACATGACCTTGGCACACATGTCTTTGAAAAAGGCTTCATAATCATATCCAAGTTCCCCACACATCTTTCATTAGAATCCGATTTCCTACCATGATTCTTTTTCTTTGGATTAGGGATCACAACCTTCTCTTGCTGGGATAAAATCAATTGTAGCTTCACAGAACAGTAAAAACATTGCAGAGGCCAAGGCCTGTCCAAATAGGAGGTCTCTCGTATTTGTTCAGCACATACTGTCACGTCCATGGACTTGGTACCAAACCCTTACGCAGACAGTGGAACAAGCGCCATGTCTTCTACCAACGACATGCGGCTGTTGAACGAAGAAGATGGTACAACGCAAGAGGTCAAGCTTAAGAAGAGAAGTGAGTATCTTGTCTTTTAAGAGTTTCTGTTTTTGATGTTTTTTCAGCAGCAGCAGCAAGCGAACATGCCTGGAAGTACTACCCTCTCCATGAGTGAGAGAAGCGGGTACAGTCGTTGGGCCGGAGACATCGACAACATAGACCTACAAATTGCGCCAAAAGAGCCCGGATCAGAAGGTAAGGAGATTGATGTGGAAGATTTTTGGAATGCCACTTAGTACATGCTAAGACAGCAAAGCGTTAACAATACGTACCAAAGAAGTGAGGTATTTGCTGAAGCACTTCAGCAGGACGTATCGTATAAGGTCATGTTTGCATATATAAGGATGATATCCAGTCTATAGTTTCCAAAGGTTGCGTCAGAAAAAATCTGATGCAACGTTGACCAAACATCTAATAGAAACTCAGGATTTCTACTGTACAACAACTCCAATTAACATTATAACACATTGCTAATGATGAGGTACCAAGCTGGTCAAGGGTTAAAAGGTGTCTAGTTAATATTGACAGTTGACTTTGCTGCTGATTATTGATAAATCATAGCAAACAATTCACCAGCCAGACTGATTGTCCAGAGTCCCATGTATGCACAGTACCTTCTGGGTTTACCTACATGTGTATTTGCTAAAGTTCTAGATCTGACATCTACTATTCCAAAGAATCGTAGCCAAACAGAGGGGTTATTCTAGAGATTCCTTAGACTTGCTTGCCTTGAGTTTTCTCCAACCATCACTTCTCTACTGGTGTTTGGAGCTGACTCAAACCAAACAAGGCTGGATTGAAAACTATATTCATCAGAAAATAATTTCATCAGGTTGGTAGAATAATTCCGAGGAAGGTGTCTGACAGACACCGAAACGTCAGCAGGTGAGAATTACTAGTTGTGAAAAAAAGAACCAGACCTATATCCTATATTCATCAGTATTAAACTTTAGTGCACAGAAGTTGCCATTTGGCACCCCATTTTGTATTGGTTACAGGGAGAAGATTAAAAGATATTCCATAAACATACCACAAATCATGACAATCAGTCAACCCATTCTCGAGTTATAATTCTCTTTCAAAGTCTCATACAAAATCGGCCCCTGCAGTTAAAAAAATCCACTAGAGTGCCCAAACTTACATGTCTTACTCTCTACCCCAAGAGATACCTACCACACAAAAATCACGACCATAACATGTGACATCAAAACCGGAAGTTCTGCTGCAGTGCTGTAGAAAGCAGCTACAAGGCCCATTATCAAAGTTGAACTTTATTTTCCTTACCCCTACCCACATACAAAATATCAGAA
Source organism: Branchiostoma lanceolatum (assembly GCF_035083965.1). Taxonomy (NCBI): domain Eukaryota; kingdom Metazoa; phylum Chordata; class Leptocardii; order Amphioxiformes; family Branchiostomatidae; genus Branchiostoma; species Branchiostoma lanceolatum. The sequence continues at coordinate 14,228,486 of NC_089731.1, forward strand.
GGATCCCTAGGCCTCTACAGCTTACGGAGATATGCTGACAACACACACAGACAGACAGACAGACAGACAAACAGCCCAAAAAGCATAACCTTCTTGGCAAAGGTAAAAAAAGCCAGCAAATGGCAGTTGTTATTATGAAAGCAGGTTGTCACAGACTTGAGAACAAATATCAGAATGATCCATCGAAAGCTTCTTGAGTTATGCTGCCAACACATACACACAGAAAGACAGACTGACAAATAGCCCCGAAAGCATAACCTTCTTGGCGAAGGTAAGAAAAGCCAGTAATGACAGTTGTTATGGAAGCAGATTGTCACAGACTTGAGAACAAGTATCAGAAGGATCCGTCAAACGCTTGAATTATGCTTGCAACACACACACAGACATACAACCCCTAAACATATCCTTCTTGGAGAAGGTAAAAAAAGTCAGTAAATGACAGTTGCTTAAAAGCAGGTTGTCACAAACTTGAGACTTTGAGGCTTCTGCACAATCTCAGCAAAACTTTTGACAATGCATGATTCATGTCGGCTCAACAAAAGGCTTACAAGTCTGGTGCCTCTCTACTTTACAGAGAGAATGTCTAACCCGTGGTGCAAGGAGGGAGCTTTGTAAGAAAAATGGTTTTAATATGCAGCAAAGCCTGGATTACAAGGTCATGACCGCCCAAGGTCAACAACATGTCTGACATCCGACTAACGTAAAATGATGGATTGCGACATACGTCTTCACGTATGACCTTTTTGCATCTGTTCGCTGGTGGTTTTAACACTAAGGAGCCTTCGTCAATTGATGCAAAACTGAGGGAAGTAAGCGTTCAGTTCAGATGAAAGACAAGTGCATTCACAAAAGAGAAATATTGAACCCAGAGATAAAAAAGCCCGAGCTCCCATTAGTAAGAGAGTTCTATTTTCCATTTGAAAGGTTTAGGGGACTTTTTGGACCTCGAGTCAGCTCAGGGCAGCTGATTCATTCATAGGGATTTGCTGAAACTTAGATGGAGACCTTTGATACCCTGTCACAACGGGCTCCAATATGTCATCGCTAAGGGCTGGCACATACTCAAGGCAAACTGCCGGGAGATTGCACAAGTTCTCAGGTCACAGATCAGGACAAGGCTACGGGATCCTTTAGAAGAGGGTTGTGCTGTGTCATACATCAACTAGCAACGTTGACAGGGACTAGGTCCTCATGGTTCAGCAAGTTTATTCATGCTTTAAGTGTGACAGCTTTTGAAGCTTCTTTCTCTTTTGGATTTAATTTGTGATAAACAGACAATATGTGTTATTATTTCAGTTCAGTGCAACAATGATAACATATAATTCAGCATTGTACTGAAACTGTCTGTGTGTTGGATAGTACTTCAATACCATGATGATAGCACATTTGTGTATTGGATTGTACCATGTTTAAAACACATCTGTGTATGGGACAGTCATTCAGTACCATGGTTATAACACATTATGTGTGGGACAGTAATTCAGTACCATGGTGATAACATATTTGTGTATTGGGCAGTAATTCAGTACCATGGTTATAACACATTATGTGTGGGACAGTAATTCAGTACCATGGTGATAACATATTTGTGTGTTGGACAGTAATTCAGTACCATGGTTATAACACATTATGTGTGGGACAGTAATTCAGTACCATGGTGATGACACATTATGTGTGGGACAGTAATTCACTAACATGGTGAACATATCTGTGTGTGGTATAGTAATTCAGTACCATGGTGATAACCCATCTATGTGTGGGAAAGTAATTCAGTACCATGGTGATAGCACATCTGTGTGTTAGACAGTAATTCAGTATACCATGGTTATAACCCCTCTGTGTGTGGGACAGTAAATTAGTACCATGGAGATAGCACATGATGTGTGTTGGACAGTAATTCAGTACCATGGTGATAACACATCTACATGTACGTGTTGGATGGTAGTTCAGTACCATGGTGATAACATATCTGTGTGTTTGACAGTAATTTAGTACCATGGTGGTAACTCATCTGGGCGCTGGACAGTTATTCCGTACCGTGAAGATAGCACATTATGTGTGGCACAGTTATTCAGTACTGTGGAGATAGCACATTATGTGTGGGACAGTTATTCAGTACCGTGGAGATAGCACATTATGTGTGGGACAGTTATTCAGTACCGTGGAGATAGCACATTATGTGTGCGACAGTTATTCAGTACCGTGGAGATAGCACATTATGTGTGCGACAGTTATTCAGTACCGTGGAGATAGCACATTATGTGTGGGACAGTTATTCAGTACCGTGGAGATAGCACATTATGTGTGAGACAGTTAATCAGTACCGTGGAGATAGCACATTATGTGTGGGACAGTTATTCAGTACCGTGGAGATAGCACATTATGTGTGCTACAGTTATTCAGTACCGTGGAGATAGCACATTATGTGTTGGGCAGTTATTCAGTACCGTGGAGATAGCACATTATGTGTGGTACAGTTATTCAGTACCATGGTGATAACTCATCTGTTGGACAGTAATTCGTTATAGCACATCTGTGTGTTGGACAGTAATTCAGTACCATGGTGATAACTCATCTGTGTGTTGGACAGTAATTCAGTACCATGGTGATAACTCATCTGTGTGTTGGACAGTATTTCAGTACCATGGTGATAACCCATTTATGTGTGGGACAGCAAGTAAATATACAGCTACCTTCTATTTTAGAAACTTTGGAACATTTGGTATGACTTGTGTAGGTGGGAGAAAAACAGGTTGGAAAAAGTTGAAAAGTTTTCCAAAGTGACATTCTGATCTATATTGCATATTTATGTGTTCTAGTCATTGTCATGGATTGATATTCAAATGAGTACAAATTTAGTTTTGATAAATCTAGATATTTCTATAAAAAATTACTGTAAAAATTATGAGTACAGATTGAGTTTCGGCAAATGTGAAATAACATTTCTGGTTATAATGGTGGCATAAATTATGAATACAGATTGAGCTATATTTCTAGAAAAGGAAAGTGATTTAGAACCAGTTTAGCTCAAATGAACTCAATGAACAGATGAACTAATCTTCCACTGGTCGTGACAGAGAAGACAGACGCTATATACAGTATTTACAGGTTCATTGTACCGGGGAAATTCCCCTAGCTCTTATCGACAAGCACAATGAACAGTGGACAATGGCTAAAGGTTATGTCCTAAGGACTGTGACCCTTTCCGGTAGTGTGGGTGTCGGGTGAGCGACACAGCCGGGATCGAACCCGGGGCTTCTAGTACCAGAGGCAGGATCGCTAACCACTGGACTAAGCACGCTACCGTAGAATGAGATGGCAAAAAACATGTGTGGTGTTCTATATTCAGTCAGCGTCCGCACAGTTGCTGCTCCATAGATAAGGACTCTGTTATCTGCTATCATCACACTAAGAACATCCAGTCCTTAATCTCCTTTTATCAGATACTTCAGATGGCATTTGCTATGTCTTAAGTCAAAAACGTGTTATTGGAATTCTTGAGATTATAAAGCAGATTTAAATCTAACCTTTTGGCTATGCTATAGGTTTTCAAAAGTGTGTAACTCATTTTGATTATATTAGTAATCAATGTTTCTATTTTCTGTTTCTTTCTTCATCTCTGATAAGAAACATGAAAGATATATCTGGATTTCAGAAAAAGAATACATCATAATACGTGGCATGAAAACCTAAATCTTACAATTGTTGCATACTTGACATACTTAGAGCGTGTGTAGTCCAGTGGTTAGCAATCTTGCCTCTGGAACTAGAAGCCCCGGGTTCGATCCCGGCTGTGTCGCTCACCCGACATGCACGCTACCGGAAAGGGTCGCAGTCCTTAGGACGGGACGTCAAGCCGTGGTCCACTGTGCATTGTGCTTGTCAAAAAGAGCTAGGGGAATTTCCCCGGTACAAGGAACCTGTAAATACTGTACATAGCGTCTGTCTTCTCTGTCATGACCAGTGGAAGATTAGCTCATCTGTTCATTAAGTTCATTTAAGCTTAACTGATTCGAGATCACTTTCCTTTCCTTTCCTTTACAGAAGAATAGACGTAGATTTTATGAATGCCTCTGTCATCGCAAACAGATAATGCACTGAGAACTATTGCCTTAAGAGTGAACCTGTATCTTGGTTCCTTAAATAGCTTTTAAGATCACATTTGTCCTGAAGGAAGGATAAGATGTTGTCAGTTTGATTGATTTGTTGGAGTTGTTCTTGGAATGGGATTCTCTTTAAGATGCTCATCTTCTGGAAGACATTCAGATTCTCAATTCATCAATGTCATTTTTTTACCTTTATCAGTGTCAGTATAACTGCTATGTTATATAACATACCAGCATTATGGTACTGTAGTCTTTCTGTAGGAGGTATCACTTCAAGATCATCTATCATGTGTAAAAGTTTTGGATGCTACGAGCCGTTTAGGAAAATGATATAACCACTGATACTTCAAACGGTAACAGAAGTTACAGAATTTGGTGACGGGCATTATAAACCACCTTGCGTACAAGAACAGTGACCGGAGCGATCTGACTTGATTTGTCAGAGGGCCTTGGTAGCTGGATTCACCAGTTAACCGGTCATTCTCTGAACTGAATTGTTACATTCTCGGCAGCTTTTTGAATTTTGCATGTCTCCTCAGAAGACAACGGTTTTTAGGCCACCCATTGCTCTAACTTCTTCTAAGTCAAGACCCATAAGTAATGTTGTCACAGTGGTGCATTTTTCGTGAAACAATACATGTAGGTGTTGTGGGAAAATGAAGAAAGCATCGATGGTGCCCATAATTTGGCTGATAATCAGTGATATCAAATTGTGAAGGCTGGCCACAGCAATTTGTACATTAAAATGAGAACGGGCGTCCATCCAGCCATTCTTGAGTTATCTTGTTCACACACACACACACACACACACACACACACATAGACAGACAGACAGACACACAAATGCTGCCTAAAATACAACGTCCATGATATTTCAGTTCACCTTTTAACAAAAACTATTGCAGGTTGGTTTTCAGGCAGAAAAGGTCTCGTCCTGAGGATCCTGGTGCTGGGCACGCTGTTCGTGTTCGGACTGATCCTGGGGTACGTGATACGCCGCAGCACTCACGGAGTCCCCTCCAAGGTGTTAGACAGTCTACAGCAGGACTACAGTCAGGACATCAGTCAGCAGCTCATGCACAAGATGAGACCAGAAAACATCGAAACGAACCTCAGGTAAAAAGGGCAGGAATCATGAGTTTTTTATGGAATCTTATATGGATCATTGTATGTGTAACAGTGGGGTTCAAGTGCCTCCAACTGACCAGTCTAACTGGTCTAGACCTTTTAGCCGAGTGGTTAAGGTGTGCGTACCTGTGATCTGGCTGCCCGGGTTCGGCACGGGTTCGAATCCTGGGGGCCAGGAGACTGTTTCTACTCGCTTCTTGTTTCACTGGCGCCCAACTAGCTCAGTTGGTAGAGCATGGGACTCTTAATCCCAGGGTCGTGGGTTCAAGCCCCAAATTGGGTACCGGTGAAACAAAGAAGCGAGTTGAAACAGTCTCCTAGCCCCCGGGATTCGAACCTGCGCCGAAACCGGGCAGCCAGATCACAGGCACGCATGCCTTAACCACTAGGCTAAAATGTCTAGACCAGTTAGACTGGTCAGTTGGAGGCACTTGAAACCCACTGTTACGTATGTGACATCAAATGGCTGAGTAGTATAGGCTGAGCAGACACAAGATTGAGAGGTCACAGGTTTGATTCCCGGCATTCCTGGCTAGACGTTGTGTCCTTGGGAAAGGCACTTAACGGGACTTTCCTTACTCCACCCGGGTTTGAAAATGGTCACCCGACTTCGGTTGGGTAGGTAAAAGGCAATGGAAGGAGGGGCAACACATTTCAATGCTGTGCCCTTTGAAAAACACTGGGTTTGAGAGATCTCTAGTGCAGCACCCCCAAGGGATGCACAGTTTAGATATACAGTCTTGAGTGCATTATTCTAGGGGACGTTGGGTTGGAGATCTGTGTGGACGGATTTTTTCAGGGTGGCAGAATTATGTACCCTGGTGGAATTATGTTTAGTAAATACAACATAGATATGCATCTTTAAATAATTATGTTTCGTTGTCTTTTCTACGGGTGTCCCTGTGGTGTAGTGGTCTGCGCTTCTATCTCTCACCACATCTGGTTCAAATTACCTGGACCAGAAGGACTGGGGTTCAAGCCCCAATGCACTTCTGGACAAGAGGCGCATTGAGTCATACCAAAGACTTTATAAAAATGGTACATACTTCTGAAATACATGTAGTATGAAAGTTAAACACACTTCACTGCCAGTGGACTAGCCCCCTGCTACAGTGATTGCACCACAGTGTGGCCCAGGGCTATGAAACGGAGATGGGCACCGCCCCATACATCAATAATGGTGTGGGAGGATTTTAATTAAAATTTTAACTAACTGTCTTTTCTACAGATGGTTAACAAATCAGTCACACGTTGGTGGGTCAAGCGAGAGTTTAGCCATGGCGCGGCAGATCCGACAAAAACTGCGAGACTTTGGCTTCGACGCCACCCAGCTGAAACGTTACAAAGTTCTCTTGTCATATCCAGACAGGTGAGCTACATTTGTTTGTCTTTCAATTGTCGCCGCGACCGTTCTCTGCCGAAGTCTCAGGGCGCGGTGTAGTCTGGGATCGGCGACATCATATCCGTTGTTGCAGTTCACAAGAATTCCACCCGGGGGCGCAATTCTAACACGATTGTCTGGAGAGGTTTTTCTGTGTTTTGATTTTCAAGTTTCAAAGATTTTACTGTGATAAGATATCTGCTTTAAGGAGCAAGGTTTTTACCTTTTTTTTCTTCTTTATTTGCCATTGTTCACCTAGCCTGGTTGCCATCCTCTGTAGTAGCTGCTTGCTAACCATGGATTAGCAAGTGAAAAATTGAGCCAGCAGTTATACCTTGGAGGATGGCACCCAGGCTAAAGCTAAAACCAAAAAACATGGCTCAAAAGCCACTTGACTGGTTAAATTCAGAGAGTTACTTTTAAATAATAAACTGAAAAATGAGATAAATAAGAAAGAAGGTCCTGGAGTAAAATGTCAAAATAGCTGACATTGACAGTCATGTACATTTTTTCAATAGGAAATTAATGTCATAATTTCATTTACATGACATTGTATATTGACAAATTCTTGCTTGAGTTTACACCCAATTCATAAAATGAATTGTATCGTCCATTAGTAAGTAAGTTTTATTATTTTAGCAGACTTGAATTTAGGTTTTCCCTTTCTCATCCACCTACAGGACCAAACCCAACACTGTGTCCTTTGTGGAGGGAGACAACACCTTGTTTCACACCACCGGTCAACAGTACAGCGATCTCTCACTGTTTCAGCCTTACAACGCTTACAGCCCTAATGGGACAGTGGAGGTAAAATACTGTTTTAGAATAGACGAGTTTGAACCACACAAGTTGGTTTAGCGGGGATTTTACTCACAAGCTGTCTACTAGTAGTATCTAATCGCGCACGTCCGTGGGATCGTGTGGCGTAACAGCAGAGCGTTCGGCTCAGAACCAAGAGGTCCTGTGTCATGTGCCCTTGGGAAAGGCACTTTACACGACTTTCCTCACTCCACCCAGGTGTGAATGGGTACCTGACTTCGGTTAGGGAAGGTCGTATTGAGGTCAATGGCGCCGAATGGCTGCCGCCCAGACCCTTGCCACAGTTTAACAAAATGCAAGTGTGGAGCAAATATGTACCAATTTGTATCATAATGTACATGTACAATTAATGTGTATTATGTGAACCCTGTAAACCGTGCATCAATTCAGCAATAGAAATGCTCACATTGCACGGGTGATTTCTGACCAATAAATAAACCATTATAATGATAGAATGCACTCGAACGACATTCCCCGAACTCTTACCAGTGTCACGGAGCCCTGGCGTGTTGCGGGTATTCACTTTCCCCCGCGGTCGCACACATGCCAGCAACCGTTTCTGGATATTGCTATACAATGTCGGTGGCTATTCCCCTCCTCATTTGTGTAAAAAATACCACATGCACGGCTTATTTTGTACTTATCTGTCGTAAATCAGTCAGATTGTAATCAAACACCTGCTTCCTCCGGGTTTTCCGGGAATTTCGCTCCAACGCATTCTATTCTTAGCGGACTTATGCAATGACAGACAGTTTGTGAGCAAAATCCCCATATGAGGAAACCAGTTCGTGTGGTTTAAGGTTTCCTCTCTGGCTAAATTGGCATTTTGACTTTCCATTGTTTTCTCACTAATGAAGTACAAGTAATAAAGAACTGCTGTTAGTACTGCATATATTTGATATAATATAAACATAATGATCAAAGCTACAAAGTTAACGTACGTTGGCACAAATTGATATCTATGAAGTATCCATAGTTATTAGAAAATAATTTTTGAATGATTAAAAAAATTATTTTTCATAACTACAGATGATAAGTAGATATCAATTTGTGCGAACGTACGTTTGTAGCTTTTATCATTATGCACATGGAAAAGATAGTTTCATTGCAGTGTTATGTATCAAAGTGCTGTATTTTCTCTTAGAAAAAAATCATATTAAGGGCAATAGAATTTGATGACGTCATCCATATGGTCCAAAACATCAGATTTAGAATTCTTTTATTACCAGCTATCAATATTCAGTAAACCTATGTATACAGTTCTTTCTTATTCTGTTAATGAGAAAACAATGAAAAGTCAAAAAGCCAATTTAGCCAGTGGGGAGACCTTAAATTTGTCTCTTAGATGCAGCTAACTGATACAAACAGCAGCATGGGTTGTATTTCCTGTGCTGTTTATTTCTGGTAATGCAAATCATTTTTTGAACTGAAATTTCTCCATGGAATCTATGCCAATGTTCTTAAAGGAAACCCAAGCAATATTAGGGCCCAAAAATTGAATTTTGAAAGTCAATTTATTTAGTCATTTCTATACATGATTAGTTCAAACAACACTATCACAATGTATAGCAACGTCCATGATGCAAAAATATGACGTCGTTGTGATGTGAGGACTCAATGAAAATCGTTGCCAGGGTTTTTGTAGGCTTCCGGAACTAAGGGGTTTATCGTACAGCAGGTTTGAAAATGCTCTAAGTATGAAGTTATTGCACAAATGTGCTAAATAGTGTTAGTAAATGTCACTACCATAAAGATTTCAGCATTTTTTTATTTCTATATTTTGAGCCCTAATATTGCTCTGGTTGCCACTAATGTTGTCTGCCATCCTTTTCAGGGTAAACTAGTTTACGCAAACTATGGCAGAATGGAGGACTTTAAGAAGCTTGTTGATAAAGGCATCAACTGTACAGGGCGCATCATCATCATGAGGTACGGGAAGATCTACCGAGGAGACAAGGTCAGTTTAACCTTCTCCCTGCTGCCTAACTCTGTGAACAATAGAGAATGGGGTGCCAAACGGCTACTTCAGTGTGCTAAAGGTTAAGAGCATCGCCTTCACTTGACTGTGCAAATTTTATCATCACAAAAGAGCATTGCATAACAAGTTATGAAGAAATCTACTGCAGGACTTTATATGTTCCATCTGAGAGCATATCTGGATCAAAAGCTAAGTATATTTACTAATCTTTTTTGGAGTGAGGAAATTTGGAGCTCTTGAGCATAAGGGATGACATGCAGATGTGACCTCCCATCGTTTTCCAGGTCCAGGGTTCAAATTAGAGGTCCCCTGACTTGTCCTTTGGGAAAGGCACTTAACACGAATTTCCTCACTTCACTTGGGTGAAAATGAGTATCTAGCTTTGGTTAGGGACGTCCCTCGGATAGGACATTAAATGGGGTTCCCGAGGTCATCTTGAGCACATGGAACGAGCATCACAACACTTTTCAAAATGAGTAGGGGTCATTGATGTTGTGAGTGGATAAAATACATTGGTCCGGATATGTAGCTTGTACTCTTCAGTACAAACCTGGTGTGTTATGCCATTAGGTGGTTTACTGGGGACAATACAAACAAACAAACAAACAAACAAGTGTTGCTGTGATCAACAGGTGGAGCATGCTGCAGCGGCCGGAGCCATCGGCGTAGTTCTCTACTCCGACCCAGCGGACTATGCCATAAACGGCGCCAACGACACCTACAACGTCTCGTGGTGGTTGCCTAGAGATGGGGTGCAAACAGGGGACATCCGGGCAGGCATGGGAGACCCTCTCACACCCTTGTACCCTGCTATAGGTCAGTGGACATGGTCTCTCACCGGTGTTCCAAAAGGTTGAAATACTGTAAATGCAGCAATGTTCGCGGGGAGTTAGTTTTGTGGTAGGGAGAAAACGGAGTGTTCACGGTGGTTTTGAGTTTGAAACATAGAAAGATATCTAACTTATGTTCTTAAGAGCAAATAGAGTAGTAGCACCTAGACTCCCAGAAAAAAAAATTTCCCAAAAAAATTGAAGTTTACATTATACATGCAGGCAGCCAGATAGAGTAACCTCCATAAATATAAATCAGCCAGGTTATATAAATCCGCCGTTTTAAAAAAACAGTGTGTTTGATTGATCTCCAGTGCAGCATCCCCAGGTATGCACAGTTTAGATATACAAGAAAAGAGCTATTTAAAGAGGCCACCAAATGCCGTCCTAATTTCTCCACGTTTACAGACAAAAAGAAAACTACTCTCCTCTTAGCTTCACAAAACCCACACATTACAGAAAAAGTGGGATCATTCGTCTTCCACTGTCTCGGAAAAAGAAGTCAAACCCAATAAGTTAGAATTTAGTGTCAGTAGTTAAACTAGAGTTGTTGAATACTGTATTGTTCAATGTCTGTCCGTTCTTTGCATGTTAAATGTATTTGCAACTAGAGTTCCACGACCTCATACCTTCGCCAAATGATTTTAACCTTTATGACTGACGTATTAGGAGTGTTTCTCATCAATTATAAATCATACCAGTTGATTGTCTTAAAATATAACATGTCCAAAGTATGAGCTTAACAAATTTATCATCAATTATGCAAAAGAGGCCCTTATTAGCATAATTTGATTCAACAATGTTCACATTCACATAACGTCCCGATGCCACAAAAAAGGATTAAATGTATGAAATTGCCATCTTTTGCCAGTGTGGAATAATAGAAGTTACTCATTAAGTATGCAAATAAGGCCCACATTTGCATATTTTTTATCTATCAACAGTCCTCTCTTCCTCAGTTACAATTTGAATTGTCATATCATGGAACAAAGCGGATTTTTAAAGTTGCCTCATTAATTATGCAAATTAGAATCTGATTTGCATAATTATCGTCCAATCATACTAAGCATCACACAAGCTATCCACAAACCAAAAATCATGACCATCCATCAAGACCATCATGTTATAGTATTTTCTCATTAATTATGCAAATGAGTTCTTCATTTGCATAGTTCATATCAATTAATATTTCTCTCTTCCTCAGTTACATATGTCACATGTTTCAGAGTCCTATCATGGAATTTGGCGGATGTATAAACTTTCCTCATTAATTATGCAAATTAGATACTGATTTGCATAAGAAGTGTCTAATCATGTACATCATCACTCAAGCTATCTACCACCCAAAAATAATTACCATCCATCAAGCCCTTCTTGAGTTATTCCCTTTCAAAGTCAGACGCAAAACCTGCTCCTGCAGTTCCAAAAAAGCCGCTAGGGGGCCCAAACCCACACCACTTACTCTCTGTCCAAAGATCTATCTACCACTCAAAAATAAGTTCCATAGCATGTCCAGAACACGAGATATCAAAACAGGAAGTTCCGCTGCAGTACCGTAAGAAGCCACTAGGGGGCCCAAAATCTCATCGTTTTTAGGTCTCATTAAAACCTACCAACATATCAAATACCAAAACAATCCATCAAGGCATTCTCGAGTTATCCTGTGCCACTACAAACAAACAGACAGACAAACGCTACCCTCTGCATAACCTTCTCGGCGAAGGTAATTAGCCTACGGGCAAGAACTTGCAATAAACCTTTATTATACTGTGGGACGTTGGGTTGGAGATCTGTTTGGGCGTATCTTTTCGGGGTGGCAGAATTATGTCCCTGGTGGAATTAGTAGATTTTAATAATTTTCTCTTCTTGTCACCTGACGCAGAGAATGTTGCCAGGTTACCTGAGTCAGAGGCCAACCTGCCAACCATACCATCTCAACCAATCAGCTATAAGGATGCTGAACAGTTCCTGAAGTAAGTGTTAGATACTGTATTTCACTTTATCTTCACGGTAGCAAAATTTCACGGTGTAAGGAAAATGGACATTTTCACTGAAGTTTAACTTCACAGTGGCGGCAAGTGAAGGAATCATGAATAATTGTTACAGTTTTTTTCACGGTGATGATAAGTTCACGGTACAGAGGTGACCGTGTAAACAGTGAACATAAAGTTACAGTGAAAGAAATAAGAATTACAGTATGTTACATCTCCAGACAATATGTACTGGTGCACATGCACACTTGGTCACCAGGAGCACTGGGGGTCATTCTGTTGTGTATGGAATCAGAATGAAAACACGAAGTGTGGTCACACGAGTTGTGTGCGTGTCAGTTTATGCATTCCTTGAGCAGTGAAAAGTAAGTACCATGATAGCAAAGCTGTTTGCCGAGCGCCATAATCACATTGTGTTTATCTGCGGGCATGCTCTTTCATTGCAGTGGTATGTACCAAAGTGCTATATTTTCTCTGAGAAAAAAAATGATATCATGGGCAATTAAATTTGATGACGTCATCCATATGGTCCAAAAAATCATATTTAGAATTCTTTCATGCCCAGCTATCAATATTCAGTATAATTACTGTAACGGTTACTTTCTTGATTCATTAATGAGAAAACAAGTCAAAATGCCAACTTAGCCAGAGTTAAGTAACCTTAAATTCTTGTTCTTATTCCAGCATGTTGGATGGGCAGACTGCACCCATAGACTGGAGAGGGGGAATCAAGAATGTGAATTACAAACTGGACCAGACAGACAACAACGACAGGTATAAGGATGAGTAGGATGATGATATTGATATTATCATATTTTATAAGGATGAGAGACAGTTCTGAAATGCAGATGAACATTCGAGAAAGTTTGAAACTATCACTGTTGGCATCTATGTATTGGTATTGAAGTTGGTAGCAATGCTCTACATGTGGCTCCTGAAGTGCCAATTGTAGATGGTGGTTCATGTATCAAAAGCACCACTATGTGATAAGGGATGGTACTGCAGGTGGAGTATCAAAACTGTCACAGTCAACACAGTTGTGTTCACATGTAAGATGAACTTTATGTTAGCCTACTGATGTTGTCGCAGTTACAGGAAAACTACACAAAAAATTGAAAATCCTACTATACTATGCTAAATATACCCCAAAGTCAAGTTCTTACATGTTTTACATAAGTCTGTCATAGTTCTGGGATCTTCCACCGTTTGCAACTTATGCCATGCTGATGCCTACTCACCTGCTGATTGAATTATATGACGCAAGTGTCCTAAATGTCTCACCTGATGATTGAATTATATGACGTCAGTGTTCTAAATCTTCCAAACAGAATGAATAGTGCTTTTCAAACTGGCTTTCGGATAACGGATTTCGAGGAACTTTCAGAATTCAAAGCTCACTAACTCGTCCAATTCAAATTCGACAGAAAGTTCCTCGACCTCCATCCTCACAAAAGCCAGTTTGAAAAGCAGTATTCATTCTGTTTGGAAGACTTAGAACACTGACGTCATATAAATCAGCAGGTGAGAAGGCGTCAGCACGGCATAAGTTGCAAACGATGGAAGATCCCAGAACTATGACGGACTTATGTGAAACAACTTGAAGTAAGAACTTGACTCTGGAATATATCAAGCATATTATAGTAGGCTTTTCAATTTTTTGTGTAGCTTTCCTTTAAGTCAGTATCCTTTAAGTAGGTCCATCTTCAGATCCTAAGGTATCGTCTGCAAAAGTAAAGGTTTCTCTTAACGTTTTTAGTTTGTTTCTGGGTTTTCAGGAAGATGAAACTTGAGGTGAACAACAAGCGACTGACAAAGGACATCTACAATGTCATTGGTACCATCAGAGGAGCAGTGGAACCAGGTAAGTTCAGTTCATCCTCAAAGGTGACATTCATACACAATATGAAACACATTGTTTTGATATGCCATACTGATTTTATTATATGAATGGCATCCACTGGGCACCCCAAAACTGATGCGAGCATGCAAAAAAAAAAGTTGGACAAAAAGATTCATTGTGAAATCTAAGTGGTCAGGAAGGTTGAAGAAATGACTTAACACACATCACCTGGTATACCAAACAGCAAGTTCTATATTTTCGCCATTTTCCGTAGATCGGTATGTGATTGTTGGCAACCACCGCGATGCCTGGACATACGGAGCGATCGACCCGTCCTCCGGGACAGCGTGCTTCCTGGAGCTGGCTCGTGCTCTTGGACAGATGGTCCAATCAGGTGAGCAGACACTGCAGTAATGTTTGGTGCTGATTTAGCATCAGTGGTAATACTATTCTTGTTATGTCTTTTGACTATCCTACTCTGTCTCCTTTGTGTGACAAGGATTCAATTCCAAGTTTTGATGAATGGTCGCCTTAGCTTATGCTCCGGTCACAATTGGAAAAAAATCCTGCCAGGTAGTTTACAAGCTTTTTTTTTTTCATTTTCGGGTGTAACCCCTACGTGGCCCCATGGGACACCCTAAGGCTACCAGGCTATTTTTTGGCACAGCCGGGCCCCTGGAATTTTTTAACCCGGACTTAAAATCAGCCTGGGACCCGGTAACAAATAGACAGTGCTAATGTGAGAACACCAAGAGGTATCCTTCCGGTGTCCGGCAGTCCACCAGGACAAATTTGTGTCTACGGGGCCCGGGTGGCTACACACCCTACAGACATAGGTGCAAAAGTGACTGTAGCATTAGTACCGGTAGGACACTGTTACTCAACCCAAATAATGAAACCAAAATTTAATGCAAATTTGTAAAGATTGTATGATCTGTACATGCGTGAGACTTTTTGTTTACTCCAGGTTGGCGTCCGCGGAGGACGATAATCCTGGCCAGCTGGGGCGCTGAGGAGTTCGGCACCATCGGCTCCACGGAGTGGGTGGAGGTAAGGGCAAAGATCAAGTATCTCCAAGCAGGTCTATTGGTGGCAAGGCGGAATCCAAAGGGCCAACAAGTATCCAAAAGGACCAGTGACTTAAGACACTGGTTGGACCTTTGGATACTGCCTTGCCACCGATAGACCTGCTTAGAGATTAGTCGAGATAACCTCAGGGCTTTTTGGCACTGACTAGCAGGCATTTGGATGGGATGAGCTCGACAATGATAAAGACGGGCTTAATCTTGTTGCAGTAGAGGGGCAACAAACATGTATGAAGTGATCAAGGAATGTTCAACACATTCCCCGATAGAAAAATTTCTTGAGCTACGGCCATTCTTTTAGACCAACACTGTACTGACATTGGTTGCATAATTCTTTTCTTGTTTCTTTCTCAATTTACACCTTTCTCTGATATTGCAGGAAAACATCAATGAACTGTCAGAGAAGGCAGTGGCCTACCTGAACATTGATGCAGCTGTCAATGGTACATTTCTTCTTCTATTAACTTCTTTCAGAAAGATAGAATTTGCATGTTACTACCTGACAAGTAGCAGAGTATTAACTGACTGTGTGTTGACAAGTGATATCCACTGCATACGGTTTATCATTTATGACAGCTAATGACTTCAAGAAACTTTTGTGTCCTTTTTTATGACTTGTGACAATGTCTAGTAGTATACGTTGTACCTCACTAGAGTTCCGGATGTAAGATGATGATTATGATGTGATAATGTCATGTTATCTTGTCGTTGACAGGTAACCAGACACTGTGGGCAGGTGCAAGTCCACACCTGTCTCAGGTCATACAAGAGGCAGCTAAACAGGTGAGGCCAGCACACCCATCTTCAGTTGTTCCTCTGCATTGAATTGTTATGGTTTACCAGAAAAGATAGAAGCATACATTGTTATAAAGATGGAATTAGCTAGAAATGAGCTAATAGAATTAGAAATGAATAATTACATCTACATCTCTATCAGTCAGATTATTACTGGTAAAGAATTAAGAAACTTAGAAGTTGCATAGCATGTTATCCAAACCTATTATAGCTCTGGAGAGGACAGAAAAGACTTGGGAGTTATAATAGGTTTGGATACCAAGCTAATAGTTGCATGCTCCATGGTTGATTGAAATTAAGTCAATTTTAACCCTTGTCCTGCTGACGTTTTTTACGTAATTTATTTCATTACTTTGATTTATTAATCAGGTCATTTTCCCTTGACTTTTTCTGTGCTGCAGTGGCATTGTAAGGTTACTTTAGCATTCGTTGCGTTTCACTGCGGTGTGATACGTTCAGCTGAAAAATACCCCCAACCCGTACATATACGGGACCCACATACAGGCTCTGTATATATAGAGAGTCTAAATATATAGGCTTCCCACAGGACAAGGGTTTTTAACTGTTCTTTTATTTTTATTGTTGTGTTGTCCAGGTGCCGTGCCCCCACCATGAGGGAATGACTGTATACCAACAGTGGGCAAAAAGTCTGCCTGTAGAACGAAGGAAATCGGACTCACCACCCAAGTATGTAGGAGGGGTTTTCTACAATTGTAAAGCAGAGATTTGGTAAAGATTGTGGAGATGCATTATTTGTGTTATATTTCAAATGTAATAGATTATTATGTTTAGGCTGATTCATGTAAAGACTACCAAACTTTAGATCTAGTCTACACTTACATTTTACATGACCATATATTGTTTTGTCTCAAAAGGGCCATTTTATTAGCATTAGCTAGTATGTTTTTCTGAATGGAGTTTAAATTCGCTATGTTTGAGCATATTTATGGTTTTAGTGTACACATACATGTTTATAGCATATTGTTGTAAGTCTAATAGGGATTAAGGGCTAACCACTGTTAAAAGTAATATTGGCAACAACAAAAAATGAAAAGTTTATTGTGGTAACAACAAACAAGGCCAGAAGTATTTAAAAAGTTGTTTGGTTGAAAAATAGGTCCCTCCCACATCCCATGATATCTCATGGCCGCAATATTCCAAGATCTAGACAACATCTTGTCTGTACAATTCCTAGAATTCTTGCAGACTGCACACAATTCTAAACCATTGGGCTCACCCCTGAGGTGTCGCAAAAAACTGTACAGATCTAGACTACAGTTCATCTAACACATCTTTAGTTTTTTGATACCTAACGGCCTGCCGTCTCACTCAGACTAGATATCCTGGCAGGCACAGGCAGCGACTTTGCGGCCTTTGTGCTGTTTGCTGGGATATCCTCCATAGACCTACAGTACACATATGACCAAGTAAGTTAGCGCTTCACAGCAGGTCAAGGAAATAATGAAATACGTTGTCAAAGTCTATGTTTCACCCAGTTGTTAAGACAACAACAGTTAGATTTTTTGGTTCCCATATTTTGAAAAACAATGTTGGACTGGAACATGAAAATAGAGTCTGAGGCAAAAGTCTGTACCTTGGTACACTCAATCTCTAGGAGTGAATACAGACATTTTCTCTGCCCTCTGTTTTTCAAAATTTTGTCTTGCTAAGAATAACTGTTAACAGTAACTTTAAAATGTCAGAAAAAAATAGAGTCGAGACAAAAATTAAGTCTATACCCTGGTACACTCAGCTTCTTGGAGTGAATACAGGTGTATTCAAGTTTCTTCCGAGCCCTTCGTTTTCACAATGTTCTCTTGCTAAAATATTACAGTTAAAGTGTCAGAGACCAAGGAAATGCATTGGTCAGTTCAGTAAAGCTGAGCAAAACAGCGAATCCTAGTTTTCTCTGAATCTGAAAAAACAACCCTGGAAATAAACCTGATTTCAAGTTTACATTCTGAAACATAGGCTTTGATACCTTACTATAAATATTACTGCTATGTTTGTACGTCTTTGCTTATGTTGTTGTTTGTTGTTGTTGTTGTTGTTGTTGCTGCTGCTGCTGTATTGTAGAGTGCTATCCTTACATAACGGGGTGAAGAGAAGTGACTGGGACGCTTTTCTGTTGTTGGCGGGAATTTCGTCCCTTGACGTATCCTACACAAAAGACCCTGTAAGTTCTGTCGCAGTTTTAGACAAGTATTCACTGGGGTGTAAGGAAAATATGTAAAATGTCCAGAATGTTTGATTTACAATTAAAACCTGCTGATTTTATTGTAATATTTTGAGATTTGGATACACTGTGTTACTTTTTGTATCTTGACAGTTTCTTAAAAATCAATGGGTGAGAATGCTTTGGGATGTAAGGAAAAAGGCCCTAAAGGCAACCAAAGCAATATTAGGGCCCAAAATATAGAAATAGAATAGAATGTTGAAGTCTTTATGGTAGTGACATTTACTAACACTACAATGTATTTAGCACATTTGCGTTTACAATAACTTCCTACTTTGAGCATTTCAAAACCGCGCAAAAATGTGCCGTACAATGATTCCCTTAGTTTTGCGAGCCAACAAAAACCCTGGCGACGATTTTCAGTGAGTTTTCACATCACAATGACAGCGTATGTTTGCATCATGGACGTCACTATACATTGTGATAGTGTTGTTTGAACCAATCATGTATAGAAATGACTAAATAAATTGACTTTCAAAATCCAACTTTTGGGCCTGATATTGCTTTCAATCGGTTGCCTTTAAAATATCAAGATGAGCCTCAGAGTTTAATCATCAAGCGTAGAAAAAAGTTGTTTTCCGGTTAAAATCCTGAAAAAAATAGGGTTGGTAGATTTTTTTTTCCATTATGCTTAATTTCTAGGTGGAAAATGAGAAAAGATTTTAAACTGACAAGAGCCCTGCTTTTATAAACATGTTGTTGTTGTTTTGTTGTGTTGTTTTCCAACAAGGAATTAACTTTTATGTCTAATTCCAGAACTTGAACGTACCATTCTACCCCGTCTACCACACTCAATATGAGACGTTTGACTACATGAAGAGGTTTATCGACCCTGACTTCTCGGTGCACCTGGGAACAGTCCAAGTCCTGGGAGAGACCGCGCTGCGTCTGGCGGACTCCTTCGTACTCCCCATGAACTGTAGTCTGTACGCAGACGCCCTGAGTACATACGTGTCCGACCTGGAGACGCACTATGGGAAGAGAAACCTGCACGACAACTTGTTCCTTGGTAAGAGCCTGGTCACAGTTGATTGTATGATCATCGTACAATTGCAGATTGAGGGCATTCTTGGGCTATCCATGCATGTGTCCTACAAGATTCAGCTATCATGTTACGGAAATTCATGTCTTAGATTCTTGTTGGTGGTTGGTTCTGGCACAGCCTGCGTGAAAGTCCTGCGATATCAAAATCGTACTAAGGCCTATGATGAAAGTGACCATACTTTGAATGAATGAATGAATGAACTTTATTGCTCAACAATTGTACATGGCACAATGTATGGCAACAATGACAAGGCAATCAATACAATGAGTACTAAACTAGTCTATTCTATTCTATTCTGAAACCTATAACTACAAGAATATGAATGTAAATGGCATACTGATACGTTTCTGTCTGTTACAATACATTCTCTCTTTTGTAAAGCACTACATATGTATTGGCCTAAGTACTTAGATATGGTGTCGGGGCATGACATACTAGACGATGCACTTATGGTCTATTATCCCATGAATGAATTGGAAAGGTTTATTCAGAAATTCTGAACTTTATGACTTTAACGTTTAACGATCTCGCAGGCAATAGATAGATATCTAAACTGCAATGTTCACATGGTATTTGATAACAGCATTTTCTCTAAAATTGAGTATTGCAATTATCAACAATTCATTGCCAAGTTTGTCTTTTAGATACAACTTCTCCATAATCTCTTTGATTTGATTTCTTAACCTTAACCAATTTTCTATCACAAAAGATTTTGATAACTTTTTGTTTATTTTGTCAGTTCTATGCTTGTAGCACTGTTCTGTTGAAGATGATGTGATATTTTCCCATTCCAGGTTATCTGAAGCACGCAGTGTCCCAGTTTTCTCAAGCCTCAGAAACCATGCAGGAGGTCATAGCCACCGCAGACAGAACCAAGTCAGTACCACTCAGTATTAAACACTTTCCAGATGTGTAGTCCATGGATATGTACATATAGTTCAACAACCAGTCCTCATAGGTTTCATCTTACATATTGCATAGTGTATATCCGATTCAGCAGTGAGAAGCAATATATGTACGTGTAGCTGGGGATATAATTATATTTCAGCAGTCAACCACACCCATCCTTTGCACATCTCTTTTCATATCTCCCTCTTTCTCCAATGTGTCTCTCTCTCTCACCCACTCTCTTTCTCTCTCTTTCTCTCTCTCTCTCTCTCTCTCTCTCTCTCTCTCTCTCTTTCTCTCTCTCTCTCTCCCTCCTTCTCTCTCTTTCTCTCCCTCTCTCTTACACTCTTGCTCTCTGATTCTTTCCCAGGTTTAAGGATCAGTTGTTTAAAGCTACTTGATAATGCTCCTGTTGTACTGTACTGACAATGAATTTCACTCTGTGCATGTAAGTTCTCTAAAAAAGCAACTTGTTGACCACTCCATCCTAATTATCATTAAATCTTGTGATACGTGTCAATGTGATTCGTAGTGGTGATCATTCCTTTTCCTTCCGATTTGATGGTAACACCCTTTCCCCTGTTCCTACAGTCCCCTGGTGGTGAGGAGCCACAATGACAAACTAATGCAGATGGAGAGACACATGCTGAACCCTTCAGGACTCCCAGGCAGGCCCCAGTACAGGTACAGACCAAAAATTGAGTCTCATCCTATACATGTACTACATGATAGTCTTTTGTTAAGTCTACTACAGTCAAACCTGTACAAGTGACCACCTCTACATACTAGTAGATAATGTTTCCCATTGATGTAAGGATTAAGCGACCACCTGTCCACATAGACTAGATTAAATAGGACCCCTGAGTGGTCTTCTTGGGCAGTTTTGACTGTAGTTAGATCCTTAATGTTAGATTCTGGTCAGAAGGCAGCAAATTGCTGAACACAATTTTATGTAGCTCAAAGACACACAGGTAGACACTGTGATAATGTCAGTTCTGCATAGTGCTGTGTACCTAAAATCATGTTTATGAACAAAAAGGAGAATATATGATATAAGCGAGAGATTTTTGCAAGTCCGGTTCCTGACGTTTAGGTTTTTTTGGACCCAAACCCAAAGGTCCGGTTCAGGTCTGGTGTTAAGGTACACAGCACTAGTTCTGTACATATAAGAATCATGACTGAAGCATTTTCTGTACATGTTGTGAATCCCACTTCTAAAGCCTGTATGTTGTACTTCAGACATCTGCTGTTTGCCCCGAGTAAACACGACTCATACTCCGGTGCCACCTTCCCTGGACTGGTGGATGCCATAGAGGATGGGGACTGGGTAGCAGCTCATCAACAGCTGTCAATCATCACTGTCACCATCGAATCAGCAGCCAAGAACATGGACGATGGAGTCATCAAAGGGCAATGACCAATCAGAGAAAAGAATGAGATTTATGTTGACCAATCAGAGAAAAGAATGAGATTTAAGTTGACCAATCACAGAGGAGAGTGAGATTTTAAGTTGTCCAATCAGATGTAAAAACTTGTGGTGGACAGAATTATGCAGTGTACTAAATGCAGTAAGGGTTATTCCTTTTTTTTGATTGGGGAGGGTCAGGCTAGATTTTCTATGTTTTTTCCTGTTTCCAACTCTACATCTCTTATGATACCTTTTCTTCATTTCATTATAATCAATGGCTCTAATTGACACTTTGGACTCCCTTTTATTCTAATTTCTAATTTCTTTCCTTCCTGCCTTCATTTTGGAAATTTCTGCACCCACTACCATTGGATGGAATAGTCATAACTTATCAGTTTGGAAAAAAATTCAATGATTTCAAAGGTGCAGTAATTATGTTTTTCCAGTAATCAGAAATTTCCTCAAGAAATAATGATGTCCATCTCTTGTTTGATGTCCAGAAGGCTGCTAGCTTCTCTGATTGGCTAAAGTGGCAACCAATGGGAAGAAAGTATAACATTTGATTGACCAATCCCATCAGACAATAGGAAAGTTTTCTGTATGAGTCAGAATTATTTTGTACCAACTAGCCAAGTGATTTCATAGTGTTGATGCAATCTTTGTATCTGACCACAAAATTTGATTGATTAATTGTGTTATTTTTCTAATTCAACAAAGAAAATGAGGTAGGACAATGGCAACAAAATTACAAAAGGAAAGTTAAACAGTAGGTGAAGGTATGGACTTATGTTAGGCTTAGTACTTTTATAGCAATTGGCTTATTTAGATATCGATAAACAAAAGAACAGTGTTACTTATAGCTAAGCATCAGGTGTTTGATTTAACCCAAAATAAGTTGTCAAGGTGGTGTCATCATCTTTTGCTCTTTAGAATCTTACACTAAATCCTTATGTTAGGAATATTGACAAACAGATTTGATTTATTGAACTTTTTTTAAGACAAAGTGTGAAATTTGATGAGGACTGATGAAAAACATTGTGCCATTTTTTATTTGTTTAAAAAATGTGTTCTGATGAGATTAGTAGCAAAAGCATTTTTCAGGGTTTCTTTATTTGAGAGATGGTATCTGCTATGTTAAGAGGTTATCATGTGCACATATTGGCCTATTGTGCTGGTGTGCTAAGGCCACAGCAAGTAAATGGTATGGATGACATCCTCTGTAGACTCCAAATTTAATGCGAGAGTGGGAAAAAAAGATGGGTAAAAAAAAAAGATGCCTACATTTTCAAATAGAGACAGTAAATGTTGTGATGAAAATTGAGGCAACAAAGTTTAACATGGTATCACAGCCAACAAGTCTTTTATTCCTTTATTCAAGAAGTGTGCAGAGTGACACTAGTACCACTTACTTGAGTGAAGTTGGCAACTACACTCAAGGCTACCACACTAGTGTCACTTCTACAACTACCGAACTAGTTTCACTTATACTACTACAGTCACGGCTACCTCACTAGTTTCACTTTAGTACGAAAAGGCTACACAACAACATATTTTCAGTAATTTCTTGTCCGTAGGGAAACAAAATTTCATGGATTTTTTTCATCAAGCAATTATGAACTATGCACACTGATGTCATCCATAGAATTTACTTACTGTCACCTCTTCTATTTTCGAGTCATAATTTGTTTGATATCTAATAAGTGAACAAGTGATTGTTTTAACCATTGTCTAGATGGTTAATGTAATTGTGTACAGAGAAGTTGATATTGGAAAACAAAATGGAAGCTCAAGAGAAAGAGCATTTCTCAACAGAGGTGTATAAAAAAACATAACAGGAGGGATTTACTGTCAAATTTCATATTTCTCCCTGCTATGATTATCTGTGTACTACCCTTAACATACTTAAGACAATTAAGGCATTAATTATGCTATACAAAGTGTCAAAGACAGTGTTAACTTTTGTGAAAATCTGTTATGATGTTGATTTACAGATTTAAGTTTTTGAACTGGGCATAAAAAGCTCGTGGATGTATTATATCAGTTTTTATCTACTTCAGAATGACTGGTAACTTTATTGACCGTCTAGCCAAGTCAATTGAATGGGCACTTTTCTGTTGTATAACATGCATGTTGTTCAGTGTTAATGTTGTTTTGTGTACGATTCCAGTATGAAACATTTGTACGAATAGGGACCGATTTTTACCACGACGTGCTGCCTTGTGTTTTGTTTGGTTTTTATCATTTTACAACTTAAAGATTGAAATTGTTGTGCAAAATTGTAACAAAAGTCTACCTTAGTGGGAAATATGGTAAATGTGCACATTTTGGATAATATGAAGCCTGCATATGTCTTGTTTATGATGCAAGCAAAGACATTGACTTTATCAGACCAGTAACAATATGTACAAGGATACCCAACTAAAACCCACCTCACACTCTCAAGTTTTAACACTTATACATGGTGTTTTTGTTTTTTTAAATTTTACACACCTTTCTCTGTGCAGTATTGTGTTTCGAGGCAGCTTTCTGTTGTGACTTTGACATTCAGTGTTTTGTTCTTCAGATGAAAGGCTAAACAGTGTCAGTATTGTTGTGTTCTAATGCCATGGCAGTGGGGTGTACCGCAAGGATACTTCTCAGACCCACCATGATGGATATCTAATGAAGCACAATGTTGGTTGAACCATTTAAAGTTGATGTTGAAAGTGGCTACTACATACAGTGTATCCTGTAAAAGTTAACAACTAGTCCTTTAAGGAGGAAAGACATGATATGGAGTGCAAAGCAGAAACTATACTTGTTTATTAGTGTCTTGTTAAATGGGATATACTACAGAACGGTATATGTATATTTTTGATATTTTGCATAGGCTGATGTACCTGTACCACTCTTGTAGATTGTGTGAGCCACACAGATTTTATTAATTTTAATCTGTTTTGTGCCAAATATACCAACAAAAACATGGCATGCAGTCCTTTCTATAAAATGTATATTTGAGAAAAGAAGGATTTATTTTAGCCACAGGAAATTTAAAAAACAGCTGTAGGCATATCCTTCTTTCCTCACATAAAGACTAAAAAACTTATTTTTTCTGAGATAAGTAATGATATTTGTGTGGACTCAATTGAACATGTACTTGGTTGAACCGTTATGTGGGTTGGGTATGGACCAGTTTTCAAACATGAAGTTGCTAACAAGGTGTATTGAAGGTTTCAGCTTTTTATTGAACTCAGAAGTCTTGTGGAATTTACGATGTTTACAGTTGATTGGTGACACAAGTAAAATTAAAGGTTTGTTTTCACAATTCTCAATTGTACAATTTTATAATAAGATATTTACATACACAACCACTTAACCCACAAAAATACAACAAGGGCATGCATAGAATATTGTTAACGGTCTGCTATATCTACTGCGACTTTTAAAGAGCCTTTTTAAAGGGAGGTACTCGTACCTCAAATCATTTTTGAGGCAAATGTTAGTGAAGATTTATGCTGCAGTTCCGTTTCATTCCGCATGGTAGCGTCCTTGTCACGCAGCTTTTTAGAGAGTGGCAGATAAGGACAGCATAAGCCTAGAACAGGTATTGGAGTCTTGGTCGGACGGAATACGGCAGTCAAATATGAAAGAAAAATATACAAAAGGACAGAACAAAGTTAAATGGTTACTCGACACGTTTGAAGCAAAAAGTGGTAAATTGTACATGTCCCACCCACATACTATCGGAAACGTTTAGTATGGGAGGTCACCAATTATACCAGAAGGTCGAGGTTTTCAGTACAAAGGACACGGCAAGTCGAATCGTTACGAACAGCAAATTCACGTTATTTAAAGAAAAGTACCCCCACGCACAAGCTATTTAAAACGTTTAGTGTGGGAGGTATACGATTGGAAGGCTTGGATCTAACACAACTATCAGCACCAAGGAAAGGCACTGGACTCACTATGCATGTTTCTCACAGATCTAGATAGTGGGTCGATGGAAAATGACCCAGAAATGGTCCCTTGCCATTTTCTGGTTACGGCAGGTTTCTACATATTGGAAAAACTAACGCGTGACCTGGTAACTTTGGGAATTTCAGGAAAATTACGCGTAGGATCAGTGGTTAACTCAACACGCCTACATGGTGGGCGTAGGTAGCTGTTAGGTAAAATTAGAAGACTGTGGGACCGATTGGAAAGGAGACTGTACAAGAAAATACTCCCGTAGTTCAAGCAAATGTATTCCGACAGTACATGCCCTCAATTGACCCTTCAGAGAATTTGAAGACTTAAATCTGTTATGGAATAAAATTTATTTCACAGCGAGGTATAACGTATTGCATCTTCTGCTGCATAACAACAACCATTCTGTGAGACCTGTCTACTCTAAAAAAGATTATGTAGTATGGGATGAGAATGTACTTCTATAGTTATAGGTGGAATTTCTAACGTTTAGGTATCTTTTACGTATCATCCTACATGCACGATGCGTGTGTTCTCACACATCAAGATGTAACGTTATCTGAATTTGCTATTTGAATACATCGAGATTATCATGTAATCAAATGAACTGATTTAGCGATTAGGACATAAAATGACTTCTACATTTTTGAAATTCGAAAAATCCTGGTATATAAGATGATAGACATGCAAATTAGCCTCCTTTTCGGAGTCGCCGGCGTTTATTTTTTGGGGGGGGCGCTGTTTCCCAATTTTCAACTTATCGGGGCAAGGTTCTTTGCTGGGGAAATCGTATTGCCGCCCGTGGAACGCCGGCGCCACTCAGAAGGCCTGTCAATGAGGCTATATGTAAATAATGACTTACGAATATCAAAATATTAGGGACATAAAAGTGATATTCGTCATATAAGGATGGCGTTGGATATGTTACTGGTATCCCGGCACATCACATGTAGCCTCTACCAGGCTCCAGAGGTTGCTAGAAAGATTCGAAACTGGCCAAATAGACAGAAAACATGAAAGAGGGGTTAGTTTGCTATAGGGGTACGGGCATATTGGACCCTCTCTCCGTAGCCGACTCCCTTAGCATACTATTCACTCTATTTGGCAAATTTCTACTATTTTTCCAGCCATCCGCGGGGCCTGGTAGAGGCTACATCACACGCGCTCAGAACGCGGCAGTTTTCTATATCCAGTGTTTCCCAGCTGGTGGAAAATTTAGTATCCGCCCACGCAGAGGTGTCACCCCGGGAAGGCGGGTAAACAAGCCCCGCCGGCGGACGGCAAAGACGTCATGTCTTGCGTCATGGCAGGTATTTATAAATACCAGCATGGTACCGCCAGGACAAGGGACAAACCATTC
This sequence comes from Branchiostoma lanceolatum, assembly GCF_035083965.1. Taxonomy (NCBI): domain Eukaryota; kingdom Metazoa; phylum Chordata; class Leptocardii; order Amphioxiformes; family Branchiostomatidae; genus Branchiostoma; species Branchiostoma lanceolatum. Next base: position 14,255,321 of record NC_089731.1, read on the forward strand.
GTGTCAGTATTGGGGGTGCCGCACAATACGCAGGCATACAACACTCGCGATTTCAAGTTCTCTAAGTGTTTTATTCAAAGGTATTTAAATGCCACGTTCATTATGGGTTAATAGTTCGGTTGAAGTGTTTTCTTTTGCAGTAAGTGAAACCCAGTTGTCGTGGGATCACCGTTCATAAGATTTTCCTCACTCTTAAATTTCTGTAATCTACACAAATAATGGAAATCTCACGGAAAGGTAGCTAAAAATGGTCATACTAGACCCAATAACTTCAACTTCAACATCGCACAGACACACACCCCTTACAAGCAGTAGTGAACCGTCCCTGTGGCGAGACCTTTAATTGTAAAGTGCGTCATTCTGACGTCAGCGGCTTCACATGCACAAAGTGGCGAAGGTAGATAAGCCGGGCATATGTGTTCTAAAACCCATCACATGTAATTTCATATATAAATCGCACTTGTTCCAGCAAAAATCAATATCCCTATCCATGAAAACTCTAATACCTGTGATTTCGGCGATTGTTATCACAAGCTTTCTACTGTACGGCGACTTCTAGAGCGCTCTTCTACATGATGGTTGATCTGCTTTAAACTTGATCATTCGTGAATAAAAAGGCAGAAATGGACGTATTGACGCACGAGCGTAACTGTACCTTAAAGCGTGATTTCCGCTGGCTCTTTGTTTGCTCTGATTGAATTACCGGTTCAAAACACCGGCAAATCACATCGTACTCACGGGATGAGATGTGGGGAGGAAACTGGTGAAAGTAACTTTGCGGTTCCGGATAGTCAGAGGTTGCTGGAGGAAGGAAGGAGGAAGCGAAGGGGGTGGACGGGAAGGGGAAGGGGAAGGAAAGGAAAGGAAAGGAAAGGAAAAGGAAGGGAAGGGAAGGAAAGGAAAGGAAAGGAAAGGAAAGGAAAGGAAAGGAAAGGAAAGGAAAGGAGAGGAAGGGAAGGGAAGGGAATGGACGTGAATGGAATGGAAGGGAAGGGAAAGGAAAGGAGAGGAAGGGAAGGGAAGGGAATGGACGTGAATGGAATGGAAGGGAAGGGAAGGAGAGGGAAGGGGAAGGAAAGGAAAGGAAAGGAAAGGAAAGGAAAGGAAAGGAAAGGAAAGGAGAGGAAGGGAAGGGAAGGGAATGGACGTGAATGGAATGGAAGGGAAGGGAAGGAGAGGGAAGGGGAAGGAAAGGAAAGGGAAGGAAAGGGAATGGAAGTGAATGGAATGGAAGGGAAGGGAAGGAGAGGGAAGGGTAGGGTGGGGAAGGGAAGGGAACGGAAGGGAAGGGAATGGAAGGGAAGGAGAGGGAAGGGTAGGGTGGGGAAGGGAAAGGAAAGGAAGGGAAGGGAAGGGAAGGGAAGGGGAGGAGAGTGGAGGAGAGGAGAGGAGAGGGAAGGGGAGGAGAGGAGAGGGAAGGGGAGAAGAGGAGAGGAGAGGGAAGGGGAGAAGAGGAGTGGAGAGGAGAGGAGAGGAGAGGGGAAGGGAAGGGAAGGAAAGGGGAAGGGAAGGGAAGGGAAGGAAAGGGAGAGGAAAGGGAAGGGGAGGAGAGGAGAGGAGAGTGGAGGAGAGGAGAGGAGAGGAGAGGGAAGGGGAGGAGAGGAGAGGGAAGGGGAGAAGAGGAGAGGAGAGGGAAGGGGAGAAGAGGAAAGGGAAGGGGAGAAGAGGAGAGGAGAGGGAAGGGGAGGAGAGGAGAGGAGAGGGAAGGGGAGGAGAGGAGAGGGAAGGGGAGAAGAGGAGAGGAGAGGGAAGGGGAGGAGAGGAGAGGAGAGGAGAGGGGAGGAGAGGAGAGGAGAGGAGAGGGAAGGGGAGGAGAGGAGAGGGAAGGGGAGAAGAGGAGAGGAGAGGGAAGGGGAGGAGAGGAGAGGAGAGGAGAGGGGAGGGGAAGGGAAGGGGAAGGAGAGGAAAGGGAGAGGAAAGGGAGAGGAAAGGGAGAGGGAAGGGGAGGAGAGGAGCGGAGAGGGAAGGAGAGGGAAGGGGAGGAGAGGAGAGGAGAGGGGAAGAGAGAGGAGAGGGAAGGGAAGGAGAGGAAAGGGGAGGAGTGGAGAAGAGAAGGAAAGGGAAGGGAAGGGAAAGGAATGGAAGGGAAGAGAAGGAAAGGGAAGAGAAGGGAAGGGAGAGGGAAGGAGAGGGAAGGGAAGGAGAGGAGAGGAGAGGGGAAGGGAAGGGAGAGGGAGGGGAAGGCAAGGAGAGGGGAGGAGAGTGAAGGGGAGGGGAAGGGGAATTCATTAAGGGGAAAGGGGAAGGAAGGGATGGGAAGGAAAGGAAAGGAAAGGAAAGGAAAGGAAAGGGAAGGAAAGGAAAGGAAAGGAAGGTAAGGGAAGGGAGAGGGAAGGGAAGGCAATGGAGGGGAGGAAAAGAAAAGGGAAGGGAAAGAAGAAAAGGGAAGGGAAGGCAATGGAGGCAAGGGAAAGGAAAGGGAAGGAAAGAGAGGGGGGTGAATTGGCTTTCTTCCAACAACGATCGCAATGGATGGAATGACGTAACATTATTTACTACACAAATGACATTTTCAAAGTACTTTAGAAAGCATTGACCTTTTATGGAAAGCTCCATTCGACGCGCATCGTTGCATTTACTCTTAAGTCATTGTCATAGGGAGGACATTAAAGTGATAAATATCTGAAAACGTCTGCTGTCATCAAAATATCACTATCTGTCCTGGTACTTCAATGTCAAGGCTATAAGAGCACACTACTTGAGAAATTTAGGCTGCTAAAAGGTCAACGTCTTGTATGTTTGTTCTTACAGACATTATTCTTGCGAGCGCTTACGTTCTGAGGTCTTTTATTACTAAGGGAGCTTAGAATGCAGTAGTTACATTACAAGGTGGGGAAGGAAAACAGTTTTTTTAAGTTCGAAATATGACGCAACCATGTCCATTTCACACATTACATACTCTACTCTCTGGTACATGTCATCCTCGGGTTCATGACCTTTGGCCATTTGCCAACGTTCACTTCCTGACAGCCTGCCGAAGAACCTTCGCATCCTGTCAGTCTCCGGTTACAACGCAGCCCGGGTACAAACTTGGCCCCGGTGTCAAGCGAAATTTCTGAGCTTGCCAAATACGTGAGAGGTCAGTTACTTGACTTGCTTGACCGGAGCACGACACTTTTGGGGGGGGGGGCAGGAGCACTCTAAGTGCAAAACATCCGTTGGACTTAGTAATTTTAAAGTATTACCCTAACCCTAACCGTAACTCTAACTCTAGAGCATGGTACACATTCATCCAACTTCATTTCAACAGTCATCTCAATCTCTCTGTGACACGTACACAAGAATAAACAAACAAACGCAAACGAATCGTACAGCAAAAGCATACTTTACTAATGCCATTGAGAAGCAAATACAAATGTTGTTAGACAATTATCGGAATGCAGCATTACGTTACAGGCATATGCAACAAGATATAACAAGTAAATACCATACAATATACTTCAAGAAATATTGGTGACATTGCCTACGGTTCACAGATATTGGCAGTCTTGGTCTATGCGACATGCGCCAACAATACAAGGTATATGGCAAACGACAATTTGGCCGTTGACGTTACCATGGCAATGTCCAATCGAGTCCATGCACACAGATGACGTAGCAAGAGGTTTGTATTGCTTGTTGGTGCAGCTAGATTCTCCGACATCGATCGAATTTTTTTAGGACAACCACAAATGATCATAGCTCGATCATAAGCAACACTTTTAACCTCACAGGTACAACAACATCGGCGATTTCTTATTAAACATTTCAGACTGCGCTAAATTGCGACGTCAGCTGCGTTACATGGGCACTTGCCGAAGTTTTATTACACAGTTCAAATATTTTACGTCAGGAAAAAAAGTCACAAGCATTTGGTCCACAAGTACGTTCTTAACCACATATAGACGATGACACTATAGGCAGCTATCAGCACCAAAGTTCACAGTTACACATTGGGATGACCTCTCACAACTATTCGATTACAACTGCTGTAGTCCCAGACGGAAATGACGTCATCCCCGGATATTACGCCATTTTCACTAGAATCAAGTTCAAGGTTTTAAGGCATTTTGTGGTGGCTACTTAAGTTTATTCTTTCCGTATCAAAATGACATTCTCTGTGGAATCTTCCCTCTCTTCCGGTGAAAAAGTAAGAAAGCTCTCTGTTGTCTTTCATATAAAAAACCTCTGAAACTAACCCAATCTTCGGAGCCTTCCCTCCAATCTCTTTTCTCTAGCGTCTACAATTTTAAGATCACGATTTATTTCCGATCCTTTCGTTGTCTAAGGTCTTAGCCAGTTTTCTCCTGTCTTGGCCATAAATGTACAAGAAAGAAATAAGTTACATCTTCGGGGTAATACCTTGATCTGTTACTTTTTCCTGTGGTATTACCACCTTTATGTACAGACACGATTTGGCTTGGGAACGAGACTTTATGTGACGTCATGCTTTTAAAAAGAGATGAAAATGACTATTAACGGTATTTTTGTGATCTTTAATAGGTAGAACAACTGTGTCGGTAAATGTTTGGGGAGAGTTGCAACAGTGATTTAAGTTTTCAATGTTACTTACTAATAAATTTGGAAAGAACTGAAGTGTGTACGAAGAAGGGAAAAATTTGAAGTATCTTCTCAAAGAAAACAAAATGTCCGCGCAAAGCATGACATCACAAACGGCCTCGCCCCTTGCGCCATGCTAAAACGCTAGTTTATCCTCGTCCTTGTTACAAGTATTCCTTTGGACAATTTCTCTGAAGTGAAACTATGTACACACCTCAACTTGAGCACAAGTCTCGCCAATAACTTAAGTGAAAAACTTCTGGGGAAAAAATTCCATCCACGTCAATCCTCTGTAGTTGTCACAAAACCTGTCCAATTCTTCCCGCCTTCACAAAATGAAGAAATGTTTCTTTCCGGTACTGGTAACAGGTCTACATCTTATGGTACATTGCAGTAGAAAAATAAATCAGCATCATTTTTTTTTTTAGTTTGGCCTTGATCTGTTTTGGCAACGTTGTGGTAACATACTGTACTGTATGCTGAATAAGATCTCTAATCGGAGTTCTTTTCAAGATCTCGATCCAAAGTTCGCGTCTCCTAACTCTGTGGTGTTGTGGTCCCATTCACTACATCTTTTCTCTTTTAAAAGGAAATGTTGCTGCATAGTAACGGAATGATGATGTTGGCACAAAAATGGCAAGGGGAGGTACAGACGTTGACGAACTCAATTTCTCCTTTCTTTATATGAGTTGGCAACGATCAAAATGGATGGGTGGAACCCCCCACCCCTCCCCCATGTTCAATTTATCAATAATAAGTTCAGCTCTTTAACGATTTTAGATAATTACATGGGAGAAATGGAGATAAGCTTTGATAAGGAAAAAAGGACAGAAATCTCAGTCCTTACTGCGGTTGAAACCTACGAAAAGTGACGCCTTCTGAAATTAATTGTCACTTTTTCCACTTTCACTGTTTGCACATGTTACGTGGTACCTTTCTGGCGCCACAAATAGCACTTTCACCCCAGCTGTCTTAAAATTCAACAGTACACATTTTGTAGAAGTACAACAAACAAACAAACAAACAAACAAATTAAGTAGTTCATGATATCAACCTATGCATACTAAGAACAATACCTCTTGATTGTACGCAAGGCCATGTTGATTTCATTATATCGATAACATCTTCTGGGAAATCCAAAACTGATGCGAGCGTGCGAAAAAGAATCAAAACTTTGACCAAAAAAAGTTGCATTCATTATGGTCAGGAAGGTTGAAAAAAATACTAAACACACAGAGTGTGGTATACAGAACAATATATTCTTAATTTTTGTTCTTTTACATCTTCTTTGACCTTGGAATTGACTTTCACATTCCACGACATTAGTATCCGTTTTTCGATTTTTGTTTTCAGTTAACGGTATATATTTGCTCATTTTGCAGCTGCTTGGAATGATTTATAGTATGGGTTAAAAACGTTTTTCTGCTTCTTTTTTTGCAATGGACGAAAATTGATGCGCACGCCGATGTCATCCACATAATCAAATCAACATGACCTAATTTGTAAATACTGTAAATACTACACACAATATTTTCTTTTACATGTCATTTAAAATGATAAAGCAGACCATGAAAACCTTTACATATTTCCCATTCCCTCCAGCACAAGCTTATACCATTAACATTGCTTTACGAGTGTTAGAACTACGCCCAAAGCCCCGATGCTCAAATCACCCTACGTTACAAAATTTGTGTAAGCTTTAAAACTTAGAAACATAAGCATTCATCAATTGAGAAGCTTGTTTAGTCCCAACAGCCAAATTTTGGCTTTGCCAACCATTTTCCTTCACTTAATTCTTCAAGACATTGTCACTTGTCTCTATTCGTTTGGACTCAACCAGTTACGCGTGCGTGTCATTTTTTGCGCATGCGCTGCATCAATTTCAAGGATTTTATGTCATCACGTATTCGCAAAAATATGCGAGTGGTCAAGTCCAAACAAATAGATATAGACAAACAGACATTCTTCAGGCTTTTTTTTTCTGCAGAAAATTTACCAAAAATCAAGTTCAATAATATACACCATTAGGCTCGCCCCTGAAGCTTCGCCAAAAAATTAAAGTTCAACTGTGAGGCTAAGAAACACGGTGGAGTCGTGGCTACGGCACGAGTGGCATTTTCATGAGGACAGAGGGAGTATTGTGATGATGCCCCTCCCTCAGCTTATAGATATAGATAGATATATACACACACACAGTGCCTTACCGACCAACCAGAATCACACTACGCGGATATATAGGTCATGAGACGACTAGATGGTTGTTTTCGTGAATTCTCAAAGACAAAGCGAATCTTCCTAGTTAAAACTCAAGTCACCCAAATGTCTCAAAAATTCAAGATTTGGCCGTTGATGCTTTGTATGTGAGCTAGAACGATAGCCAATAGCTGAAAAGGTCAAGTGATGTCCAAGAAGGTGACAGCCAATAGGAGACAACCAATGGGATGCTTATCAAGAGCGGGCAACCAATGAGGTGATAGCCAATAGCTGGAAACAAGTAGGATGATAGCTCCTAGCTGACACCCAAATGATGATAGTCATTGGCTGTCACCTCGAGCTGACATCCAATCAACTGCTAGCCAATTGTTGCTCATAGCTGACAACCAATGGGATAGTAGCCAATAGTTGATATCCAATAGGATGATAGCAAGTAAACGAGGTCTACTATAATGAGTTCGGTGATTTGGTGAAATGAATAGAATTCGGGCCAGCCAGCCATACGTGGATATGAAATGGTACAGCTTACGTCGAATTGGCTTGAGATTGGTGAGAAGGGCAGTGAAGAAAGTCAATATGGGATGCGTCCATCTTATATCATTCTAGAATTGCATTTCAGCCTTAACTATCCCCATCTCAAACCTTTGCCACCAGTAAATTTCAGCTGAGTCGAGATAAAAGCCCGTCAAGGGACTACAAGCGAAGAGAGCCCAGCTCAAACATCTAGTATAAGGGACAGCTAGTAAAGCCGGAGTAGTTTTCTAATCTGTAATTCTATTGGTCGGTTTGGCATTGGAATCAACCAATGATATTATAGTCCATCTTAATTAGATTTCATCTACCCTCGTGATTGATCGATCACAGTGTGTATAAAACGTATGGCTACACATGGATAGCCTCTTGTGGCAGACGCCTCCGGGGCGCCGCCGCTCTAGTGTGCATTGGTGCACTCGCCGTCCTTGCAGGCCTGGCACAGTTCGGCGTTGTGCTGGGTGCGAGGCTTACCCGGCCGGCGGTCCTGTCTGAGGGGAGGCTGGTAGAAGCCGTAGTACGTCTGCCCCACGCGGTTGTACACGTTTCCTAGCACCTGGGAAAGGCGGAAAACAATAGGACATCTTATAGATAACTAGAAGATGGAAAATATACAACTGCAAACACACAGTGAGGACTACACATGAATGCGGCTACAGGCCGTTACGTTCAGTGTTATATAACCAGCTGCTGTCGCGCCGCGTGCCTGCGAAGCTGTTGTATTACGCCGAAGGGCGGTTATACCGGCTATAAGGATACAGATACAGTGTCCTTCATTTCTGAAGATGTGTGTACGGTTAACTCGAGGTTGTCCATTACTACTAGCCTGCAAACACACAGACAGAAAGACAGACAGACAGACAGACCAACAACAATGCCTTCCCGTAAATTAGTAGTCTCCTCCAAGACCTGGACTGTCATGTCTATATACTATTACTAACGTTATTCTCCAAGCAGATCTAACGGTTGCAAAGACCGTATCCAACTGGCAAAATGAGTTTCTATTGCAACCCGGGTACCCATTGTACAAGTTATTGACACAGGCAAACAGTTAGTCTGGTATTCAGATGCCAAATTCTTTAGATTTTAGTTACACTTTCTACCATTATCGCCAGGTGACGCTGCGGCAACCATGCTTGAGTGGGCGTGTCGCAGCGATGATCTTATAAGCATTTAGATAAATATTAAAGGTAGAGTCGGTTACGACGAGTATTTCTTGTCTTCATTATAGCCTTGATATTTCCACTCTTGAAAAAGACGGTTTAAGTCGAAACTGGTCGAATACGAGTATCAGCGTTGTCGTATTTTTTCCCAACGGTACGAGTGATGATTTTAGTATTTATTTGATCTGAATGACTTCTTCGAAACGTGACTTTTCCATAGGTATGTTACAAGACGACATCCAGCTCTAAAGGAATCCATGCGTGCTAAAGCGTTTTCGGAGTAGTACTGCTACCAACACAGTCCCTGTGCCGAGCACAGCCCCTAGCTTTTGTACGTTTGGTCCTTCGTAGAAACGGGTCAAAGGAACACCTTGTCAAGTACATAGAAAAGCTCATAACCGTTGTTAAATTGACATGACACGTTGGGGTTGGTCATGTTTATCTTGAAAAAGAAACACCGCGTCTTATATTCCTTGATCTTCTTCTAAAGAGCAGACAATGGTTGTCGTCTGTCCAACTTGTTTCACGTAAGGAAGAATGGCTTCACACTAAGAAATTTGATACAATAACTCCAATAAAAAAACCATTTCAAGTTACAGTTTGTAGTAAAGCGAAGGCGCCCTTGCTAAAGAAAAAAGTATACGAACTACAGAGGAAGATTTTCCTTCTGGTTTCTTTTTTCCTTCATTCTTTCTATAACTCAGGGCACGATAGTCAAATTCCACGTATTCACGAGTTGATGTATATGTCACTTGTACGATAGGACCAGGCGTAAACATAATATGCCAGTCTACTGGATTGTTATATTGTATACATCATATCAGGTCATTTTCCATCCCAGAAAACACCGGGTATTTGACATGAACGGAAACCAGCGGGTCCCGTCGGAATACCATAAAAGGGCTACGACTCGGACTCTTTCTGTTTCAGCTTGCCTCATTGGTCCAACGTTCCAGGTCGTTTCTTTCTTTCCTTCCTTAGATTAAAACATTGACGTCTAACGCTATGACGTTGAGCAATTTTTAGTGTATAACACGAGACGGGATCTCCCCAGGGGCCGTAGCTCCCGTGGACGGTAATTTCCGCTTCCGCTCGGGACCGCACCCGTCAGAATTATCAGACGACTTTTTGCGTCAGTCGGTTGATTCAGTTTCCATGGTTCTTTCCTAATAAGGACAGATCAAGAGCTGTTGTCGTCCTGGAAAGGTCCGGCTTTATACAGTCGATAATTGTCATCACCTAAGAAATGGTATCAAGATCCCATTGCTGCATCGCCGTGAAGAAATCCTTGGAGATGCCCCGTCTATGACGTCAGACCCAAGGCACTCACGCACTTCCGCACGCCAGAGATGGTCGTGTGACGCACTTGTGACGTCAAGAGCTCCCCCGACAGATGATTTTGCCCAACACAGCTTCAATTGTCGGGGATTCTTCAATGTGTTTTTTAGCCCCTGGTCGAAAAGTACGCATCCTGTCAAGTCATCAGACTTCCCCATAAGGAGAGGCAAAGACGCTCCGGTCTTGATCCGGAGATTGACCCGCCAAGAAAACAAGGGCAACAAGATTACGAAACGTGATCACGTCATTGCAGGGGCTTGGAAGTTTGGAAAAACGATGTTAATCTTTTTCCGGTGGTAAAGGTTCATCACAGATGGCAATGTTCTGCATGAGAACCTTCCTATCCATGACAGTAGATAGTAATTTGTTACGCGTGTCCTTAGATCGGGTCAAGTCAGAAGTTCTAGCAGTAGACACGTGGGTTTACTACCTCAGTACCCAGGGCTGTCTTTCCACCTACACGTCCAATACACCTACTGTTGGTTTTGAACTTAGTTGACTTGGTACTGCAAAGGTGTGCATGTTCTAAAAACCAAATATTACAATGACTGAATGGATGGTTTGCTTAAAGGAGGACTGTACTGTCATAGATTAAAGCAAACGCTAGAGACCCGAGAACAGTCGCAAAGAAATGAAATAAAAAAGGTTTTAATAAGACAGGAATAAAGTGAAACAAACCCCCCCCCCCAAAAAAAAAACTCTCGAAAAAAAAGAATAGAAAAAAGATGACAAAGCATGGAGAATTCATTAAAAAAAGGAAAAGGAGAAGTGCAGCTAAAAAAAGTGAAATTGGTAACAATTGTTCGTGATTTAAGAGGCTACAACTGAGAAAGAAAAAGAAACGGTTGTGATGTCATGAAGAATAGGTCTTCTAGCTTGCGTCAATCATTTTCTGAACTCGGAATCTCTAACTAGAGACCACGCCGCATTCTGTAGTCTCTTTGCAATACTTTCAACACAAAGTGATGTCTACATTTGTATAAGACATGAACCGTCGTTCAGGGGATTGCCAATATTGTGTACTGATAATCTGGTGTTGATTCCCGGTTGAGAAGGTCTTGAAGAGTGGGAGGAATTCCGAGAATAAATTGCATGAACGCGTTCAGTTCAAGGCCATCGGATCCACCAGCCAGAATCGCACATCTTTGTCCCTGCAGATAACACGCCTGACGCTAGATGGCGCTTCCAGAGATAAGCTGGCGATGTGAAATACGGGCTGCGCACAGGGTCATGGTTGACTACGATGTTATCGCTCGTTCTTATCAACAAAGACGTAAGAGAAATTAACATAACAAGGGGAAAGACAGAATTTTGCTTTTTTTCCTTGCCATTTCGTTTATCATTGACCAACCCTTTGACAAACAGGAGGAAAAGTGACATGCTAAGTTAGCAAACGTCCAATCCTCCAGGGCAGTATTGTAAAAACTGTAGTATACCACCACGCCAGGCTCGGGTAATTGTTAACATTGTCACAGACATGACTGTGAATGTGGCACTTGGGTTGGGTCGACGTTGAATGTTGTAACATCGTCGCTAGCGCATGCATCAAAACGATTGAGGTGTCCATACTGTAGAAAATTTGACCCCTGTCAACTATAAGGACCTACCCGTAACGTTAACGCTTTCCGCAAACACAATTAAGTCAACAGTCAGTTGCAAATGAATTCTAATCAAGAAATCAAACGTAGACACTAACGGGATGTCTACCCAAGACGATATACCTAAAGCCCCCCTCTCACTGGACCAGCGGCACACTGGCGGTGTCGCTGCGGCCGATCGAATTGACATAGCACTCAACGAATTTCATCGACAAAAAACGACTCTTTTTAAGCTTTTGTTGTCTTTTTGGTCATGCTTGTACGTTTTGAATGATATTCCCATTATAAAGTCAAAGGTAACACAAATCCAGTTAAGGACGCAGCGACGCCGCCAGCGTGCCGCGGGTCCAGTGAGAAGGGGGTTTAATGCTCAAATCCCGCTTCGACGCGATATGTACTGGACATAGGGCCAATTTACACACAGCTTGTCTAGATATCTGGACTGCAGATATCTGCCAGGCGACAGCTTTTTTCTGTGTCTAAACAGGAATTTTATGGTCTTAATGAGGTTTTTTATAGATGTCGGGAAAATTTCAGCCGACCACTCTGAAGCATTCGCCCGACAACTCAGCGGGAGTCCCCGACCGCTCCAGCCGGACGTCTAAACAGAATGTGTCGCGTAGTAGACATCTGGAGGTCGGGGTTCACGCTAGTTTGCATATTTGGCGGGCGATAAAGCGGGAAAACTTCTTAGCATCAAGGACCATTTGTTCCCAAACGGACGACGGACTTCTTTCGTGATGCCTGATCATTCGGTGGATTGGCCCTCCCCCCTCCACCACGACAAGGGCGGCGAGTAGGAACGCAGCGTTGATTCTGACCGGTCGCTGTCGTCTTCCCCGGTACCTCAAACGCCTCTTACGCTCAACCCTTGCTTGCTGCCTCATGTTTAGCCACACGCGAGTTAGATAAAGAAAGAATACCATATTCATCATGACGAAAAACACAGGCGGTTCTCCCGCCATTTTGAAACGCGCGCAAAAGGTTAAATAGGGTCACGAGTGCAATCAGCGCGCTGCGTGAGTCCTGCGGTACTTCCTGTCGTGTGTATAAATGCGTCCAGATATCTAAGGCTCAGATGTCGGCGGATTTTTAGATATCTGAAAAAACTCTGTATAAATTGGGCCATATTCACGGGGACCCTGTCATCGTTGTGAGGATGGATATGACCTGAACACGTATATTCAGGAACGCAGTTCTCAAACCTTTCCAGTAGCACAGCCATACGCCTTTGACACTTTCACTGTCCTATATGAAATGAAACGCGGTACAAATGGTCTACTACAGGTCACCGACGTCGTCCTCTTGAAATATTAACTTTATCGTCTTACCTTGTAGCAAACTTAACTTTGACACAGTTTGATATAGTGCCTCCCTTCTCGGTTCAGTGTTGGATTAAGACCCCTGATGTAAGCGCGCGATTACCGACCGTCACTCAACAGGGACGGGGGGCGATATAGGCTTCTAGAAACCGCTGACTCAGTTCTGGAGTCACATGTGCTTCAGGTCGCTTCCCAAAAGTAAGCCGTTTATCATAGTAAGCTGATTAAACTGACGAAATATTTCTTTGTTGAATGGTAGCGCTAGCTTTGCTTGACACAACGTTATCCACTGATACGGGCGTAATCTCCAAGCAGATGTAGACGGGAGAACACACGCATGGAGAGAGGTATGAAAATGTTTGAACTGAAAAATCTAAAAACACAGCTGGTCACATCCGTATATTCGTAAACTGAGGGCACTCTTGTGAATATGTCGAACAAAATTGTCGGTGGTTGGTTCTGTCACAGTCTGCTTGAAAATCGTACTAGCTGGCGACATCAAAATCGTACGACGACCTACGACGAATTAAACCGTAAAGCCCTCCTCTCACTGAACCCGCGGCACGCCGGCGGCGTCGCTGCGTCCTAAACTGGATTTGTGTTACCCTTGACTTTATAATGGAAGTGTAATTAAAAACGTACAAGTATGACCAAAAAGACAACGAAAGCTTAAAAAGAGTCGTTTTTTGTAGATGAAATTCGTTGAGTGTTTTGTCAATTCAATCGGCCGCAGCGACGCCGCCAGCGTGCCGCGGGTCCAGTGAGGGGGGGGGGGGGCTTAACCGGTACATCAATTTGTAGTCCAACATGTCCCCGTGGCGCAAGCGGTAACGCAACCCCGCTGCTTCGCCATCTGGATCAAATTCCGTGGATCCTAGGGCCCGAGTTTGATCCTAGGGGTCGACTCCAGCTCGGACATATTGTAAGGGATTGCATTCGTCATTTCAGATGCTGACGTAAAGCCGGCGGCCCCGTGTATGAGGGAGTCAGGCATAAGCCTCAAGCGTCAAACCTCTGCACGTAAAAGAACCCAACACACTTATCGAGAAGAGTAGGGGTGACCCGGTGTGCTTGGCCCAAAACGCGAGTCGTAGCAAAGCCGCATTGCACTACTACTAGCTACTTGAAAAAGCATTGTGCTTCACCTCAAATGAGGATGCCTTGAAACGAAACGAAGTTCGCAGAATGTTTTGTTATTTCCTGCAATCTTGTTTGAATTTTATGTTAACAACTTTGTTTGGGGTTTCCCCCCAGGGCTCATTGAAAATCGCCAGCTGGCGACATGATTCCCCTGGTGAAATGAAAATAAACAAACAAGAAAACAAGGGGAGAAGTTCCAAGCTGACGTCTTACCTTGACGACCTCCTCCGGGTACCACATGGCCATCTCGAAGCGGCCGTTCTTACACCTCTTGCACTGCTGCCCGTACAACTTGAAGTGCAGATAGCCCTCGGGAACCGGCACGCCCTGCGGGTTCAGGTAGTACCAGAAGATCACCCGGCCCTTCATGGACGTCCAGCCGTTACCGCATTGCTGTGGAGGGACAGAAACATGTGGAGGATGTTCATTCAAACTGATATTTTGTATTTTTGTATGGCAATCAGTCGTAAATCGAGTATGATGACCGTGTCAGTCCCTGCACCTAAGTGAGGAGGGTCGACACGGTATCATTCACATGGATTTGTTTAAGGTGGATGACAGGTTGCGAATCTGAGACCCACACACTTTGGGCATCCGTCTTCTCCAGCGAGGGAGACGTGCTGGTTCTGGTTAGGATGCTTGCAGCGAGCTGCCGGATGACTTGGTTACGCTCAAGGTCCCCTGCTCTCGTCCGCCAGTTGAAGACAACTGTCGTTGGAAACTTTGGGAAATACGTGTTAAGTGCCTTTCCCAAGGGCACAATGTCGGAGCGCAAGTCCGGACATGTCCCCGGGCACACCCGGGATCGAACCTGGGTCTCATTGTTTGACTAATATCACACACACAGTAAAGCGCTTACAACCAGAACTCTAGCCCGATTGAATCGCTCTTTAGCGGCCGGCCCAACATCTGGCGTCCGCCCCAAAAAGGGTCATTACAGCCCAGGACAGCGGAGTTTGCGTTACACAGACTACCAGTACTCTGAACCATCTCAAGTTGAAATGACCCGAGGCCTATGTCACGTGATCCGAAAGGAAGTGTGACGTCGGCAACGGGTCAAAGGTGCCCGGAAGTCGGTGTCGGCCCCCGTCTCGGTTGAGTGGTGGTAGATATGCAAATAAGGCTGACCAGCTAGCCATCAGCTGGCTAGAAGTTCCACGTTCAATTATTGCGAGATAGCGTTAGAATAGGCCAGAACGGGTAGGGCTTTGGCCTGTGCACATCTGGAAGAACTCCTACTTTTTTCGATAAGCGTGGTGGATTATTTGACGTGCTTAAGTAGTTTACTATTCACACTGCGCAATCATCGGATCATCCTGTATATAAGTTATGGGACAGTGCCGAAGTCGCGCGGAGAGAGCCGAGTCCCCGCAGATGGGCAGTTCTTGTCTATCAGGGTGGGTGGGTTCTATCCTTTGGGTGGGAAACTTCAGAGCTATTTTTTTAATCCCGTTCTAATCACCCCTCCTATACCCATACTGATGGGTCGGCCCCAACCGCGCTCTCTGGTGTTGCGGATGTCTCCGAATGAAAAGGCCACAGTGATAAGGCGCGTATGCCTTATATAGGGTTAGTTAATTAGGTTATTTCGGATGACCAATGACAGCGCAGTGTGAATACTGGTTGTTCTCAAACACGGGACCTCCTATCCGAAGAAAATCCAAGCGGAAGCTATTTTAATTAGAGTCAAAAGCCAGCAAAGTGGTGCCAAGTGCCTACCCAAATTGTGGCGTCGCGTGGCGTAACGGCACCGTGTTTGGCCCAGAGGTCCCGGGTTCAAACCCGGTCGTGTCACGGATAGTGTGTCCTTGGGAAAGGCACTTAACACGAATTTCCTCACTTCACTCAGAGTACCTAGCCTAGGTTAGGGACGTCCCTCGGATAGGACGTTAAATGGAGGTCCCGTGTTTTGGGGAGAGCCACACCCCAAGCACGTTAAATAACCCACCACACCTTTCGAAAAGGAGTAGGGGCATGCCCCGGTGTGCGATGGTCCAAACCTTACAGCCTTCTTGGACAAACGTGGTCACGTAGAAGACAAAAATGAGGATGTTTAGTTTAGTTTCATTGCCTTTCACCAAGACCGGCAAAGTACTGTGGATAGGTGCTGACACATACTGACACTGGTCTAGTCCCATCTACCATAACCCCCACACAAGGACTTAGACATTAGATACAAAATATTTTGATTTGTGTCCAAAATAAACAAATGATTCTACATGTATATAAACAAAAAGGTCATATGGACAGCCTGTATTCTCAGATTGTAATCCAGATGTAGAAGAGATGGAATCAAAATATTATTCATGACATTTGACATTTCTTGACGGCATAAAACGTCACTGTAACCCCTTTAATCCGGATCAAGGAATGTCAACAGTCATATCACACGTCACGGAGAAACGCGGAAACGTCACGAATTAGCCATCACCATACAAACCATGTAAACAAACAATAAACTTTCAGAAGATGTTATGGATATGATAGGTCTTCCTAAGGGCTTCGTAAAGACCAATTCCTTCAGATAGGTCTGTGCAAACGTGTTTGTTTACAAGGTTGTTAGGGTGTCGTAGGCCATCTTAAGACACCGGGTAACTGGAATATATGGCAACAAACAGAAATATCATGAATATCTTACATAGTAACTGAGTCTCTTGTCAGTTTCACAATTATAGACGGTAAACATCCTCCAAAATGCTTCATTACAAAACGCCGAAATTTTTATAGCAGGAGGTTTCCAGAAAGTTAGAAATAAGACTCGACGAGCGCTGCTCATCTTGACTTGACGTCATCACCATAGCAACCTTGTAAACAAACATAAAATGATAGGAAGATGCCATTAACATGATAGGTCTTCTTAAGTCTTCGTTAAGACCAAACCCTTTAGCAAGGGATGTGCAAAACGTGTTTGTTGACAAGGTAGTTAGAGCGTGGTCGTACGGAATCATACAATTCACCCCGGGTAACTGGTATAGATGACAACAAACAGAAGTATCAGAGGATACATATCTTGAATATCTTATATAATAACTGTACAGCTTTTCATTTTCAAAACTAGAAGGGGGAACATACTCGAAATGTTTCAGAATTAAACGCAGAAATCTTTGTGACGGGGTTTTCGTTAAAGCAGAAAGTTAGAATTAAGTTACGACGATCTTGACTCCAGTCTGAAAACTACATGAGCCGTCAACGTAGTTTCCAAAGTTACTGTGATTCCAACTGGATGTCTTTGCCCTGCTGTATTGGTTATTACCCCGACCTGGTCGTAAAGCCCCCCTCTCACTGGACCTGTGGCACAGTGGCGGCGTCGCTGCGGCCGATCGAATTGACAAAGCTCTCAACGAATTTCATCGACGAAAAACGAATCTCTTTAAGCTTTATGTGTTTTGTTGTCTTTTGGGTCATACTTGAACGTTTTGAATGATATTCCCATTATAAAGTCAAGGGTAACACAAATCCAGTTTAGGACGCAGTGACGCCGCCAGCGTGTCGCAAGTCTAGTGGGAGGGGGCGTAACTCTCAACTTTTAAACAATGCACTGGGGTGTATAAATCGTTTACAAGTTTGAAACGGCTGAAAAAGATTGGTAAAGGTTTAAAATCAGAAGCCAATGTTAAATACTCATTTTTATCAAAGTCGAGTGGAGGCATAGGTGTTAGATGCCTTTCCCAATGGCACAATAAGTCAACAACCCTAACCACGAGACTACCTTAACAATTCTCTGTCGAAATAGTTAGAACCTTCCTGGAAGGTAGTCTATGAAAATAGTTAGAACCTTCCCGGAAGGTAGTCTATGGAAATAGTTAGAACCTTCCTGGAAGGTAGTCTATGGAAATAGTTAGAACCTTCCTGGAAGGTAGTCTATGGAAATAGTTAGTACCTTCCTAGAAGGTAGTCAATGGAAATAGCTAGAACCTTCCTAGAAGGTAGTCTATGGAAATAGTTAGAACCTTCCTGGAAGGTAGTCTATGGGAATAGTGGAGTACCTTCCTAGAAAGTACCCCACTTCGACTAGTGGACGGGGTAGGGGAAGAGTCGCGCTAGGAGTCAATGCTTTTGTAACGCAAAGCCACTTTTTCCATACAACCTACGATTTTTTGTTCCCGATATTTTCAACAGGACTACGACATAACCAACGACTATCGTAGGTATGAGCAAAATGAACGTGAACGTATGAAATGTAAAAAGAGAACTGTAAAGATTCGATTCCAGCCAAAAATGTTCCGGCGTTATTTCAAACCTAAGCGTGCAATTGGCTAGTGGTGTTTGAAAAGTTAGAACTAGAACCACGGACATAAAAGGCGGTTAAGATCCCACCCATAATACAGAGATACAAATCACGTCTGTATCTTACGTTTTCCACAACAAGAATAGCCCTCACGTTTTGTCGATGGAAGCCTTTGATCTTTAACATACTGTAATTTGGGACGTCTCCACCATAAACACAACGCCGCATGTTTCCGTATCTGTATCCTTACTGCCGGTATAACTGCCCTTCGACGTAACACACCAGCTTCTGTATAGCCGGTATAACCGCCCTTCCACGTAACACACCAGCTTCTGTATCTGTATAGCCGTTATAAGCGCCCTTCGACGTAACACACCAGCTTCTGTATCTGTATCTGTATAGCCGGTATAACCGCCATTCGGCGTAACACACCAGCTTCTGTATCTCTATCTGTATAGCCGGTAAAACCGCCCTTCGACGTAACACACCAGCTTCTGTATCTGTGTAGCCGGTATACCCGCCCTTTGACGTATCACACCAGCTTCTGTATCTCTATCTGTATAGCCGTTATAACCGCCCTTTGACGTATCACACCAGCTTCCGTATCTGTATAGCCGTTATAACCGTCCTTCGACGTAACACACCAGCTTCTGTATCTGTATAGCCGTTATAAGCGTCTTTGACGCAACACACCAGCTTCTGTATCTGTATAGCCGGTATAACCGCGCTTCGACGTAACACACCAGCTTCTGTATCTGTATAGCCGGTATGTAACCGCCCTTCGACGTAACACATCGGCTTTGTAGGCACGCGGTTATATCACACTGAACGACCTGTCAAATCTAACCTTTGCACATAGTTTGAAGTGTTGTTTTAAGTTATCTATTGACGATGCCCCTACTTGGTGGTGGCAACGAGTTCCACTCTACGATAGTTCCACTCTACGAAAAATACCAATATTGAATACATCAATCCTAGGTAGATAAGTCTGGTACTTGAAGGCCTAACTATATAAGCAGTTTCCAGGAAATTCAATCCGTCTCCTTTCTTAAAGCCAGGCCGATGACACAAAAAAATCATGATGATCTTCTTTTGCGTGCAATCGTTCTTTTATAAAACCAATTTTCTTTGCTTGCACCTGGTTGAAGAATGACAGATTGAGCACGCTACTGCTAGGCTGAAAACAACGAGTACAAAGAGCGTACGACTAATGTTTTTGCTATCCTTATTCAGTTCATTTTATGAAAAAAATATGCCATTACGAAAAAATCAGAGCCAATTTGATTTAGCATAGATCCCGTGATGATGAACGCAGTGGGAATTCGATATGTAACTTGTCACATAAAAACGCATTGTGAAGTAATTGTAAAGGAAGAACTGTCTCCTGTGGTCTTTGTGTATATAAATACACCGTACGGGAGGCCAGGCCAATCAGCGACCAGCAGCCAGATTTGAGCTCGCCATGAATAAACAAAGGTTCAAACAAACAAACATTTCTATCAACATCACACGGACGTTAATTTTGTCAAGAGAGTCCTATTTTGTCGGTACTTCAAAAAGCAGAAATACAACTGTAAAAAGAGATCCCGTCGTAGTGAGGTCTTCATCTTTGCAACGTATCTCCCGACTATGTACCACATTCTACGAAACCAAGCTAAGAATTCTAAAATAAGGATGTAATTGGCCCTTATGAAAAGTAAATTGTTACCGTTACGGTAAAAAGAGACCTCGTCGTAGTAAGGTGTCCATTTTTGCAACATTTTTCCCGACTTCGTACCTCATTTTATACAGACCCAAGCTAAGAATTCTAAAATAAAGATGTAATACACCCTTATGGGAAGTAAATTGTTACCGAAAAGACAACTCGTTGTAGTAAGGGGTCCAATTTTGCAACGTATCTCCCGACTTCGTACCTCATTTTATACAGACCCAAGCAAAGAATTATAAAATAAAGATGTAATAGGCCTTAATGAAAAGTAAATTGTTACCGTTACGGTAAAAAGAGACCTTGCCGTAGTAAGGTGTCCAATTTTGCAATGTATCTCCCGACTTCGTACCTCATTTTATACAGACCCAAGCTTCAAATTCTAAAAGGAAGATGTAATAGGCTTTGGTGTAAGTAAATTTAGGGCAATGACTATATGTTAAAAATACTGAGACTGAGAGAGAAGACATTGGTACGTATATGCGATTGCGAGACACGAATGGCAACTGCAAATATGATACCCTTGTTACGGTCAATAATGACATTTTCATAAATTTTCTGAAGGCGGTACCCATCTTTCGAATTGGTGATAGATTGATATCAGTAAGTTTGACTCCATTTGGAAGACGAAACGCGAAACATGGCGCTCCTGACAAGACGTTGTGTCTAAACGACTTTCCTCACTCGACCCAGGTGCAAACATGAGTACCTGACTTTGGCTGGGGAGGTAAAAGGCGGTTGAAGGAGAGGGATGCCGGATGTGCCCCTCCTTTTGATATCATGCCGTAGACACAGTGGATAACAGCCCACTGTCCTAAATAGCTACGGCCTCAAAAAGTCTATGGGACTACCTTTACCCTTTTAAGGGAATTTTCACCACGTGCTAGTGAAGCGAGTTTGCAGTCTTTGATATAACCTTTGAATGGTTAATGCCCAGCAAGAAAAACTAGTGAAGAAACTACCGTTAATTCATTCTGCTACATATACACAAGACTCGCCTTATCGACAGAAAAACAACTTTACTTGTACGTTGCCAGGATGTACTTCTGAAGTTATTTTTAGGCTTTCAATACCTATTTGGCAGTTGGTAAGATGTCGGTCTAGTTCATCTCAATAATTGGGCACTTCAAAGATTCTAAGGACCTTCCCGGCTGTTTCAAACATCTCCAAATCGCTAAGAAATTCTTAAACAAGTAACTCGTGGTCCTGTCCTTGGTGCTGATAACCTTATTGCTGCAAAACAAAACGTTCACTTTGAAAACGTTCCTTTTTTTATTGAAATTGCACTCTAAACTACCAGTTGCATCGATTTACTGGTACTATCAGTATTGTTAATGTGATAATGAAGGTTGGTCTTACATGCAAGGTAAACAAAATTTGAAAAAAAAAGACCGCGCAACATAGGATGTGATTGGAGTAACAGGCCGCAAAAAGAAAGTTCCACTTTCGGGGAAGGCTTCATCAGACTACCACAGAGAAGATGCGGAAATTTTCAAGTTATGAGGACAAAAATACTGGAGCAGACTAGTATGGCAGTATCCGTATCCGGAAAATAAAGGGACCGGAACTTGCAAGAGAGAGATCAAAATACGACATGTTGTCGTATAGAACTCTGAGCGGGCACATACCAATGAACAACAAAACATAGAAGTGAACGCACAGTAATCTGGATAACTGTGATGATAAAGATAAAGAGGTGAGTTTTGTACAGTTGTGTCCTCGACGGTTTGTCGAAAAGAAAGCTCCACGCCAATACATGATGCTAAATACGAATAGGCTAAATGACAGCACACGCGCCTTTCAACGAACTCTACAACCATGACATGCTTTCTAATGGGCTAACAGCGGTGACTTGTACACTTGAAAGCTACATCACCTATTCTGTACAACATTCAGCGATATTCTCAAAAGAAAACCGTTTTCCGTCTCTTTCATTCATGTTAATGACAAGCAGCGCTATTAGCAGTAAGGACTCACAGTTCCTGTGCAGATTCGATTCAAATGAAGTATCTAATTGCCTTGTAAGTCACTTGAAAGCAAAAGCGTGGTACAGAAACAGCCTTCTCTGTGCCTTGTATCCAAAACAAATTCCAATCATGGCTTAAACTGTGCGTCGCATAACCTTAAGATAATCGTATTCCGTAATTAATGCTTGGTCCTAAGATGAAATACTTGGTAAAACAAAGAGAGAAAAAAAGGAATCCAGGGCTATCTTTTGGGAGACACAAAATAGTCTTCCGTTGCTTGTCATCTTTCCACACATGACAACAACTTTTGTTCCACTCACGCAGGTAAAGGTTCTTCATGTTGTTTTTGGGACATAGACTATCTTCACTGGCCACAGCAGATAGAACAATCACTTCTGCGAAAGGTAGCGAAAACCAGAACACAATTCTAGTGATTCCAGTTTTCCGAATGTTGCAAACATTTCCAAAGCGCTATGATATGCTTTAGCGAGTAACTCACGGACCCGTCCTTGGTGCTGATAACCTTATTGCAACAAAACAAATTGCCATTTTGAAAATGTTCCTCTTCTGTTGAAACGACCACAGAAAGAGTAGTGAAGTATGTATTATAGATTACATCAAATGGAGATCTTTTGAATTAACAAACAATTAACAATATCAAACTTCTATTACGCATTGTATGACACTAGCTGTACTTGATTGCCATAAGTAAGCAAATTGAACGGAAAAGTGGGGAATAAAAACAGCCTTGCCTGTGCCTTGCATTCAAACGAAGTCTTGATAGTTCAATATGGCTTCCCTGATGCGTCGGGCGTCCTACAATGACCATATGCCGTAACACATGCTTGGTTCTATGAGGTAGAATACATGTACTTGGTAAGACATTAGATGGAAGGAAGAATGGACGGTGTTCTGGACTAACTTTGGAGAAGGAAAAAATAGCATATTTCTGCTTGTCATCAGAAAGGACGCACATTTAGCAGTTGTTACTTGTTGCCTTTTTGCCCTGTTTTAGATTTGAAAAAAAAAGATCTTGGACGATGAAATCAAACCAAAACCGAACAAAACAACCAGATTACGTTTTATCACAGTGTGGACAGTCATATAATTACAATCATTTTAATGTTGAATTGAAAAGGAATCGTCCCTATGCAGTACTGTAGTCGACTGCAGAAGAAACTTCGGGCAATGTTTTCATCGTCAGAACGTCCAAGGCGCTTGACATGTTTATGATAAAGTGTCGTTTTGTATACATAACTATTGAAAAATATGTAATTCAATGTTCATCTATTTGCATACGACTTGCCAATCAAGGTTAGATATTACAAACTGATCTGCCAAACAAACTGCAAAGACAAATACATTCAGACCGTCAGTGTAGATAGGAGAGTTCCTCTTTCACACGGAGTTCTTGTACTTCATCTTAAAACTGGAAGAAGAAAATGAAACCTACCTTCTAGAGTAGTTATTAGAGTTTCCGTGTTGACTATGGCTTATTAAAGAAAAAACGTTTATTGCATGTTCGTGCCCGGATACTATTTGTAGGTACATTGTAGTTGTAATAACTTTCCTATACCGAACCTACTTTTAAGTATAACTAAGTATGCAATATTCAAGAAGTGGTGTTACGACAAAGATAGAAATAACATATCCAAACCCATGTATATTTGCTGATCTTCAAAACACTATTAAGTACTGCAATGTCTCCGAATTGCAAACTCTTGGAAAAGCCCTACAGGGGACTTAGTGTTAGGGTCCGTACTGTGTGTTACCATGCACTGTTGTGTATAGAAGACAATTGTTGTGGATCCTTGGGTTGGTCCCGTATATTGCCAGCGACAAAATTGATATTCCCATGTATTGTTTTGTTGTAATTTCAATAAAGCTTTAAATAAAAAAGGTACATTGTAGAAATATAGGAAAACATGTGACGGTGTACTACGACTGACACTGTTGTGACAATAGACTACTTATTAATAAAAACTAGTGTTGACTATATCTAGACAAGCTGGGATTGGCTTCTGTTTTTAGAGCTAGTGGAAGACGAAAAGTCCCACTTTTTCTAGCATTTGTGGGTTTTGAGTTGCATTCATGTACGTACACATAAACATCAATTGTGAATCCAAGAAACAGTCCAGCGAATTGATCAGTTACTGTAGTGACGAAGCTTTAGTTGGTCTACATGTATGTGTGAAAGTTGAGGGATGGAATAGCGGTATACGTTACGACATGGCAGTATTGCCGCCTTCCTTTGTACTGCATATAGAATCAGAACCACTCAGATATCAATTTAGTTTTCATCGGTTAATTGAAGATGTTGTTGAGGTTCATATCGTCTGCGGAGCTGACGCAAAAGTGTGGGTTGTGAAGTGGCGGTCGGCGGCTAGCCCTAGCCCGCTCGGCCCACGCGAACTCTTCCACCGTAGAGAGATGGGGCACACGACGGCATCACATCCCGACACTACGAAAACACTCCCACATAAAACCCACGAATTTCACTGCGTTTTCAAACATGTGATTTACTCAACAAGTTCGAACACATCAAGTGTTAGTCGTTGTCAAACTTCAGAGAAATGCAGTGGATTTTTGTGATACCGTCATAAGTTATCTCACAGGAAAAGACTATCATACGCTGAAACTCGTAAAGAATACAACCATTTGTATGCTTAAATGCTTTAGTTAATAATTTTCATTTCATTATTTCTATCTCTTAGAGGCCAGTTACAGTAAGAACTTCAGAGAAATGCAGCTAGTGGATTCTAGTGATACCGTCAGAAGTTACCTACCAGGAAAAGACTACCATACGCTGAAACTCGTAGAATATACAGTCTTTGGTATGTTTAAAATGCTTTTAGTTGATCATTCTCATTTACTTATTTCTATGTCGTAGCGGCTAGTTACAGTAGGTTTTCAGAGAAAACAGTGGATTCTAGTGATACCGTCATAAGTTGCCTACCAGTAAAAGACTACCATACGCTGAAACTCGTAAAATATACAGTCTTTGGTATGTTTAAGATTATTTTAGTTGACCATTTTCATTTACTTATTTCTATCCCGTAGCGGCCAGTTACAGTAAGAACTTCAGAGAAATGCAGTGGATTCTAGTGATACCGTTATAAGTTACCTACCAGGAAAAGACTACCATACGCTGAAGCTCGTAGAAAATACAGCCATTGGTATGTTTAGAATACTTTTAGTGGATCATTTTCATTTACGCATTTCTATCTCGTAGCGACCAGTTACAGTAAGAACTTCAGAGAAATGCAGTGGATTCTAGTGATACCTAATCTCCAAGCAAATCTATAGGTTGCGAAGATCGTATCAAACTGGCAGAAGAAGTACGTTTTGCAACCCATTGCTATACAAGCTCCTTCTTCCAGTTGGATACGGCCTTTGCAATCCATTGGGCCTGCTTGGAGACTAGTGATACCGTCATAAGTTACCTAACAGGAAGCGACTACCATACGCTGAAACAGATTCATTCCAAAACGAGCTTGAAGACACGTAATGCTGCATCTCTTCATGGTACTTTACTTTAACAACATAATGATTAACCTTTACTGACAACATTTTATTTGATGTGGACACAGCAGGCCTTGTGGGTTTACGCTTCCGTCCTCACGTTGTAACGCATGGCTAGTTCACACCCCCACACACTCATTGTGACTTTTTCATTGCCCAAACAACCACTTCGTGTAGAACACAGTCATTGGTATGTTTAAAATTCTTTCAGCTGATCATTTTTATTTACTTATTTCTATCTCGTAGCGCCCAGTTATAGTACGAAAACTGCAAGAACTGCCAAAATTGACTACAACATTGTTGACACAAACTCCGACAATGGAAGGAAATATTGACGAAGCAATTCGACGTTTTAGCACGAGTCTGGATGCGTGTACTCTGGTAATTGAACTCAAGTTATGTTGAGTCAAATTACCGATAAGCGACAAGTAAATAAGGTAACCAAGATGATTTACATGATCTAGAAGACGATGGTCTATTGTTGTCTTGTTAAGAAACATTCTTACCAAAAATGACGAGATATGTTCAAGGCACAACTTGCGGGCTTTACGTTAACCCATTCATTAAGTAATGTAAAACGTTCTCTGGAATGTTTGGGATCATATTTCGCATATCATAACGGTGTTCATGCGGGAATGCACCAATCTACCGTCTGCATGACGACTGGTAGATACCTTTGAAAAATCATTTTCAAAAGAAAACAAAATACTACAAATACAACAGTAAACTGCAACTTTTAGCATGGAAATGATGGCCATGGCTTTGGGCCACCTTTATCTTCGCTCTGTGATATCCACACAGAAGATTTCACCTGAACCAAGACGAAGCCAAAGGGGACCCAAAGGCGTTGGAGGAAGCAAAGAGAAATTGAATTGGTAGATAAGAAAAGTAATAACATCAGACTACCGCTCTTCTGTGTAGTTAGTACAAGTCCTACCTACGCTCATATCCTTGTTGTCAATTGTCGCTACTTAAGACCAATTATGTAGTATAGTAATTGACTCCCCATACTTACATAAGTTGTTTCTAAAGCACAGATAGTTTTGCTCAACAAAACGTTGCTCTGAACTGACTACCGTATTCTTTGAAAGACACCTTCCTAGCCGACGCCACCTATGCCCACGGGCGATACTTTTTGAACTTCTCCTATCTACATCGTGGGCATTTGGAGTACTGGCCGTAACATCGTTAAGGACTTTACAAGGGTCAAGGTCTAAGATGTTCAAGTAGGAGTGAAGAAAGTTCTGTCGTGGAAGAAACAGCAACATTTGCTTTGGTCATCTGATGGACATATCCTATGAACAACATTGGAGACTATCCTAGATTAAGAGAAAGTTGTAGTAATGGTATGACGCAAGCAAGGTGATTTTGAAAAGACTGGAATTTTTCTCAAAAGATATTAGCAAAACATTACTGGTCTGAAAACAAGTGGTGTTGAGTGGTCTATCAGTTAGCAAGTCCGCTCCTGGCCGAAAAGGTCGGAGATCTAAAGCTAGATATGCACACCACTGGTAGGTGTCACAGACTTAGTTAATGTTTAATGAGAACCAACCTTTTTAAGTACATCAATGAGTTCTCGAAGGTTGTAGGAACGCGTCTTTGTGAATGATTGCTCAAACCAATAACGACATAGCACTTGAAGTTCAACACAGAACTGCTGTGTTGTCACACGTGATGATTTAGAGCCCAGTCACAGATTGTACGTCGTACGATTGTCGTACAATCGCAAACGGAAAATGCTGCATTAGATTCTTACCAATGGTTAGTTCTGCCACAGACTGCTTGAGAATTCTACAACATCAAAATCGTACGATGACCTACGACAAATGTTATCTTCGGCAAGCTTTCTGGTATTCTTGGACACACATAAAACTTCAACATCCTCTCTGACAACGTTTTAAACAACTTTTAATTCTACGTGGTAGTTTGCTATGCTATTCTGATATCAACTGTAATACTATGTTAGCCACACACGACTACATCACAGCGACAAAGCGTTTTTTAGCCATATATGTTCTTTTTGCTTTTTCTCTTCTAGGAGGGAGGGTTGGACTTACGTTTCCATTAGGTATTTGTTCATTTACCATTCACAAGTTTTTAGTGTCTTGTCAAATATTCTATTTTCTACAATGTACACGAGGCGAGAATGCAAATTGTGTACAAATTGAGTCCGCCGTCACTTTGTCTTCGTCCACATATTTCTTATTTGATGTTTCTTTGAAAAAAAAAGTTACAAACGGCGAATATTCATAAATATTTCAACACTGATCCTACAATCGAAGATAAAGCGAAGTCAGATTATATTTGAACGTTCACTAATCTGTCATAACCAATGGTAAACTGGTATTATTAAAACAGGAAGGGAGAGGTAGAATCACCATTGTTATGGAGATGTACATATCTGACGCATCATTTAAAACAGCTCACGTGCATAACATGTTATTTGCAATATTTCCTTGCCCAGGTAATGCTCTATAGGAAAAATATACATCTGACCTTGGTGTCGCCCCCCCCCCTCTCGCGTGCATGTGTACTTAAGAAAGTGAAGGTCAAATTGTCGTTTTATTTTACACAGACTTGTCTATTATGAATGATGACTAATATAAGAAGCGTTGTTTTATATAACCGATGACGAAAACAAAATGTTGAATTTCAAACTAGGATCGTATCGAACTTTGCTGACGTAGCCAGATAAGAAGTTGGCAGATAAAAAGAGGGCAATATCCAGAAAATAAATTGTACATCAGGTCAATTTGCCATGATGTGGGTGGCTTAAATGTGAGGTAATTAAGCGTGGTTTTAGTGTACATGACACAACGGTAGGCCAATATACCTGTACGGGGGCGTTCGCAGTATGGCTCTCAAACTACCCACGTTCGACTCCAAACTAGAAACCGAGCTGCTAATTAAGAAACCAGGAAGAAAGACGGTTTAAAAAGGGATAAACGTCTTTAAGACAGATCATTTTCTGCGTTAACTTTAAGTAATGCTGGCTGTGGTGAAGAATACGGCAAGGTCGTTAAGAAAACGCTTGAATCCGCGTGTCCTTGTGCGGTCTCACCCTCTCCGCCCACGGCGGGCTTGAAGTACACACCCCCGCTGACTGACAGACCGACTACTGGCGTTGTCGTGGACGAAGAATTTAATTTTCCCTTCTGTAATATCTCTCTTTATCAGTTCTTCCCATTTTAGTTTTTATCGTCAATTGTGCACCCACTCTCTGTGTTAAAATAGCCTCCCTAGCGCCGGCAGACCACAGGCCGAAACAATAGGTCTACCTGTGTGGTCGATACGTCTAAGAGAAATGACGGCGTGGGCTAGTACTTGCACCAAATCTCAATCACCTTGTCCTGACATCTGGTCAAAGCTATCTTACTCCCACAAAGTCGTATTAAAACCATTTTACTTCACTGTTAAACGACTTTCCAGCAGCGTTTCTTCTTCAATAAGTGAGCTGAACACAAGGCTGGTATAGCTTTTTAAACTGGTCTGATAGCTCATTCGAACGGTGCTTTGGGCGGAATTCATAGAGACCCTGGGCTAAAGATCGCAACCTTCGAAAAGCGTAACGCGTATATTTGGATTGTTTAACCACAAACTTGCAAAGCATCAAAAGGACCACACATCATTAGAAAAAAGTCGGTAGATTTTTTATCACCCCCCGATTTTCTAATATGAAAAGAGTGATTGGTGATACAGAAAATGTGATTTTCCCCATTATAAGTCTAACTGAGTGCTAGGATGAGGTATTCTTAATTACCGATGTCTTTATAGTCACAATCCGCTTTAGCGTCGGCACTGGGCTTGCATATGATTAACAGGTGAGCACTGGTGGCGAGAAGTGGGCATCTCACTTTCCAAAAACTACCCATGCAGATGACTTATCACTGCACATCTAACACGATGGATTCAAAGTAGCCTTGGATGCCCAAAGCGTGACCTTATGACCTTGCATAATCGCGGATACCAGCTCGGTTTAGGTTTACACTTGTCATCATTATGGTCACGCAGCCATGGCGGCAGTACGTCGTATAGCAATGTTACAAAGCAACATGGAATGCGATTTACATAGAGAGAGAGAAAAAAAGTCCAAACTTACCTGACAGGAGAAGCGGACCTTGGCGGAGTCCCTGAAACGGTACCACCGTGGGCTGGGCGCAGCAGGGCTCGGGATGAGGTACCACAAGTGCGGGTAGAACTGCGAGAAGAGCTTAGAGAACTCGCCGTGCCACACGGCCTCCATACTCCTAGACGTAGCCAGCCACGCACAGACGAGCCATCGAGGGAGGGAGGGCAGAAGATAGAATGGAGCGTCAACATACAAGCGCCTCATCTTCATAAAATCGGCGCGCTGTTGTGCACATTGAGCGCACGTGTCGCACAATACTCGTGTATAATTATAACAAACCGTAAACATTCTTACATGCCACACACACACATACACCCAGCCATGTCGCTGACATCCTTCCCGCAGCTAGAAGGGACGTGCCCTATACTGTAAAGAGATTGACTTCTTTAACATCCATCAAATTTTACACCTCCGTATGTGCAATAGACTGTGATTCGCTGAAAGTCCAGGCGACTTGCGTGACTTGGGAAAATATTCCTGCGCACTGAGAAGGGGCTGATTCTTGGAAAGAAGGCACACATAGGTGTGATTTTTGTCCCCGGTAATGGTTACGATTTCATTGCGGGTGGGCGAAGGGTTTTTCTGAGAAAGTACCGGATTAAAGTACCAAAATCACGGAGGAAACGTGCACGTATATTGTTGTATCACGCGGGTTTAACGTGGACTAGATGCTAATTACACATTCCAGGATGCTACCTGTGACGGGGGAATTTTAAGGGGGGAATCTTCAGAAATTGCTGCACTACTAGTACACTACGCTGAGGAGAGAAAGAAAGAGAAGAAATAAAATATGGGATCTATATACTAGAAAAAAATCGGGAGAGAGAGAGGGAATGAGAGAGAGAGAGATGTGGTGATGTGCCACGTGACGTCACCCGTCTTACTGTACCTAACATGCTCCTCGTGGATGCAGCGGCCTGAGGCTTGCATGGCCTCGTGCGAGTCCTCGGTGGTAGGAGGAATGGGAACGGTGGCGGCCGGAGTGTGGACCATGGTTAGCGATTCCAGGGTTTTAACGGAAGGGGGGAGCTTGCCCACACACTGTGTGTTGTTCGGGTTTCTATAGAGGTATAGGCCAGGTTTGTGGTAGAAGGAACGTGGTGGTTCGCTTGCAAGGTGATCGGGTAGTACAGGCATGGGAAGAGAGGAGGTACGGCCGCACCGACTGCCGAGGTATAAATGCGGTTGGGAGTGCAGGTGCCGCTGCTTTTGGGCTAGAAGATGAGGTCATGTGGGGCCCCGCTGGCGTGAAAAAGCCGTCCCATCAGAAGAGTTGCGCAGGCAACGTCATAGGTGGGTCTAACAATGCAAACGCCGATAAACGACTTCCTTGTCAGTCCGCGCACGTTGTCACGCGCTCGCTTTACGTAAGGCTTTCATTGACGACGTGTCTACCTTGTGCCCCATCGACGTAATACGGGGCTGCTGGCGTAAAACATCTGATTTGTGAATCAATGGGCGCGCGAAACGTCCCGAAATGGGCAACCGCCGCCGTGATGACGTCAATAGGCAAAGTGCCTTGCCATATAAGGACAAACGCGGAGAACGGAAATGACCAAATAAGGAAGAAATCGGCATCACAGAGATCGACATTGACGTCATTTGGAAAAACGAGCCGAAGCGAACTGTTTACCATAATTTAATAATTCTTGCAGTGATGCATTTAGTATGCATCTCTCAATGTGCTAGACCTGACTGACGGCTTTGGAATAATGCACTACAATATAACTGCTAGAATTATCTGCAAAACGCTTCTCTCCGAGGCAAAGGACTGTGCACGGAAAGCGTTCGGTTGCTTGAATGGACCTGACGGGGACACACCGGCGCTGATGACTGTATATAAACACGGGTAAGCGTTTTCCTGCAGCGATAGAGAGTCCGCCATATTGTTTATCCCGTTCAGGCGGAAGGCGTTTGATCCGAGCGAGCTAGCCAGACCGGGCGTGATTCGTTACCTAGGTGGAAATTGGACGTCAACGTCACACTTAAGTCGGCTTCACAACAAAATTCCGGCCGGATTTGACGTCAATAGGCTCGCGAAGCCCGCCCCTGTACGGATCCGGTTGTAGGGTGTGGCGAGAGCGGCGTTAATTTACCAGGTAAGGATTCGACGTGCGTCACGGGCGGTGTGTTTTGCAAAATTTGAACAATTGCGACGAGCAAATGTGGTGGATGTGCGATGACGCTTTACGTTACATAAAAG
Organism: Branchiostoma lanceolatum; assembly: GCF_035083965.1. Taxonomy (NCBI): domain Eukaryota; kingdom Metazoa; phylum Chordata; class Leptocardii; order Amphioxiformes; family Branchiostomatidae; genus Branchiostoma; species Branchiostoma lanceolatum. Next base: position 14,286,920 of record NC_089731.1, read on the forward strand.
GATTTCTCGATGCATCGGCAAACTTGCAACCGCCCTGGTAACAATATTGTGAGATTTTGTGTGAAATAAACAAAACCATATAAGCTCTGTGCTTTGGGTTATCATTATTGACTACTGTACGCAGAATAGAATCCTGACTATACGTAACAGAGAGTATGTTATTCTTGCAGTAAACAAGCTATCAACATTGCACGTAAAAACCTGCTACTAGGATCACTAGCGCAAAACAACCGCCATATGTATACCCCTCCATGGTACTGAAAATATGACTACTGTTGTTTCTTCTAAAATATGTTCCATTAGGTGACACATTTCGCGCCGTATGTGTGTAATAATTTCAAAATTGCACATAGGCACCAATAAGTACGAAAGACACAATACAATATTCATATGAGTGTGTAGGCTGGTAGTGAATGAATGTGGGGTTTTCTAGGAAACAAGGATTGGGCCCGATTAGGATGAATCAAGGCGACACTGGATATATCATAAACCTTACATTTTTGACACCTCATACTATCATAAACACCATCATAACTCACGAATAGATAAAAAATGACTGTATCAATAATTTAGCTCCTCCGAATTTATTACCTATTTATAACCATCATAAACATTTTATGGCCGTATATCTTAACTTCATTGTTTTCATGTGCATCAATTAACAAATTGCACGAGTTTTGTTTAAATATTCTGACAGACATTTTACACATTTTTCTAGTCCATACGCCCGGTTAATCTCTTTGATATATAATCAGTGAACAACGCAGTACAAGCTACAACAACTGAAATTACTCATATGTACATATGGTAATCATTGATAATAATCTCTCTTTTCCATATGTTCACAAGTATGTATTGACGTGTTATGTTTTTCAATGGTTCAAGAATCATTTTATGAAACCCACATGGTAGCTAATCAATTCAATCATTTTGTTGAAGTCTCGAATTGTTACTAGTATTTCATTATCGTTTGTTTTTATCGTAGTGTTTTACTTCTGTAAGTCTATTGTCAATTATTGCATTTCAAGTAGTTAGCTATAACAATAAGAAAAAAGAATATTTTTGCGATATCAATTAAGGGGAACCCACAATTGATTATTTCAATAGAAGGGTGTGTGCTTAATAACATTAGACACAGACACACACACCTAGCTTGGTGTAAAAATGACTGAGTCATCCCACATTAGACTTCACAGCGCGAAGCGTGCGCGAGTTTAAACGCCGCGGAGTAAATGAAATGCAGCCGACCTTCATACGGGCCCAAACCTTACCGTTACCTGCTGAGGTCAAGGATTGTTAATTTTGAACATCAACATGGCGGATCATGGTACGTTACATGTTGGTAAAGGTAAAGATAGTCCCATAGCCTTTTAGACACCGTAGGGGCAGTGGGCTATTATCCACTGTGTCTATGGCACGGTATTGGAAGGCGGAGCCCAACCCTCTCCTTCCACCGGCTTTTATCTCCCCAACCAAAATCAGGTACCTATTTTTACACCTGGGTGGTGTGAAGAACGTCGTGTAAAGTGCATTTCCCCAAGGGCACAAGATTAGTGACTGACAGGATTCGAACCCAGGGTTCTGGGCCAAACACCCTGCCGTTACGCCACACGACCACACATAGCATAAACATTGTTTTATACAGAATGATGACCACGCAACTCAACGCCCAATGTGCGCTGTTAACATATTATTTACGCGAACTTTAACGTTCAAATGATACGCCTACAAACCACTATTTTGTTATGTTGTAGCTAGCCCTTTGCCGTACTTGTACCCACGTCTCAATACTCTAAGACAACTATTTGCCAATAAGCAAACATGCGGAGCGGAGAACGTTTGTTCTTTCTGAATCAAGCACACACTACTCGCCTACTAACGTACGGTAAACATCAAGGCAGTTTGCTTATTAGTCATATGTAAGAGCTACAAAAATGGCTTCTAGTTTATCTTTCATCAGTGATGAAATCAGTAGAGACCTAAGAGTGCACATTCATAAAAAAGAGACAGAGAGAGCGACAGAGAGAGCGACAGAGAGAGAGAGAGAGACGGGGACAGAGGGAGAGAGAGAGAGACAGAGAGAAGGAGACAGAGAGAGAGCGACAGAGAGAGAGACGGAGACAGGGAGAGAGACAGGGAGAGAGAGCGAGACGAAGACAGAGGGAGCGAAACGGAGACAGAGAGAGAAAGAGAGAGAGAAAAGAACGAGAAATAAAACAAGAAAGAAGAAAATGGCCAAAGACTTCGTCACCACATATACTTCACAAATATCTAATTTTCTATCGACGTTAGTTTGAATGTCAGAATTTTGAGAATAAGAAACGAAAAAAATAAGTAATGGAAAAATGCTAGGCACGACTTCATATAAAACTGCTAAAGTACCCTATCTTATACACATATGCGTCATCTAAGTACCGTCAAATTGGCTTGTAAAGAACTCGTAATGAGAAGGTGCGCTCTGACCAACTGGATCGTATATGTCGTTTCTAGTATTACAGTGACAAATAAAACAAGTTACGTAAAATGTTACGTAAAACCTGCGTGTGTGTGAGTCTGACAACAATCTTCATTGAAAGTGAACATATGAAGCAGTTTTACTTTTAGAATGCTGTCCATCAATGTTTCTTCTTTCTACAAAGCCCTCGCTTTCAAAAAGAAAATGGTTTAGAGAATGAAGCATGGTTTAAGGAAGTGCATATTGGGATCCAGACAGAGGGAGACACACACACGCACACACATACACATACACACACACACACACACACAGAGAGAGAGAGAGAGAGAGAGAGAGAGGGGGGGACGGAGATGGAGACAGAGACGGAGACAGAGAGGGAGAGAGACGGAGACAGAGACAGATACGGAGACAGAGAGAGAGAAAAAAAGAGAGAGACGGAGACAGAGAGAGAGAGAGAGAGGGAGAGAGAAAGAGACGGAGACAGAGACAGATACGGAGACAGAGACAGAGAAAAAAAGAGAGAGACGGAGACAGAGAGACAGAGAGAGAGGGAGAGAGAGAGAAAGAGAGAGAGAGAGAGATAGAGAGAGAGAAAGAGAGACAGAGACAGATACGGAGACAGAGAGAGAGAAAAAAGAGAGACGGAGACAGAGAGAGAGAGAGGGAGAGAGAGAGAGACGGAGACAGAGAGAAAGAGAGAGAAAGAGAGACACAGAGAGAGAGCGGTGGAGACAGAGACAGAGAGAGAGACGGAGACAGACAGAGACAGACAGAGATAGAGAAAGAGAGAAGGAGAGAGAGAGAGAGAGAGATAAAGCTGATATAGAAAGCTAATAGTACTCTCGACCACAGCCCCATGATACGCTATCGATATTCCACGTGCACAATTGAAAAAAAAAACACATTCTCAGAATTCTCAAATGGACAACCAACGATCCTACCGAGGAAAGAACTTTAGAGTGAGCCGTTAGTGTATAAGTGTGGTGCGAGGCAGTAGGCGTTTGTTTGACTACTTGTTGCTGGACAAAAGATCGTCTTCCCACGCCGATCATTAGTTCTTTTCCTCAGGGGAAGTTTGAGGGTTAGTGTGAACGTGACTGAGAGATATCAGATATCAACCCACTAGAAACCTGCTGATAGCGTAATTTCTTCGATCATCCTGAGGAAAATGACTAAGGCGCTAATTAGTAGACCACGGTGGGTATGTGCAAAGAAACATCGAAATGATAGCGTAAATTGTGAAACCTTCGCGGTGGTTCTATTTTCGTGGTGACCTGTTTGCAGCGAATTTATGACACCACGGATATGCGTTGTCAGCGTATTATTGCTGTGCTGTAGAACGTTTCAACCGCGAATTTAGAACACCTCGAAACCCCCATGTTCCTCTCATACCACAAAATTAAATGAATTTACAGCATTCAATGTGTTCAAGCCTTGATCAAGCTCTTTCCATCCACATTTCTAGGCCGGTGTCACAGCGATTTCACCCCACGCCCATTGATTTCGCACCCCCCACCCCACCCCCGAACAAATTACGGGGGGGGGGTGAATTCACTGTGACACCGGACTTGAGCCTCTGTAACGGGTAAGTTAACCAAGCCTATGTGCTACAGTCTCTAACAGAAAATACTTTTAACTAGCGTTACGAGTTACTCTCATTTTGGGCCATATCCCTGCACATGGTACGAATTTCACCGACCAAATCTAATCATCTTTCGATAAAGACGATTGGCCAAAACGACGAAACTTTAAATGTCTTCATTCTAAAAGTGACAGTGCGTGTTGAGAGAAAATAAGTTAGTGAGTGAGTGAGTGAGTGAGTGAGTGAGTGAGTGAGTGAGTGATCATGAGTGAGTGCGTGAGCGAGCGAGCGAGTGAGTGAGTAAGTGAGTGAGACCAAGAATTACAGTATGGACGAACGAATTGACGGACCTATCGCGTACAAGTGACTAATATCAACAACTACCAGGATGGCCGAGTGGTTAAGGCGTTGGACTTAAGTTCCAATGGACGTATGTCTTCGTGGGTTCGAACCCCACTCCTGGTAGACACGTAAACGTGTTTTGTTTCGTCTGTGGAATAGTGATTAAGCTGGCGGACACAAGATCGCGAGGTTACTGGTTCAATTCCTGGTATTTCTAACTCGACGTCGTGTCTTTTTGAAAGGCACATAACACGAATTTTCTCACTCCACCCATGTGTAAATGGATGCCTAATTTCGATTGATGAGGTAAAACAAATTTGCACGTGGTGGAAGGAGTGGGATGGGCTCCACCCTCCAATACCGTGCCGAAAATACAATAGATTAACAACCCACTACACCTACAGACTCCAAAAGGATATCGGACCTTTACCTAGCTTTAGACATACCAATGGTAATCTTATACGCAATGATTCATCCCTTGTTCCTTTCTATAATGCGTATCAAAGATAATTGATGAGTTATGATACAGACTTTAAGTAAGATGATATAACAAAAACTATCTACACACCCATGTCTTTAAATGAGTAGGAGGAGGACAAAGCCTAGTCATTTATGAAAGAACATCCACGCATGATGACTGCTTCAAACGTGCACCAAAGATCCATCGGTTTACATATGGGAAATTGAACATTTATCAACACACACCGTGTTTTCTTAATCCTATTTTTCTGTATTCTACTCGATTTTCACGATGTCTTCTTAAACATGAGGGCAGTTCCCCAGAGCATTGGCTAGTACGGGCTTTACTAAGAGTTTGCTGGGTGGGGTCGTGTGGCGTAACGGCAGGGTGTTTGGCCCAGAAGTCATGGTTTTGGATCATGTCATGTCACCGATCTTGTGCCCATGAAAAATGCACGACGTTCCTCACTCAACCCAGGTGTAAAAATGGGTACCTAACTTCGGTTGGGGAGGTAAAAGGCGGTGGAAGAAGCGGATGGGCTCTGTCTTCCAACACCGTGCCCAAGACACCGTGGATAACAACCCACTGCCCCTACAGCCTCAAAAAGACTTAAGGACTACCTTAACCTTTACCCTATCGGTGCAATATGACCGCTGTCTATTATTGGTGTTATATGATGGCAGTTCTATACTTCATTTTTAGGTCTGTGGCAGTTTAAATGAACATAAACATTTCAGGTCATGCTAATCTATACAAAATAAACGCCAACGACTTTTGGTTACGCCCCTCACACTTAGGCCGTGTTTGTTGATCGTTAGAAGGTAGTCGAATGAAAAAAAATCTCGAGCATATTTTTCACCAAAACATGTACCCCATCACATTAGACGAGGCATGGAGGGCTGTGAACATCGGCCGATCACTAGACATCGCACGATGATCGAGGGAACACTGAAAATACCATTTAGAACTATCAGACTTGTCGGCTGATTTTCTCTGTTATGTGTGTGGCACGGGCATAAGGAAAATCACGATCATGGTCTGGCTAACGACCGCAAAAAAAGAGGCCATGAGTTTGAAGACGACATATCGTTCAACCAGTACAATAGCTTCAGAGGGAAGACAACTCCAAGGTAAGAGCGCGGTCACATCCGTCGTACGCTCGTCGTACGATACCAAACAGAGGGCATTCTTGGTATTGTCGTGCATGAGTCTTTACAAAATTCAGCTGTTTTGTTATCGAAGAGGCTGTCTTAGATCCTTGTCGGTGGTTGGTTCTGTCACAGCCTGCCTGAAAATTCTACGACATCATAATCGTACGACAACCAACAACGAAATTGATCAAAAGTCATCTGCGCCTGTGAAACTGTCCGTGGTAACGTTAAATACAATTGTGAACAGAGTCGGGGAGGACCGTACGTATATCGTGACTCTGTGACTTTATGGGTTATTGGCTCGGTAACAAAGCCCTTGTGTCACATCCTCGTTGAAAACTGGCCCGGTGATTTCGCTCACCAACAATACTTCTTAACTTCAGCACCAAGGACGTAACCGTCCCCATGTCTCAGGGATATGTGTCCGTATCCGTATATTTCGTGTAACCGCCCTTCGGTGTGATATGCCAGCCTCGCAGGCACGTGGTGTAGCAGTAGCTGGTTATATATCAAAATCCTACACGACGAATGTAACCACACCCTAAGATAAAAGACCCCCCATAAAAGAGATTGTGGGAGAGAGCTCGATGTAAGCGAAATCCAAGGCCAATAGAAAAAAAAAGGATTTCATGTAGCAGTTGTTGAGTCAGTGACGATGGAGGAGGCGAATTTGTACACAGATAAAGACAGAGCTCCCCCACTAAAACTCCTGGCGATGACAGACATTGACAGAACGCCCACGTGATTTCGGTACATATCATTCCCTCAGACACAGATTTCCATCCATACCCTCAGCCAAACGCAATGTGAAAACGGTTCTGAACATGAAAATGTCAAACAGAACCCTCGTAGTGTCGCGCCAGTCATTCAAAGGGAGCGCGGTCGCGATCCTGCACGCCTACCCCACGCCTATGACTTGTCATGCAAACTTTCATACAAACACATCAATCTCACTAATTCTCTCAATTACGAAAAGCTACAAGCATGATGCATGGAAGATTTGAGTGCTACAAATTGGTAAATCTATCCTCTCACTAGCTAGTCCTTAGCTGAACACTCACCTTTCCATACAGGTGCTTGAGATGTCCGCCCTAACGTCTCCAAGAAGCCAAGTAAAAGAGGCAGACTCGAAGGTGTAGGATGAGGAAGAGTGTTCACGTGATGCGACACGCCTAAAAACACCCACAAAGACCTGTGCCCAGTTCTAGTCTTACATGCAGGCCTTAGTAGGGGACAATGAAAATATGTCCGCAACCGACAAGGGTTGGACGTGATTCTAACGAGCTACTGCCCACCTAAAGCATTTATCTAAGTAGACAGCCAATGCCGACTGATTACTGACTAAACAGTGTTCCTCTCCGAGATAAGCAAGCCTACTGAGAAACCACGCTACACCTACTACCACAAGGGAGAGGCCGTTTCTTAATAATTACCATTCTACAGATCGGGAGCAATGGTATTTTACTATGAATAGAAAATTGACGAGGATTTTCTGCAACGTTATACAGAAATGTAGAGAACTGGTACAAAAGTTTCAAACGTTTTTTTGTTTGTTTTTTCTTTGTTATATAAAATGTCACTGATAATTTGTCCCTTAACAACGACTACTGATTACCCTAGTAGTACATTTGTGCTCAAGGTGCTTTGTGCAAAATCATACTATTTGAAGTAAATGACCAGCTGTGAAGTATTGGGCTCATTTGGCTCAAATGCTGAGGCGGGCGTGATTGTAGATGGACATTGGACAGAGATTTCCTTTCTTCTTTCGACGTCTTGACGTGACCAATCAAGTTGACATTTTATATAAGTGACCAATTACAACATTTGACTGATGTAGTTCACTACGGTGTACAAAGAACGAGAAAGCTGTTGCTCTGCTCACTGTCTCTTATTCCGTCCATTTCTACATGCCCATGAAAAGCTTGAAAATCTATCAGAGTGTCTTTGTACGAAACAGTTTGAAAGAGTTCCCGTTGAAGCGTTTTAGACATCAGACTTATACGTAGTTTTTTCAATCCAAACCAAAGAAAATATTTGGAAAAAAAACACTCCTGCAGTTCAAGAGCGAGCTGATAGGAGACCCAAACCTACACCACTTCTTCCTTACATTAAAAGCTATCTACCACCAACAAATCAAGACCATAGCATGTCCAGAACAAAAGATAAAAAAACTGGAAGTTTTGCTGCAGTACAAATGTCACACACCAGGAGGTTTTAAAATCCACCTTGACCTTTGTCATCCGAACGCCTCCCCAAATACCAAATATCTTTACGCTCTATCCACAGGCTCTAAAGTTATGATGACCACAAATCTGTATCTGTATCTATATAGCCGGTATAACCGCCCTTCGGCGTAACACAATTTCACAGACACACCAAAAAATGCATTGAGTGACTAGTCGTGACAATTTCTACATCATTAGAAAAGGTTAATGAGGATGGGACTAGGTAAAGCTTAAAGGCAAAAAAAGGTTCACATTGTAATAGAAACCGTAATATAAGGATATCTATTCGCGGGCAGACACCCTATAATAGCTAGTGTGTCACGCCAAAGAGCGGCAATTAATACAATAGATATTTACCTACAAACCTATGTGTAAAAGTTGCTGATTGACCTATTTTTTGCATGGGACATACGTAACGTACATAAAACAGGTCACTGACCGACTACGTAACACAAAAAAGTCGGCTCTGTGCGGGTGGAGTACGTAGGGGTTCAGTTTGGTTCAGTTCTCGGTCCCATACAGACAGAATGGGCACAACTCAATGTTCGTGGCTACCTTATGAAGTATGGAGCCTTCAATGAATATCCACCAAAACTCAACTAATTGTGATTATTACTTTAAATGTGTCGCTATTATCACAACGTGAAAACACTGTAACGTTATTCAGTTGGTCTTGACATGTAAGCCATCATTCTCTTCTTGGTCAAAGAGTGCGTGTTTTGCGAGGTCTATATTTGATGCCAGGCGGGGTGCTTCAGACAACTAGGCTAGTTTTTGCAAACGTCAACAAGGGACGACACAAACTTGACGGGACACACAAACACTTCACCAGATTGGTCTTTTCTTAGAGATGTACACGTGTCACTTCACAAATGTCAGCACAAGACACTCGACACAAAAGTTACTCAAGCAACCCAATTTAAATTTTGTAAACGTGCTAGTTTTTGCAAACGTCAACAAGGGACGGCATGAATTTGACGGCACACGGGATTGGGCTTTTCCAAAAATTGTGCCAAATTTCACCGTAAGAAACTCGATTCAAAAGCTATTCAAGCAACTGGATAAGTTTTGTAAACGGTCAGACGTTTCAGACAACAACCGCTGTCTTTCGTCATTGACCAAAACGTCGGATGCTGTCTGAAACCACGTACAAAACTTATCCAGTTGCTTGAGTAACTTATGTATTGTGTATCACGTTGCCTAGATGTCTAACTTTCATCGATATACTAGTGTAGTCACTGACAAAGACAGCGGATACTGTCTGAAATGTCTGACCCGTTACTAATCGTATCCAGTTATTTGGGTCCAACCTTCATTCAGCGTAAGAAATTAATTATTTGACACTACCAGACAAATATTTTAGGCAATAAACTTATCATCCATCATGATGTTGGGTACTTTTGACAATGGCGCTACTTCTTGCAGATGTGAGCAATGAAATTGTATTATTTGACACCACGAAGCCAGTATTTTGTTTGTCAAGTTTATCTGAGCAGTTAAAATAAGAGTAGACACTTATCACAGGATCCTGATTTCGTATCAATTGTTTCAAACTTTGTAACGTTGTATGCAATTAGCGTTCGGGCAAGACATTTATAAAGATATCGGGTAGTTCCGACAACTCTGTTCGCAAATATCGAAAAGAAAAACGTATCATATGCACCACGAGACCATTTGATATTCTAGTGCATGACCAAGACTGTCCGTTTAGTAAATCAACCTGGTTTGTCAGTTATACACACATTTGAGTAGTCTACGTGGGCTAGAATTAGGCCACCGGCCTTAGCAAAGAGGACAGTCATTTTCACAGGCCACCTGGTCTATCGTCACCCACATTCCTGACATTAATCTAATTAAGTCCTGCTGACCAACCATCGCTACCTTTACAACGTGCGATGGAAACATTCCCAAGACTAGCGCAAAGAGGATACTCATCATCACAGGCCACCTGGTCTATCGTCAACGACATTCCTGGCATTAATCTAATTAAGTCCTTCTGACCAACCATCGTTACGGTTACAACGTGCGATGGAAATATTTCCAAGACTACCTCAAAAACGAACCTTCATTGGAACGTGAATGACGTGCAGGTAAGGTGACTGCCGACCAATAGTTTGATACTGACCGCTGCTCATACGGTCTCAAAAAGGCTATGGGACTACTTTCATATATTTCTACACAATGTACGGCCATCATCATAGAAACATTGACTATATGCTCAAGCTATTCCTAATCTTGGAGCAAGATTTGTCCTTGGTGCTGATCGACTACAACCTAATAGTAGTCTAATGATGACCGACCATTCCAACCAGTTACAACTGGTCACAACCAGTCGCTAATAGACTGGACCACCTGCGTGCACCCATGAAAATAGCCACGTCATTGGTGCTGATCAGGTTTCATCACCTACATCAAATCCTAGCTGCGTTAGTTGCCCACCCTATTGTTTGGACATAACAGGCGTTGCGTTTAGCAGACCTTAAAGGTACGTATTGTAAAATTTGGGGCACCAAAACTTCAAATATTCAGAATTCAATACAGTCCATTCAAGTTGACATTTCTAGCTAATTTTCAAGATGTCAGCGTCATTTTTCCACATTTCCAGCTTTTGCGAAGAACGCTAACGCAAGCCGAACAAAGTCACCTAGTTTTGGGTAACCTACCGAAAACTCCGCATACAAAATGGCTGACAACTCAAACTACGGTTCAAGACGTTCTCACGATGCTCCAGTCGTATTCATACGCTTTAAGATATAGCTCTGCAGTATGATAAGGTATATTCAACTTATGATGTTTAGATATCACCCCAAAAAACAATCACTTTGATATAATATTTTGACCGGCCAGATTCTACATACGTACGTACCTTAACTGTCTTCGGACCAATTCTTACAACGAACGCTCGGTAATCTGTACAACAGCTAATCAGATGAGGGCGGAGTTAGAAGCATGAAAAGGACTGAAACACGTTGTGTTTTTTTTCTTATGAATGGAAGGTATCTGCCTGGTCCTTAACTATAGAAAACTACAACCTAGCGGACTAATTATTAGTGTGGATAGTGCCACGAAATAGCCCTGCCTTTACTTGTATTGTAGTATGGAACTCGATGCCACCGAATACAGTATGAGCATTCTCATTAGATAGCTTTAAACAACGCTTACAGCTAGATGTCCAAATGTGTGACAGTGCAACATAACCAGTTGTTACCACGCCGCGTGCCTGCGAAGCTGGTGTGTTACGCCGAAGGACGGTTACACAAAACATACATATACAGACACATGAGACACGGGGACGGCTATGCCCTTGGTGCTGAAGTCAAGAAGTATTGTTTGTGAGCGAAAACACCGGGTCGGTTTTCAACGAGGACGTGACACAAGCGTTTTATAGTCGCGCCAACAACCCAGAGAGTCACAGAATCACGACATACTTACGGTCCTCCCCCGTTACTATCCAGTCACAATCATATTTAACACAGACAGCACTAGAAGTTGCAAAGGCGTACACATTCGTCGTAGGTCGTCGTACGATTTTGATGTCGTAGAAATTTCAAGCAGGCTGTGGCAGAACCAAGCGGCGTCATGGGACGGTTATGTCCTTGGTGCTGAAGTCAAGAAGTATTGTTGGTGAGCGAAAACACCGGGTAGGTTTTCAATGAGGACTTGACACTAGCGTTTCATAGTCGCAACAAAGTCACAGAGTACTGTTTGTACTGAGCAGTACAAGCTGCATATCCGGACAGATTTATTTGATCCACTCACACCGGGAAGGACCCCTACTCTTTTTGATAAGCGTTGTATGGCTCTTATTAAACACGGGACCTTCATTTAACGTCATATCCGTGGTACGTCCATAACCGAAGCTGGCTTCTCATTTTTACCTGAGTAAAGTGGGTAAAGTTGTGTTAAGTGCCTTTCCCAAGGGCACAACATCAACGCCACAAATCAGGAGACCCCGGATTCGAACCCAGGATATCTGAGTTCTGGGCCAAACACCCTGCCACTGCGCTACCGCGACGTCACTGTTACAAGAAGTTGGTGCTTGCAAATACAATTTTATTTACTCATTCCTTCTATCAATAAAACAATAAAAATGTCCAGGCAAAGCAAAAATCATCCAGAAGTTGTGAGATTACAAAGGTGCGACGGTGACGTATTGAACGACCTCTAGCGGGCATCGATGAAAGTGACCGGATACGTCATGAAAAACGTTGACAATCTAGGTCACGTCGTAAATGACATATTTGCAATTAGCTAAGAGGATAATCATCTTCACATGCCACCTGGTCTATCGTCACCCACATTCCAGACATTTTTGTCCTGCTGACCAACCATCGTTACGGTTACAACGTGCGATGGAAACATTCCCAAGACTAGCGCAAATAGGAAAATCATCACCACAGGCCACCTGGTCTATCGTCACCAACATTCCTGACATTAATCTAATCAAATCCTTCTGACCAATCGTTACGGTTATGTCATGCGATTGAGACGTTCCCAAGACTAGCGTAAAGAGGATACTAATCTTCACAGGCCACCTGGTCTATCATAACCAACAGTCCTAACATTAACCTAATTAAGTTCTTCCGACCAACCATCGTTACGGTTATGTCGTGCGATACTAACATTGCCAACACTAGGGCACTACGTTATTTTCGGCACGATCCCAACAGGATGTTTCCATCCAACATCATTACATCCGGTTTATCTGTAAAAAAAATCTGATTTCATCAGAGTAACGGCATTGTAAGTGATCTCTAAGCATATCTTGGGGTAAACCGTTGTGACCTGTTCTGTCTGACAGCCTCTCTTAAAGTCCCTCACCCCAACATCTACTATCTACGTCTACAAAAGCAACCAGACAAAGCACAAGCAATTATCTGGTTGTCCCAAAACCTCAGCGAGACAGTTTCAGAAGATCCATAGGTTACCGCGGACCCAATATCAGGAACAGTCTAAACTCTGACTTCCTTAAAGAGATTCTAAAAGTTACAGAAAACAGAAATAACCAAAACGAACGGACACAAACCATATGCCAGCTCTCACTCTTATGTATTTTGTATCATGTATGTGTGATGACATGTGTATAGATTTATTAGGACTGTAAATGATGTAAACTGTAGCTTTGTTATACATTTTGCCTGGCCCTTACCTCTTCCCTCATGACCTCAATGAAAGCGGCCTGCAAGTTCAAAAGAACAAACAAAACGGTTGTGAAGTTTTCTTTCTGACAGCCGGGATCTGCTGAAGTCCCTGACACTAATATCTACTGCAGAGATCACACTAGACTAGATATAGCCGACAGTAGTATCTGAATTAGTCTCCTGTTGAAATAATGTCAGTCACTGTCCTTGCCACATGTATGTTTCCTATGTCTCTACCCAAGGAGGTTCAATCAAGATTAAACCTCCTTGCTCTACCACAGGCATGTTTCCCAAGTTCACGTACTTGCAACTAGACTTCGGGAATGAACTTGCAAATAAAGTTTCGCTGATCAAGGAAAAGCAAACAAAAGTCTTTTGAAAATTCTGTGATCACAAAAAAAATTGATGCACGAATCTACCGCGAACATTGAAACCCAGCTTGAGACAAATTACAAGAGTGGACAGGCTAAATCGAATTATAGTATTCCCTACTGGTATAGTTTGTAAGCAAAAAAGGTTTCCAGTTTACAAAGAACTTTTAGACGGAAAGGTAGTGCAGAAAACCTGTCGTCAAAGTAGGGCTGTGCACGTGTTACCATGACGTCATGACAACAACTCGAGCGCAACAAACACACACACAGATACACATACTACTAATGACGTCACATCAGTCACTTTAACGGATAAACAAGTCACGCGTCATGACACCCCAACAACTGTTGACGTAAATTGCCTTAGCGGAAATAACGCACTTAAATCTCCAAGCAGATGTGTGGATTTCAGTAGCCCTTGTGCCACACAATTTTGTGCAATCACTACAGCAGGGGGCTAGTCCACTGGTGCTTGTATACTATTTCCCAAATGCTGTTCGAATGCTAATCAGAGAAAGCAGTATGTACCATTCTTAAAGTCTTTTATATGATCTTTGGGATCGAACTCACGACCTACCGTGTGCAAGGCGAACACTCTACCCACTAGGCCATTGCACTGGTATGAAGGTGCGCATGCTGAGGTACTTAGTGACAAAGACAACATCTTAAAGGCGAACTAAAGGAGCCAAATAACATAGCTACAAGAAGACCTGTAGATCGTGGTGACAAAAACCGACGCTTTTTCAGGCCGTCTTTGTCGAAGGACTAGACTCTAAAGATCTGCCCACGAGTGTCTAGTTGTGAGATTTCAAATTAAAACGGTAGGACGGAGTGTATGAAAGTTCATAGTACTTCAACTCTTGTTTGGTGCGGTTTCTATGACCTACTTTGTCTTGTTTATCACCTTGTCCAATCCAACACCTTCCCTCCCTGAAAGACTCCGAGACTCCAGTATACTCCATTATACTCCACCTAGCGTCTCCAAAAGAACGACAAGGAAATGAGAGCTTTCTATTTGCGTCATTCGCACGACAAAAACACGTAAGATGACGACATCAGTTCGCTTTTCTTTTAATTTGACCATCTTAAAAAAGGATCTGACGACTTGAGGATATTCAAAACCGGGCTTAGGAAGTAATGGATAGCTTAAATCACCGTTACACAGCAAAACAATAAACATATTGAACCAAACACATATCGAGCGTATGTACCACCAAGGCAACTTTTCTTATGACTGAACATGATACTAAACAGGAGCCCTTAGCTTAGCGGGGGTGTCTTTGCGCACTTACGATAACTCTATTCTTGATGATAAATCGGACACATAATATGAAAAAATACTTCTGAGAAAACGACAGTTACATCTCTGCCTGTATTCTTGGTACAGATATGTATCAGCTTAGTGGTACTTAAGCGTTAGGGGACACAGCTGGGACTATAGTATTTGCGTATCGCTCTAGGCAAAGGGATTAGGAAAACGGATTTGAAATTTACGTTATAGTTCAACATTATACAACGTCAAGTTTACCACGCTTAAAACGTGCCGGGATAATGTCACGCTCTTTGCTGGTGGCGTAAGAATGGAGCCACAGCGATTTCTGGGAAAATCTGGCGCTAAGACTTTAAAGCATTTCCTTCTTAGACTACCCGCGTTAAACTCGTTCTGGGTTGGAAAGGTGTGGAAGCATGCAGATCAGGTTGTTGACATTGTGAGCCATTGTTTAAGAGTAAGTCGGTATGGTGACGATCGAACGTTGAAATAACAGCTCTAGCAGTTTGATAATAGAAATACCAGTACAGGAAAAGCTGAGATCACTAAAACGTTCTAAAAAATAAGAAATTGAAGATCTCAAACCTCCGTGTAACATTCATAGCTTTTTTGTGTGTGGGTTTCTTGTTTTATTCATTAGGCCACAGCAAGTAAATTTTATGGATGACATCCTCCGCAGACTCCAAAATTAATGAGATAGGGCGAAAAAAAAACAAGGCGGGCCAAAAAAAACAAGATTCCTATATCTTCAAATTTTGAGATCACAATTCTTGTTAAACAAGAATTGAGGCGACGAAATATGATATCATGACCAACAGGTCTTTTAGTCCTGTATTCAACCTATGTTTTAGTCCTGCATTCATTAATATATGATATAAAACCTCCTTCATTCAATAGTAAACATGTCCTTGTAGATGTGTATATATCTCAATAGACTAACTACAACAAATGCAGAAAAGATCTTGTTGTACCATCATCTGATGCAACTACACTGGGTATTCATATGCGATGAAACACCTTGTGTATACAGCTCAATTTACTAGACCCCCCCCCCCCCCATTATTTATATAATGTCCTTGCTAGAACAAATGCAGAAAACAGCTTGTTATCATACCATCATGGGCAGGAACTACACTGGGTATTCAAATGCAATGAAACACCTTAGACTGTCAATGTTTACGACATATTTGCCATTTTTTGGCATGTTGGCCACCATCGGAGGGCAATGAAATTTCTTGTTTTTTATTTCGAAATCAGGCGAAAATTAATGAGCGCGCTGATGTCATCCATAAAAATTACTTGCTGTGGCCTTATTGAGAATTTCTCTAGTTCTGTCTATAATACATTTTCCCGCCTATACAACTTTGGACACGGGCCATGACAACTTTTCCATCCTGCCAGTCTCCGTTTACACCATCTTCAGCCTCACATCCTGTCACTCTCCAATATTCTAATAAATGTGGACGCACAACAAGCCAAACAAACAAACAAACGCAGAAACCTAAAACAATACCTCTATTTTCACGGAGGTAATGTTAACAATAGGGGCACAGAGAAATAAGAGAGTGCGAATCATGAGAAAAATATTCGCGATTTAAAAACGCATGTGATCATCGTTATTATCTCCATGAAAAATGGAGATATAGTTTTGGGTGTGTCTGTCTGTGTGTGTGTGTCTGTGTGTATGTGTGTGTGTGTGTGTATGTGTGTATGTGTTTCCGCACCACTGTAGTCAGCATAACTCAAGAACCTCTTGTTATTGAAGCAGTCGACTACACATCTCTTCCAGGCTTGTCGAGCCATGTCAGCAATTGTCGCCTAAAAAATTCTACAAACTACAGAAGGCGTAACGTTATATTCCGCAGGCGGACAGACCCTTTGAGACTTCTCGCTTTTTCTCAGAAAATGGTGGAAGACTATCTGAGAAACTGAGGAGGATTTAAACGTGCACATCAAGGTCTGGCCGCGGGGACAGGTGTTGTGTGGAGGCGGGAGCCTGTTCCTGGAACAGGGAGCCGAAGACTTCGCGGCCGCACGTGGGCGAGACGTGAAGGTGTGGGCACGGAATATACCACGTGTGCACAGTCTATAGAAGAGACTGCGTTTTAGAAGGGACCGTTCTGTAATAATCCCAGAGTGTCTATAGAAGAGACTGCGTTTTTGAAGGGACAATTCTGTTATAATCCCAGGGGGTCTATAGAAAAGACTGTGGCTTCAGCATTTTTGAAGGGACAGTTCTTTAATAATCCCAGGGGGATTATAGAAGAGACTGCGGTTTTGAAGGGACAATTCTCTAACGATCCCAGGGGGGTTATAGAATGCAGAGAAGAGACTGTGACTTTAGCGTTTTTGAAGGGACAATTCTCCGATAATCCCAGGGGGTTTATAAAGGAGATTGTGACTTGAGCGTTTTGGAAGGGACAATTCTCTAACAATCCCAGGGGGGTTATAGAAGAGAATGACTATAGCGTTTTTGAAGGGACAATTCTGTAGTAATCCCAGGGGGTTTATAGAAGAGATTGTGGCTGCAGCGTTTTTGAAGGGACAATTCTGTTATAATCCCAGGGGGTCTACAGAAGATACTGTGACTTTAGCGTTTTTGTAGGGACAATTCTCTAATAATCACAGGGGTTTATAGAAGAGACTGTGAATGTAGCGTTTTTGAAGGGACAATTCTCTAATGATCCCAGAGGTGCCAATATGAACATAACAGATACAGCACTAAACCATCAAGGACCTTCGAGTAACTGGACGAAAGCTATCTAGCCGAAACGTTTTAGCTATAACCAGGGACGTCCAAAAGAACAAGTGAACATGCAGGCTCTTCTGACAATGTTAAGCCACTCTCACACATAGCCGACCATGGCTTCCCGACCTTCTCCAGACCATGGTTGGGAGCTAGTCGTGAGCAATTCATCATCTGTGGTTGGGAGCCGGTCGGCAAGGTTTTAAAATTGGTCTGCGCCAATTGACTATGAATTTTGACGGATCAAACTCTGAAAAGTCATATTCTTCTTAGATATGATCAGAGGAGCGAACTGGAGTTAGAAAAGGATGGATTCCAGGCTACTCCCGACCCTGCGCTAAAAACATTAGTTGGGGAGTGGTCGGGAGCAAAATAGTTCGATGTAGCATTTTCCCGCCTATGGAGGCGTCATGATTCTCTAATAACAGATATAAAGTGATATGAAAACTAGGGACCGGCCGCAACCTAGCAAATTGACCACCACATGCTTCTTTTCACTTACAGCAAATTTTGGACAGAGCGAGCGCATTGTCACTTGTCTTGATGAGGATAAAGTGACCGGGATGGTAGATACAAGTGATCTTCCCTTTCCCTTCTTCTCTTAGCCAATCCCAGCTATCTTCCACACATGAGACCCAATCTTCAGAAACTACCCATATGCCAAAATTCATACAAATCCACCAAACGGATCTTGAGTTATAGAGGGGAACACTCACACAAACATGTACAACCAAAAACAGTACCACCGTTGGAGGTGAACCCCCTTCCCTTAGGTAAAAAGACAGCAACTATCAGAAAGATTTGGAAACGTTTTCCTATGTAACTTACCTCGTCAAATCATAGATATCCTTCCTTGGTCTTTCTCCATATGAACAAGAATACAATGCCTTCGCCGCGACTTGTAGCACGCGCATCAACCGCGGTAATAAGTAAATCCTGGAATCCGCGAACATTCCTATGTACCTGGTCTTGGTTGCGGAGACATCGCAAACGCAATAGGTCAAAAGGACTGTGCGATATTTTCCAAGGAGGACTTCGTTCTGGATGGTATTCCATGGTAAAACAGAAGAGTAACACCTCTTCAGTTAGGAAGCGAACTGTCTTGTCTGTCCCCCACTCCGCAATGGTGGAATGTTTTATACATATCCTTCCTAGTGACTCATCCTTCCGTTTGGTCAACTCTAAGATGAAGTCATTACTCAGACGCTGATCTTCACTTCCCCAAAGGACAGTGACTAGAAACGAAGTAGTATCTTCTGGCTACATCTTGGTTTACGGGACAGAAGGTCCGTTCTTGGAAGGACCCAATAGTCGTGATCACACAAAGATTGCAACAAGAAACGGAAGAACGAATGGAAATGTGGCGAAGAGAGTTAACGTTGTTCTTAGGAAATAAATACGCTTGTCCAAAACCAGCTCCAGGGCCCAAACCTACACCACCTACTCTCCACCCCAAGAGCTACCTACCACTCAAAGATCAAGACTATAGCATGTCTAGAGCACGAGATATCCAAACCAGAAATTCTGCTGCAGCGCCCTAAAAAGGCGCTAGGGGGCCAAATATTTAACATGACTTTTGTTTGACACCTACCTACCTATCAGATACCATACAGATTGATCCATAGCTTCTTGAGTTAAACCGTCCACGAGCAAACAAGCAGACAAACAAGCAAACAAACAGAGCCAATCACAGATGGCACCGAAAACATAACGTTAACCTTCTTGGCGAAGGTAAAATGTACATTCATTTAAGTTTGATAGAATGCAAGCGGGGGACATTATCAGAGAGAGACTTGGCACTGAGCGCACACAGACGACTGAATCTTTATTCAGAGATTCAAAAAAGTTTCTGATGGTGGGCACAGACCATTCTGTGCGAGACATTTGTATTCAACACGAGTGGCCACCTTTTAATCGATGTTCAGAGATCCGTTTAAAATCAAGAATAGAAAGCTCCACATATGCTTACATTTTTCTACTTTGTTAACAGTATACACATTGAAAATATCTGGCTGACGGTCTAATCATTTTGTAATGATTTAGTCACGTGTGTTTGAGCGTTGGTGGAACATTAATATTGATAATTTATCTTACAGAACATGCATGAGTCTCTCACGTGCCGTCTCTTCTAAGAAATGACTTGAAATAGACGGGGGTGTGGGGCGACAAGTTATGTAATGTCGCTACTTGGATGAGCATATATACTTTATGTTACAGTTTATCAGAAATCCAAAACAGGTCAGAAACAATAGATAACAAGACCATAGAACGTCCAGGACAAAATTAAGATACTAAAAATGGAAGTTCTGCTGCACTACCAAGGTCACACACCAGGGGCCCAAAACTTGTCCTTAACCGTCGTCTTCCCAAGACCTACACCAAGACCTACCCACAACCCAAATATCATAACATTAAGAAGTCATCAAGAGGTTATTGAGTTATGTTGGCAACAAAACACACACAGACACACAGATACACAGACAGACAGGTCAAAAACCATACCTCCATTTCTCATGTCACGTAGGTAACAACAAGTGCACGGTGTTTGGTCTCTGATTTCAACATAAACTATACGAGATTCCACCAATATTGACAGTTTCAAATACATTCCCTATATATTCATCGTAAGACAAACGTTTAACCCTTTGAAACTTTATCTATGGGCAACCAAACCCTAGAAAGATGTCATATCTTCATGTACATGTGCGTATTGCCTTCAGGTACGTATGGATCATATTTATATACGTATATATTTCAGTAAATATGCAAAGGCGTTTACGGAACTATGTAGGGGTAAACAAAGAAAGCGCCAATGACCGGACGATGACATAGCGGAAAATTCTAGAGTATACCATGATTAAGCCTTGCAACTGTTTGTTACCTCCATTAGAATTGGAGGCATTGTTTTAGGTGTGTCTGTATGTTTGTGTTTCAGGATAATTGTGGCCAGCATAACTTTAGAAAGTCTGGATGGATTGTAATGATATTTGGTATGTGGGTAGGTGTTGGGAGGACGAAGGTCAAGGTCGATTTTGGTCCCCCTGGTGCGTGACCTTGGTACTGCAGCAGAGCTTTCGGTCAGCTAGATTTGACGGGACACCGTTGATGTGGGTATGTCCAGTATGATAGTGAAGTGGCAGAAGTTAGGGTGGCAGAAGTTGGCAGAAGTTACTATCATTACCGAGCAGTTTTGAGGCTATCGGGGAGGGGGTAGATGTGACGTCATGTTATGTCCAAAATGACGTAATCTAACAGGTGCACGACTATCACAAGAACGCCGCTAGTTTGAGATCGTACGACCATCGTAAGACCATCGCACGACGTATATGACCAGACCTAACATCCATTGACATTGACATTGACATTGAATGACAACATTATCATCGGGCAATTCTCTGCATCACGCTCCGTGATCGCATTACAAATGTTAAAATCAGAGCCAAACTCGGGGTGAAAAAGACCATGCATCGTGGAAATGGTACAGACAAGAAGGCTGGGGTGGTTTGGACACGTCATAAGAAGACCCCCACAAACATTAGTCTACAAAGCCTACAGCCAGGAGTTCGCTACCCCCAGACCCCGGGGAAGACCACCGAAGCCGAGATGGAAAGACCAGATCGTGAAGGACACTGGGTTAAACATTCGGGAAGCAGAGGCTATGGCAAGGGACATGACTTCTTGGAGGATCCACCTGGAAAGCAAGGGGCCAGTTTCTGGCCTGTGCACGTAGGCAGGCAGTATGCTCCAGTATACACAGTGGATTCCAACATTGAAAGATTTTATGTACACATCTACCTCAAGCATTTGTATGGAAAAGGGCAGATGTACATACTAAATGAGATTTCGAATACTACTAAGTATCATAAAGACCAACCGTCAATCTCTGAGAATACTTGGTGAAATGTGATTTATTATTTATCCTAACACTGTGGCGATACTGACAAAACAGTTGAAACAACACAGTTGCATGCATCCTCGAATCCCAGTATTGTCCGTGGATCCCAGACCAAATCTTGAAAATAAACACCAAACGCCGTGTGCAACCATTCATAGATAACCCCTAGTCTAGTGACAATCTACTGTCAGTGAATGTCCCTGACCGAGGAACTCGACGTAATACTGTAAATGTATTTAAGTTTGCGTGTTTTAATTTCGCGGTAGGGGTAAAATGGAGTGTTCTTGGTGGTTCGCGTTTGAGACAATAGTAGATAAGGGGGAAGGAGGGCACGAAAAAAATCGCGGTGGTTTTAAGTTCGCGGCGAAGAGCTTTCTGCGGAAACCGCGAACATAAAACCACAGCGAACATTTCTGCATTTACAGTAGTTGGACACATCGTATTAGAGAGAAAAGACGTTTTTGGTTTGCTTGATTCTTTTTCTAGTTTAGAGTTGATACGATGTGCACGAATCGGTATGTCCCTGTAGCTCAACCAGAAGCAGCCTCACAGTTGAGCCCCTGTTTCCAAATAGTTGGTAACTGGGAGACCCCGGTTCAATACTGGGCTTGGGACATATAGGTTGGGGCTGCACCTGTCTTTCGGAAGGGACGTAAAATGGGGGCCCCGTGTTCGAGGAGGTGCCTCGAGTACGTTAAAGGGGAAGGGCTAGCAACCCCTCCCTGTAAAAAAAATATACCCTGCTACAGAAACAGATAGAAAATTTCCTACCATATGTGCCACTAGACACTACAAGGGGTCTGAACGAAAAAACGATGGGCGTGAAACGTAATACATATAAAGAGCGGAGGTGTAGATAAAAAAAA